>NC_037638.1:8067534-8667534 GCF_003254395.2 Apis mellifera | reverse complement strand
CATTCTCGTAAAACAGCAATGTGTTCAATGGACACACAATTTGGGCAACGATTTCGATTACGAGAGAGGCGATGAGCCTGTTATTCGTTTCTATTATTAAAAATCGAATCGCCAACAAGGTTAAAAACACGCTTATTATTAAACCGTTTTTAAACCTCGCTCGAAAATGAGGCAATTTCCCTTTCGCGCACGCTCGAAAGAGACGAGCGTGGACAATGGAGAGATGCCAGAGAGAGAGAGAGAGAGAGGTAGGTTTTCTGCACGCGGGAACCGCGTCAAAACCGGTAAAGTTTCGCACGGAGCAACGCCGATCTATCTCTGCCCAGCGTAAACAGCTAACGTTACGTTTTAACGTTAATTACGCCTTTTGACCCGTTTAGCTTTCACCGTGACATAAGCGGCTGGCTATCAACAGCTGGGAATTCATTGCCAACGGGCCTTAAGCCGGCCACCTTTAAACACTCGCCTCTCGATCCGCGTACCGTGACGCGTTTCACAACGTTTCGGCAAACTGTTCTACTCTCATTTATCCCCCAACAATAAGAGGATTTTTCTTAGAATTTGTATCATATTTGATCATTCTTCTTCGAGAAACAGATGATGGATGAGAGTGAGATAGTTTAAAAATCTTTTGAGTCTTGAGAAAAGAGATTTTCCAGACTTTCTAGGATTTTTCATCGGATTTTAGATTTTATTGGATCGCACGCACAATATCCGATTCGAAGCGTTCCAAATCGCATCATTACCGACACGTCGACGAGCATTACTCGGTCTAACGTCACCTGTTGGTGTTCCCGATTTCCAGCTGCAGATATCGGCAAAGCGTTTCACCGGATACACGCGATCATCGACGCGAAATTCGTGACGGGTGGACAGCGAGTGGAACTCGATTCGAGGCACGCTGGTGTCCGATAATAAGCCCGGCCGATTCTGCTCGGGCAGAATTAGGACTTGGATGTCTTGTTCGAGATCTGGATGGAGACGTCTCCGAGTTTGCAGAGCCGTGATCGAGCGTTCTTCCTTTCGAAGATATGTTAATTTCGCGATAACACGGTAATAAATACGGTGGCTCGCGAAAGTGTTTGGGTAGCATTCTTTTTTTTTTTATTTATTCTTTAAAATAATCAGTTTTTTTATTTTTAATAAAACTTCGAGAGTATATGGAACAGTGTTATTCGAGGGTACATAGAATAATTTAGGGAATTCGTGATTACTTTCTCAACTGTTATACATTATTAATCATACATTGGTTGTTGAAATTTTCGGATCGAGTGAACTTCTTTATAAACAGTTTGTAACGTTCGAGTAGCTTCGCGAGCTACTGTATATGTTGCGTTTGAAATCTTGAAACTCTTTTTATTTTTTTAGAAAAATCGTGATTCAATTATAAGATTGTGAATAAAAGGATTTGCAATTTTATGAGTACGTAGAACACTGTGAGACTAAGAGAAGAGATTTTTAAGAGCTAATATACTTGAGATTTTTAAAAGCCAATTATGCAATAAAATTGTAGATAAAAGGATTTGCAATTTTATGCGCTACAAAACTATGGAATAGATTTTTAAAAGCCAATATGCACTTAAAAAATTGATATTACTAATTGTGTAATCTTGTGTAACCCTGTTTTGTTATTTAAGAAGCTTTTTATCTTCGTGTTGTTTAACTCGAAAGCTATGGCTCTCAGATTAAAAAAAAAAGGTTCTTGTAAATCCAATGGAAGGAGAGCAGTGATATTTAAAACCGAGTTGGTATATCAATGCGCCGCTTTTTTTTTAATCGTGTTATGTTAATTTTTCTTTTTTCACGAATAATTTAAATTTATGACACCGCCAATCCCGATATTCTTATCTCTGTCATTTGCCCTTATTACGAATCGGTCAAGCTGTTTAGATATTAAAGCATCTTTTATTTCGTAGAGAGCAAAACCCTTAACCCTTAAACTTTAATCTCCAGAAGATCATAAAATTCAGTATCTCTCGTTCAATTTCCAAAACGAAGTACAAAAATTTAAAATTCATCCCCAACGTTTCGATACGAGGACCGATAAAATTTCGAAATTGCAGAATCTCCAAACTAGCTATACCCTTCCCTCAAAATTCATCTCTAAAAGACAATAAACGATACAAGAAAGCGAATAACAATCTCAATCAACACGAGTCATCCTCAAGCATATAAAATATTTCAGCAGAAGCAATGGTGAAAACGAGAATCGCATCGATACAGATATCCCAATTACGTTCTCCCGAGAGAACGACGGGGCGCAATATTGCGTCAGTTGATATTATGCCTGGAAAGAAAATACTTTCGCCCATATTTCACATCCGACGCCGATAGGTGTGCCGTGACTATTCACGGTGACAGACACGAAAGGCCGGCTATCGTGCTCGCTTTGAGAACCCCGCTGATAACACCGACGATATCGTTCCCCGTTACACGATCTTGCGTAACGTTCCGCCGCGGGATCTGTACGTGTACACATACTTGGCCGTTCAAACTTGACGGCTCTCCGCACTTTCGAACCGTGCAATGACCGATGACCGATCTTAACTTCGACAGGTGATGAACAATTTTTAAAAAAGAAACTTTTAATTTCGAACATTAAACAAAAAATATGTTAACAATCGTTAAATAATAATATATGTATCTTTGCATTAATCTTTTTCTAAATTTGAACATATTCTTCTTTCGTTCATCTTGTTCATCTTGTTCGAAACTTTTAATTTTAAACATTAGAAAATAAAAATCGTTAAATAATAATATATATTTTCGCATTAATCTTTTTCTAAATTTGAACATATTCTTCTTTCGTTCATCTTGTTCGATCTCGACGTCTTTATCTATGTTTTCAATGTACAAATTTCTTTTTCTCTTTCTTTCCTAAGCTCGCGAATGAAAAAAAATAGGCTGCCCCTCTTCTAGAAGACGCGTAACCGGATTGATGGCCGCGTGAACTTCAGCCGCGCGCGCCATTTTTCCCCGATGTGGAACGAGCCTCGCCTTGTCTGTTGACATTCACGCGCAATGCCCCGGCTTCTTCGTGTTTCGACAACAATGACTCGCGACTGTAACGAGCTGCGTAGCGATTGCGCAATCCGCGAGCCATGATAAAGGCGTCGCACGATATCGGCTCGTCGACTACTCCTTGCAGTTGCATCGGGATGCGCCGACAGTTTTTGCTCAACTTGCGTAACGATTGATCGATGATTTCATTACATGGGGAGATCGTTTTTCGATTCGAATTCGGTATGCACTTTCTCCCGATGATTACAATTTCTTATATTTGTATTTCTTTCCTTCCTTCCTTTGATCCATAATAAAATTGGCGTAATTATTATTTAATCGGCGGTGGAAAAGTTGCTCCATGCTTTTTATTATTGTTACTTTTTATCGTTCTCGAGAAAACAAAAATTCTGCGCACACTTATTATATTACGTATCTGACATCGCAGTTTCCTTTATACCTTACGTGGACAAAAATTTGTAAAAAAAAAATCTAAAGTATTATACCGAGATTTTGTTATATTATCCATTTGTTGGATAATGATCTGTTAATCGTTATTATCCTCGCTTTACGATCTCTGGAATCACTTCTTTCTACTTTATCCTCCCATCTTGATCACATTATCCTCTTAATCTTAATCCTACCAGTTGAAAAATCGGAGCAACATTGTCTCAAAAGGGAAAAAGTTTAAAGACACATCATTCTCGCTCCGTGTGAATATGTATCTATTGAAATAAAGAAAAATTTCTTAAGGCCAGTTTACATTTTCGCAACAACGTCTCGAATTAAACAACTTCTTGTTCCGATCGATCTTAAGTCGTTCACAATCGCTCGTATAAACTCAATGTCAACGAAATTGGAACGACTTCCGATCGTTCGGCTACAAGTAGCCCATTCTATTCTATTTTTGATCGATCGACCCGATCAAAAGCTGAGCCCGATGTAAACGCGGCTTTATAACGCTGTACCCAGTTTCTCGTGTCCATTTTGCACGCGCGTTATCGATCTCTATGGCTCGATCTTTTCTCCCTTTTCTTTTTCCACCAAGTGAAACGCGCGCGACAGCAGAGTTTCAGATTATATCGCGAAAATCGATTTATACGCATTGGGAGCAACGGTTATCTATCGGCTGCACACAAGAATCGTAAGATAAGATTTTTCTTTCGACCAGAGAAATATCCTTGAAATATCGTTACATATGCGCGGATCGATGTTTCATCGCGAACAATTAACGATCGATTCGATCTCTCGCCTCGTGTCGATGTTGAGACGGCCGAGATCTTCGCGAATATGGATAAATATAAACGTAAGAACGTTGCCCGGTGGTTATTGCTGTTGATCGTGCCGGTAATAATAATCCTGTGCACGGATCCGGAGATAAGATTTCCGGGATTCAACGGGACAGCCGGACTTATTATCGCGGTTAAAAAGCAAGATATCGATAGGCTCGTCTCGTTTGTGTATTACGCGTAACATAATGATCATTTGAACGATATTACACAATGTCTCGTAACTGTACTAACTATATACTCGCTTCCGAACGAGAGATTCTATCGTGTACGTTGTAACATTTTAGAAATGGATGTTCAAATCGAGATAAATATTTTGAATAAACATATCTTTCTGAACAATTTATTTATCGAATTCTTTTTTTATTCCCTCGCAATCTTTATCTTTTCTTCAAGTCAAATATCGATCTCCGGAATACATACTTTCGTGGATAAAGCGAATTTACTCGACCCTCCCCGTTTAACGCGATTAATTCTATATCGAAACCACGTTAAGCCAACTATGAAGCAACAATACGAGTTTGGGAAAATTTGGAAGCGCAATTCTCGACGGGGAGTATTTTTATAAGGATCGAAGAAAGATGATCGATGCAGTTTTCTCGCGGTGGCTCTCGAGGCGCGTAATCGATTCGATAAGGAAATTACGACGCCAGCCAAGTATGCTCATCCGCGCATTCCCGACGGGAGTCACGAATGGCGCAATTGATCCACGATCGTGGTCGAATCAATAGGTCGAACGACATTCACGGGCCTCTCTATACGCCTTTACGTTACGTCATCGTGAGCCGCGGCCGTCCTTTAACGGAGCGGCGGCCACTGCGCGCGCTTCGATTTCGCATTCAGGTGGAAAAACGGTAAACGGTGCGCCGAATGATCTATCTGGCCGGCGTTCCAGTTGCAACGATAACACGGATTCGGAGTTTATTTCCATATATCCCGATCGGATCCGCGTATTACGTTTACGTTCCACGCTATTTTCGGCCGATCGAGAGCCTTTTGTTATTCTAATTATAGGAATGCAGGGATTAGAATTTACAATGTAATAATAATTCCTTCTCGTTTCGAGGCGCGTCGAGAGGAAAGGAAAAATTTTCGGATTGATTTGGAACCAACTAATCCTTTTTTAATCTTTTCTTTTCGTGATAAATAATAATAATAATATTCTCTCAACGTTCCTTGGAATCCCTTCAAATTTTTCAACTATCACACTCCCAAGATGCAACCACAACCACGACGATCCACGTCAACCTGTCAACCTATTACATCACCATCCCTCCCCTCCCCGATCGAATTCGCTTACAAGTTCAGAATTTGCGAGCAACCCGACACCCAGCGTCCGCATTCCGTCCATCCTCCACCACAATCGACCAAGATCCCTTCGTGTCTGCTGCAGCACTCCCTGCAAACGATCTCCCCGGCGCGAGAGAGGACGGTGCTTTTCCACCAACGTCGTTTATTTTTAACCCAACCACCTCCTCGCCACCAACAAGCCCCGTGGCGTGCCAAGAAAAACGGCCCGCGAATGGGCTTAACGCGGCCGTTTTCGATCCACGTAACCATTCTCGATCCATCCTCGATTCCCGCCCCCTGCCTGCCGACAGTTCCGATTATTTACGTGCAGGTACGTGTACGTACGCGGCCGTGCAGGCGACGACGCGACCTCGCAGCTACGTGCGCACCGCTCCGAATCACCTGGTAAAAACATGCAAGTAGGCCAGATAGTCGCTGCTCTCCTCCTCCTCCACCACCTCCTCCTCCCCCCTGTCTAGATACGACGCAATAATTCACCGTAAACTTTCGACGCGTTCACCGCGCCTCTTTGTCCTCTCGCGCCTCCCCAACCCCTTTCACCCGTCAAACGTGTTGGACGGATCGTGTTCAACGAGAGAGAGAGAGAGGAGGAGGATGAACACGGGGAAGAAGTCGCGAGGAAGGTGTCGGTTTCAAGTACGAGCAACGTCCTCGTTGTTGGGTTATAATGGTGGTGATGGTAATAGGTGTTGTAAGAATTAATAGAAAGTCGAGAGAGTGGAAGCGTTCTTTTTTTCTAGGAATTGCGTCGATTGACGTAAACAACGGCTTGCTACGATTCCGAATTTTCGAAGAGATTGGAAAGGAGATAGTGTTTTATTTGTTAGAATATTTTCAGATATATATATATTCGGGTGGTTCTATATTCTGGCTCATTTTTCTAATTACGGAATTGTTAGCGTGCCGCGTTACATGGTATTTATTTCGTTCGTAACAAACGTTTCATGCAATTGGAATAATTCGGTTGGAGTTGGTTTAATGGGGCATTGATGAAAATTTCGTTCCATTAAATAGAGTTTTACTGCAAGCTTATAATTCGTTCGGATAATAGGAATCCACTAACTCTCCCCACCATTCTCGTTTCTTTGTTCGTATAATAGGATGTTTATGTAACCGGATTTATACTCGCCTATTTCAAATACGTCATTTTTACGCGATTGTTTTCACTAATATCATAAGTTCGGATAAGCGTTGTGCTGTTAGCATCGGCTCGCACAACAGGGACGCAACAACGAGTTCCTCTTGCTCCACAATTCGAGTTTCGCTTAACTGTGGCGAAAATTGGCGAAAATTTTCCCGTTAAATAGGAGGATATTTCGCGAATTTCTCGCCTCGCCTGCCATCATTTCAATATCCCCAAGGACTGTAAAAAAAAAAATAATCGTTCAAAGAAGACCAAGCTAGAGCTCGTTTAATCACAAATTCCAATGAACAGTAGCGCGAATTTCTCCCCATTTTTCCACAGGCTATCATTTCGATATTCCAAAAGTGGTTAAAAAACGTTTACCTAATCGAAAATTTCGTCCAATAAATAGACTTCTATCCATACCAATGAATTCGACTCTCGTTTCTTTTCGAAAAAAAACTCGACGAAAGTAAACATGGAAAGTCCTCTAATAGCGATTTCTCGTTCGCGATTATTCACGTGCGATCGTTTTAATATTGCACGGGGTTGGGAACGATAGGCCGTTCCATTGTGAACGTGCACGCTCGGCCGGGCAAGAGAAAGTCGGCAAGAATTTTTGGCGCGAGTTTCTTTCCCTCGCGTGGGAGGGAAATTAAATCGAGATTCGCGATCACGATTCGTTCACTTCGCAAAAACCGATACCGATCGTTCCTATATATATATTTCTATTCTCTTTCTCTCCAAGAACACGTCATTCCCCCTAAACGTGCAACGTTTACCAATAACACAAGAAAGAATAGGAGAGAATTGAGATTCCACGCGAGGTGAGAGGAATTGGAACTTGTTGCGCAAGCGTACGGCGGCGCATCGAAATTTCCTTGGCCGATTGTCCGCCGCGAAATCCGACGGCCGGTTCATGTTAATTAAATTTAATTGATCATCGCGCTGGCGCCATCGGAGCGTTTCATCGGTAGCCGCCGTATCAAACGGGGGATGCCAACGCGTACGCGTGCGTTAATTTATTCCCTGACCGCGTAAGAATGCTCCCCGCGACGACCGTGGCCATAAATTCTTTTTTTTCTTCTTCTTCTCTCTCTCCTTCGCCCTGTTAACGGTTCGAGGGGGGGAAGAAAGAAAGGAAAAAGAGAAAAATCGGGCGAGAACCGCAATCCTTCGCGTGCCGCGTGATAACAGATCATTCAAACAGTCCGTTCTCACGCTGTTGCGGACTTGTTGCCACACCAACTCGTAATAAGTGGTTTGTTGTTGTTATTGTTGTTTTTCGATTTCGTCTAGTTTCTTCATCGTTCGATTACGTTATCGTGACTTTTTTTTTTTTTTAACAGCGTTAGTGTTCATCGTTTCGATTCATTTGTCGCGAGATTGTTGAAAATGAAAAAGCTGATTTTATTATCGCCGAATTAATTTATTATTCGTGGCGGATTAATTAAACGCGTGAAAACCTTGATGAATAAAATCGATCGATGAAAATAAAGAATGTTCTTGTTCCGTGACATCTCTCGTCTGGCTATGCGAAGATGAATAGATAGAAAGTATTGTAAGAATGAAAAATAGTTTGATCAACTGTTAACTGCGTTACAAAAATTACAGGTTATTAATTAACGAGTTAGAACGAGGAATTTGTTATAATTAAACAGGCAAGATATCTTTTTTCGATGACACTTTTCATTATACAAACACTAGACTTTTTTAAAATATCACCTGTGACATATCTGATCTGATAAATATGCGACTAGTTTTAAGTAGGAAAAACAGCAAGTCGACTAACAGCAGGGATTAATTTTATGGAAATAAAAATTCTATTCGATCGATATCGATTACATCAAATTTTGATATATATAACGAACAAAAAAATTGGAATTCGAGATCGCGATTTTATTATTATTAATTCTTGAAATCGGCTCAGAGAGATTACGATTCGAAAAAACATTTCTCGAGAGAATGAATCCCATTCCCGGAATCGTGGCACAAATATCACAAAACAAATTATAAACGCGTGTTGTTATCCTCGATTCTCAGATGCACGCGAGATGATGCTCGAAATCGCTAATTCCGCTTAATTTATTCCAACCAGCACACACTTGCCCAAGAACGCGACATCGAGTTGGGGGGAGAAGAGGGAGGGATGAGATTCGCAGAAGAGGAAGAAGAAAAAAAAAAAGCAACGAACTTATCTAGGGATTACGTAATATCCAAGTTGCGCGAAATATTGCGGGGAATCGGAGACGGAGAATCGCGACGAAAAATCGTTCAAGGTTCCGGTTACGTCGGATCGTGACGCGTTTTAACCAACTTTCTTGCGCCATGTTGCATAATATCCGCACGTGGATCGATATCCACGGCCTTACGGCCTTTCCGTGGAAATAATGAGGAATAAAAAGAAAAACAGGCGAAGATTCTTAAGGATAAGGAACAACCCGTTTTCGAACGATATCTCAAGGTAATTCACCGGAAATTCGATTAGAACGCCAACGCTATCGATCACGGGCGAATCTAGGCGAGCGGCGGTAGCCCTTACTGCGCACTAGCGTCGTGGTAGTAGTACGTAACTCGCAATCTGATTGCCCCGCTAATGGGGCAAACGGGGAAGCCACAGAAGGCAATTGACACGTGTAAACAACGGATTGCGTTTCGAGCGTCGCAGCGGCGAAAACCGTTTCGTCGACAAGGTGGGCCGCTAATTACGCGATGCGCCGATCGATTTTCTTCTACGTTTCACAGTGAAACGGAAACGTTCCTCTTTCGAATCGCAAATTTCCGCAAACTGTTACGACGATTCCGTGAAATGGTGTAAGGAAGAGGAAGGGAGAGGGAACGAATTCGTGGAAGCGCGCTGCAAAGCGCACACTTGATTCTCGAAAGGAGGAGGAACAATGGGACAGAAATGTCCGAAGGAACGATCCTAGAAGCGATTCCACTTTGTTTTCGTGGCTGCTATACTGTAGAGAGCGGAGGTACAGGCCGTTTCAACGGGGGAACGTTGAAACGGTATCGTTCCGGGCCGGCAAGGCCTTAATGGCCGTATATCGTAAAGTTACGAGTGGTTCTTAATTGGTGGATAACTTCGTTCTAATGACGTAATTAGTTTCTCGACCAAGTTGCCGATAAGTTTACCGATCGGAAGGACACGGTTACCGTTTTAACGACTTCAAAAGTTCAACCTTTTTACCCTTTTAAGCGCAATCTTTTGCGGCATCTTTGCAGAATCCATTACCTCATTAACTTTAAACTCTTTCCTAGTATATACGTATATATATATATTCTCCTTTCTGCGAATTTTCGCCAAGCCGATTAACAATCGAAATTATCCACTTACGTAAAACTCTATTCAACAACAATGATCCGATAGATTAAACCGATTCGATCGAATTATATCGCGAAAATATATATATATATTTTTTGTTTTTCAAGGGACGAGTAAAATTACACACGATCACGTCTCATCTCAACCGTGAATAAGCAAGAAAAATCCAGAACACGGCCGATCATTATAAAATAGCTAGCTTCGGTAGTTAAAACGTAGAACACGGTATTGCACAAGAGGATGCAATACTATCCGCCCGATACTTGCGTCCCTGCGCCTGCAAAACCGGCGTTAAACGCTTCTCTTCAACCCGTTTCGTTTCGAGCTGGCGCACGATCTACGCGCATGATCGTGAAAAAGAAAAGAAAGAAAGAAAGAAAGAAAAAAAGAGAATAAGATTCGCGCGAGTGACGCAACCTGACGAAAGGACGGAGAACTCCCCCCCCCCTTCTTTTGAATCAACCGGTACAGACTTATGGCGCAGAGTGCTAAGCACCCAGTTTATGTAATACACGTAGTAGTAGATACACACGTACCTGTGTCCACATGGTGAGGCGGTGTGCGAGCGCGGTCACACGCGCACCGACACGCTCCGCTCGCCCGTATATACACACACATATACGCGCGTACACGAATGCACGGGCGTCGCGGTCTCGCGCACGCGAGCCCGTGCCGCGAGAACTGCGCCGCGACCTACTTGTCTAGGCCACTGTGTCTGCGTTTCTATGTAAGGCTTTGCGTTTTGTGTGAAATTCGCGTCAGCCGCGCGCGATGCGGAATCGCTCGCCAGTGTATACACCTTCCTGCAAGATTCCAGGCGATCGCCGATCCTCGACGAGGCGGATACTCGTCTCGCCGCGTAATCGCATCCTCCTCCATCGCGTCCTCTCGCGAGGGCGAGCTCGTGTATCGATTTTAACGAGGTACACGTGGGCTGAAATTGTTGCGGAGGATGCTTGTATATTTTGGGATATGTTTTTTTTTTATATATGATGATTATATCTAGCTTTATTACGAAATTTTTCATGGATAATATTGGATAATTGTGTTGCGTTTTAGGCGATTTATAAATTGATCGAAAAATTGTAGTATTGCTTAATCGTATTGCTTTTTCCAGTATGGAAATCTCTTAAGAGAGAACTCTCTCAATACTGTTTCGAACTAGACTTTCGACAAATTGGTATTTGACACGATTCTGCTACAAGACATCTGGCGAATTGAAATCGATCGATCGCAGTTTGGAAACTGTGAGCTAATCCAAGAGGAAGTTGGTCGACTCTCTTGCTGGGCTGGACAGTGAGCGCATTTTCTCGAGAAGGAAATTAGCGCGGACGGATATCCACTCTTTTCGTCGAATCTTCTTTCAAACGAATCGAACGAATTTCGCAAAGATGATTCTTTCCTTTCGTAAACGAAATGCAATACGACAACCTTGCGAACGATTGATGATGACGAGAGGCAGGCAAATTCAGAAAATCGTGAAATACGTATCGAATAATTTTCCTCGAAGATCGAAGAACCGGAAGACATCGTTCCGACCGCGGGATGTTTGTTCAGGTCTGGTGGACCTGATGCGCAGAGTGGATTGGTCTAAACAACAATTAACTACAGTTACAAGTGCGCTGGATTCCGGGGAATCTGGAACGCGACTGTAAAAAGCGAAGTCAGCGATGTGCGCTTCTCTCCCTCTCTCGTGCTCTGTCGTCTCCTTTCTCTATCCTTTCTCCTCTCCTCGCCCCCTCCCTCGCTCCCCCACAGTTCCGCAGTCGATTCCAGTTTATAACGGCGACGTTCGTGACGGCGATGCTCTCGAATAGCTCGAGCCAGGTAGGGGGAGGCGACGGAACCTTGGCAAGAGGAGGAGAGGAAAGATCGAGTGGGAAACAACGAAAACGAATCGTGAGGGACGAAGAAGAAAGGACCCTTGGCAAAAGAAGAGGAGCGAAAAGATCGAATGAGAAGCAGGAATATCTGAAAGAAACGGAGACGGAGAATAGAAGGAGGGGGAGGGAGAGACAATTTCTCCGGAAGGTTGTCGGCAGAGATGGGGCGCGCGCTTTCTTCGGCCGGGCGTTGCTGCAATTTTGCGCAATGCAGGTCTGGCGATGGGTACAACACAGCAGCCACCAACTATTAGCCGCTCTCACTGCCTACGCTGTATTCCAGTTCCAGTTAAACTGGAACTTCTCTCTCTCTCTCTTTCTCTCTGAGAGCCAGGTCGACTTTCAGGTCGATTCAGAGAGAGAGAGGAGGAGGTCCAGACGGCGCTGTCGTCGGCGGACGATCCGCGTCCACGTCAATGGTGTCAGCCTCTCCTCTTCTTCCTCCACCTCCTCCTCCTCCCCCTTCGCAAGGTGGGAGGATTTGTTTGTAAACACGGCCCGTCGAGTTGCAGATCGCGCGCTCCGTGATGCGGAGGTGGGAATGTTGGCACAACGGGCGGGAGGAGGGGGAGGGAGGGAGAGAGAGAGGAGACTTTCTCCCTCCGAGGGGGTTACGTAACCTGAGCGCGCGCCTGTCGGCCGTCTGAGCGTTGCGGGAACGACCTACTTGACCTACTGTTCCTAAGCGCGGCCTCCGTGGCGGATCGTGGCGAGAGAGGTGGAGGTGGAGGAAGAGGAGGAGGAGGAGGATTGGGGATCGGCGACCGACGGGAGTCGAACGGGCAGAGCGGAAACTGGAGGAAGGGCCGTGAGTGTTGGTCGATCGTGGCTCACTGTGCTGTGTGCGCACAGTTTGCTCGTGGGATTCGCGGATTTGCCTCGTGGGAGGTAAAGGCCGATTCTTCCTTTGTGGGTCGACGGGACGAGCGCAGTCGTGGTGGAAAGGTGTAGAAAAATTTGGGTTAAGGATTATTTATTCGAGTCGCGAGCGGTTTAAGGTTGGATGAAGGGAGGTAGGAAGGGGGGAGGATGTTAAATTGCTTATTGCTCGAGTAAACGGGAGCCAAATGATGTATTTTTATGCCAATTTTTATGTTTGTTTTGGAATCTAAAATTGAGCTTCGAGAATGAGCTTCGTATTACTTCGAACGTATTAATATCCTGTTTATTAGAGATATCCACTTTCTATCTAGGTTAAAATGGTCTCGTAATTTGTTGCTGTCTCCACCATTGTCCTTTGTATATTCTTCCGGAAAATTGTTATATGCGATTTTCTTTCCAGAGTTCTGGGGATCTTGGATACGATTTATACATCGAACGATTCGATGAGATACTATTTCTAGCAGGGATTTTTAAGTAGAGTCAGAAATTTCGTATCTAGGATCAATGTGCATAACGCATTCCTCCTCGTTGATATAAAAAACAAAAATGATAAAATCGGTTCAGTTTTTCTATCCCGTATATTCTATCTTCGTCTGAAATTCTCTAGATTTCGATTCTAGATTTTAAATTGCTCGTTTCTAAGATAATTCACGGCTACCATACCGTTTCGACTACCGTCACTTTGACTTCCGTTCATCACGTTTCATAATACATTCGAGGGGGGATTCGTCGATCGCGTCGTTCGCAAAGGGGCCGTCTCATCGAATACTTGACGTCGTTAGCCGAATATTCGTATCCGCGTGTACGAGACGTTTTCTTAGCTATTTGGAAACCGACGTCCAGATCTGTCTGTTAGATATGTTTTTAAACGCGGCTGGCCAACGTGAGCCGGTTACAAAAGAGAAACTTTGTGGACAAACGGCGCACACTTTCTTCTATCGCGACCACGTATTCCCGGTATCAGGATCTAGACTCGTCGAATCACTAGACGGAATTCTTCCAACCGGTAAACAACGACACGGTTAAATTTATATATATATATATATATATATATATATATATATATATATATATATATATATATATAAAATTCTTGCCAGTGGTGTCCAGTGACTAGACACAGAGGCTGAATTTTTCGAGGGATACAGATTAGATCGCATTGGACCGAGAGAGGCAAGAATTAGAGGACACATTGGAGCGTGACCTATTTGATCCATTCCATCGGAGCGCACCAAGTGCAATTCGGGTCGCTACGGTCGACCAATGCACTCGACCCACTCGAGATACGAACGAGCCATGTCCGGTCCATCTGCCACGAATCCTTAAATAAACGACCCGTGAATCCAGCGGCCGTGTTAAAAATATTTCAAGTCCTTCTAGAAGTTCGTTTCTTCTATGGAAAAGTTCACGAGATGCCAAGGATGGTTGGCTGCGGTGTCGGGTGGAAAGGTCAACGTTGAAAAGTTCACCTCTTCACAGAAATCTCTCAAATTATTAAGGTAAAATGTAAATTAAATCGAAATATTGGAAATATCGAGTCCACGTAGAATTATATCTTTTTTTTTCTTTCCAATACAAATTATAGAAATTGATTTCTACAAGTTTGTAAGCTTTATGGCGCACGGATTTGGAAAAAGGATCTCAAAAGTTAAGGAAGAATCATATCATTCGATTTCCATTTCCTAAAACGAATGTTCCTAAAATTCTATCGAGAATATCCGAATCAAACGCATTGCACAGGTTAAACCACGCAATTTAAACAAAAAATTATCAAAAATTTAAAAAAATTTCACGACCATAGACCGAGACCAACTATAAGTAATATATATCTTTTTGATTAATTCAATTTCCTTAATTAATCCCAAACTTAAATCATCATCCTCTTTCAACCGTGTATACGTACACAGTTTACCGCTATCCTCGTTCTAAACCTACTTGCTCGCGTGCCGATCGTTGCCTCGTAACAAGTCAGCCAATCGTTCCCAAACGCAAATTACCGATCAGACCGGGATTTAACCGAGATTGATACCGTTCTCTCTCTCTCTGGCCGGCCAATTAATTCCCATCCATTAATGCCGTAAACGATTTTCCATTTAATTGGGGCACCTGGACGCCCCCCGTGGCGGCGTCGAAATTTTCAAACACCGATTCATCCATCACCGGGCGCGGAAACGAGTGGGTCCAGCTTCGCTCTTTGCACTCGAGAGAAGACCGGAACGAGTCGTGTCCGGTCCCGATGTAATCCGTAAATAGACGGAGATGGTTGCCAAACCGGCGACCGGTGGATTATAGGCGAAGGGGGTACCGCGACATCAACACGGAACGAAAATAGTCGGGATTAGTAATTACCGCCCTCCATGAATCTTCATTCGTTTTTCTCCTTCGAGAGAATTCGATCTTGGAAGATATTTTCCGAAGAAATCATCTTGGAATTTGTTAATGAAAAAGAAAAAAGTCTGTTTCGTTGCGTATACGATGATCGGTATTTTATTTATTACGTAGGAGAATGAATTGAACAGAATATGCTTGGAAATAATTAATTGTTTGAATATAGGATGAATCTTTTATATATCGAATCCATTATATGTATATATTTTATATATAAGTTACTTATATATAACATAGAGATCGTTTAAGGGAGGATATAAAAATTCTCCTCTCGAAGGAGCAAATAAAATTAGACTTTATTTCGAAGATTCTCATCACGCAAGATAGAAACGATGACGCGGTATATTTGCTTTTCTACCGTAGGTGGCCACGAGCGACCCATTTCGGCCAGTGAATCCGCGAAAATAGACGCGATGCATTGCCAAATTCGTGCCGCGAACAAAGTTTCGAAGCCCGCCGTAGCCGGGGATGATTCGTTTCAGGAAAATCGTCTTCCGTGTACTCGAGAGGAACGGCGTCCAAATAACGTCGTAATTCTTGCCCCGCGAGAGATTCGTTTCCTCCTCGAAACGAATTGTTTACGACCGCTTGTTTCCCTTCACGTTTTCCCACCACGAGAAGAAAGATACCAGAAAAAATCATTTCCATTGAAAATTCTTTCAAACGAAAACACCTTCTTCTTCGTTCAAACATCGGTTTCCAACCGGAAGAAAAGAGTTTATAATTAAATAAAATGAAACAAGGGAATTAATCCTTGCCTCGATACAAATACGAAACTTAGATATTTCTTCTTCACAGTTATCTTTCATATGGAAAATATTATATTAATATCAATCAAGGAAGAAGAAGAGGAGAAATTTTCGAAACTCGTTTCTCTCGCGCCTCTTTTGATTTAAAGAAGATTTGCACGGGGGGGTTGAATGATAATCGCCTCTGGTCTTTGGTCCGGGCCAATTTATTCGTGAGAGGCCGGAATAATTTGCCAGGAATAGTAGTCGCGGCCGACAGACGCGGATGGCGTCGGTCTGATCATTTCGGGAGTGACCTACTGCCCTTATGCGGCGCGCGCTCGATCCGCCTCGAATCACGCGGTCGAAAAACCGATTGCGTACGATCCGCCACCCGGCAAAACAAATGTTAAACGCGAGTGCGTGCCACGAACAGCTTGCGAAGCTCTGGCGAGCGTGTCACGATCGCTATGTCGTCGAGCATATCGTTACGTAACGCCTCGTCAGATCGAAAGGGTTGATTCGTTTCGGTCTCCTACATGGTTTTCGCACCATTTTTTCGCTTCTGGTTAATTATAATATATCGATATCGATACAGAGAATAAAATTGTAAAGAGAGGCGCGAAATGTTGGACGAGGATTTTATTTGGATGCAATTTTCAAAAAATTGGACAACTATTCGAAAGTTGGAAGAAATTTAATACATATATATATATATATATGATTTGAAATTCTTTTTATGAGTAAAATAAAGAAGAGGAGAAAGATAACCTCTTATCCCAGAAATGAAATGTTCGTTAATCTAAGCGGCAAAATTCCAATTTTTACTGCACATCTCTCAATATTATCGATTTCTTATATTTCTTATATTCACAGAATAGACGATGTCCATCCAGAAAAATTCACTTATACTTTTATTAATGAATGAAGGACTCGGTTGTACGTAATATTCTACGTTAGAAAGAAAGGAAAAAAATTTAGAAAACGGGTAAAACCGTATTTATTTACATAATATATCGCTATACATTATCTGACCGGCGGAACCTGATGTGAAACTTGGGTACGAGTTGCGTCAGGAATGAAAGTAGACCCGCCAAATGTCATACTCTGTGTAACGGACACTAACTAAGGAATGTTAAATACCGCAATAAAACATAGATACCTCAAGATTTACGATCGGATCATAAATGAAATTAGGATTCTTTATCTTGCGTAAAATCGTATAATAGATCATCAAATAGGCGAATGATTAAATATTAACCTTGCAATAACCGTTTTGCGCTATTGCTTTCATATCTTATTAGTGTCTTTTTTATATTTGAAAATATTTATACAGTGTTGAAAAAAAAAATATATATATATATATTTATGAAAAAAATTTATGATAACGTGAACACGTATACATACGCGCACTCGGGATTTACACGTGGTATTCATGATACACGTGGACTTTAGAGAACATAAATAACATTGGCCGCCTTGAAGTTCATATTATCGTAGGTTCTCGCTGCCAAGCTCGCGAGAATTGCGCGTGCAATACGCGCGTGCAGTACGCGCGTGCAGATGCTCGTGTTTGTGGAATACAATGTGTGCCTGACCGAAGTTGAACAGAACTTGAGAATAAAGCCCGATTCGATGCACGTGTTTCAATTTATCTGCCTACCCAATGCTGATCTACTATTAATACAATATTAAGAAGGAATGTTTGCGCGTACTTTTTCGTATTTTTATAAAACGATCTAATTAAATCCGATCTATCGATCTAATTTCGTATCGTTATAAAAATAAGAAGGAATGTATAAGGCATGAGTCGGAAATATTTTTGGCAGATACTTAATATTTCATATAAATACCTACTACAAAAGTTCCTTCATATCTTAACAAAGTATCCTAAGTGTGTCGTTCCAAGGTTGAGAATAAGCGTGAAGCTGAGAGAGAGTTGAAACATTGGCAACACAATTTGAGACGAAAACGCCCACGTTTTCAAAATAAGAGATAAATGGGCGAAAGAAAGGGAGAGACTGGCACGTTTCACGAGCGAGATATAACGCGAGACTCGAACAAGAATCGTGGCAAAGATACTCTTGAAACAATTGTCTCCTGTCCAAATTCCCTTCAACAAAATTCCATCCCGATTAAAATCCTACATTTCGAATAAATAATTCTCTTCGCGACGAGATCCTTGCCCCGGGCCAAAAATAAGATCCCCCAAGGATTTGTCAAAAACAGAAATTCCGTATTCACAAACAGAAAGCAGTAAGAGCATTTAACCGGCCGCTACTTTGACACAAAGATTCGAAATAGCTAGAAAAGTTGACTCGTCTCCTACGTCCTCGTCTCATACCTTCGAGGCGTCTTCGTGATCACGTGGCGAAAAAACAAAAACGCGAGGACGAAGACAATTTCCCGCGTCGTAATCCGTATACGCGGGCGTTATACAATGTAATCAGCGTGGAATGGAACGGAAGCCCACGTCCCTGGGAAGTCACGTGGCCTACGGTTTCTCTCTCTCTCGCTTCTTCGATACTTCTCACGACACTTCGCCGGAACTACGGCGGCACACGCCGTACGATCTTCCCTTCGACCGACCCTAAGAATGGCCGCCCGTTCACCTTGACCCGGGTCGGGAACGGGCATCGAGCGCGTTCTCCACGCGCGCAAACTTCACCGTGATCTTCTTTTGTTCCCAGTGTTCCGTTTCTGGATCGCGGCCGAGAGCGACACGCCGCGTGTGATTAGGCCTCTAAGCCCGTTCACACGTTACACGGTGGGGTGCACGGTGTGAACGATACAGCTTTTTAGAAAGTGACGATGTTATTGTGTTGTACACTGAACTACGATAATGGGAGGGAAACCGCGTAAACACGGAAGAAGAGGCTTAGCTTGGTTTCGAGGATCCTAAGTTCAGGAGGAAGCGGTGGGTGTATGTAATTAAATCGTCACTCGAAACCGAGGGAATTAAATAGAAGGATAATTCATGGAATAAAAACGGAATGGAAGACTAAATTTAGCATTTCGATCTCGATGATTATCTGTAGAGAAAGTCTTACGTTCTAGGTTTGTGTTAGTTCTAAACCGAATGATGGATTGAAATTAAATGTGGATGTATAATTAAATCGATTGTCACTCGAAATATCGAAGGTATTTGCAAGAATAATTTATTCGGTGGGAAGAAACGAAAGTCTCTCGCTAGAGGGGAACGAAGTGTCAACGATTCGCGGACATAATGCGTCAGGCTGATCCGTTCCGGGACGTAGAAAATCGTCCGTGAGAGTAGAAATCTAACCAGAATATTCTGGAGAGTAGGGAGCCAATGTTTCTCATCAAGGCGCGCACGGGTTTCTCTAAGTTAAAATGAATCGTATCTGAAAATAGAAAAAAGAACGAGTGATACAGACATGCTCGAGCAAATTATTAGCTCGAATAATAAGACTGGTCGAAATTCGAATTCTCGAAAGAAATTCGGAATACGACGATGATACGTTAAGTACCGGGAATTTCGCGCGTAGTTGCAACAGACAATGGGAAGAAGATTCAGCGTGAGGACGATAGCGAGTTTCCTGTTTACCAGCCCACGAACGGGAACGTAGGTTGCAGCTGGCGTTCTAATCGCGAACGTGCCGCTATTCGCACGCTGGTCGCGCTTCTACGCGCGAATACGTGTGTGAATCGTCTGGCGACAAAGCCTCCAGACTACCTCCATTCACGTCTATTCGAAGAAAAATGGGGAAACAAGGGAAACGGGAAAATGAGCTGGAGAATGTGCACAAGCCTCGCATATTTATTTTCCCTAGGCGCCGTTCAACAATCGTTCGCTTTGTTTATAAAATATCAATGAATGGAGATGATTATTTGTAGGATAAACTGTTACCCAACTGTTCAAAAATCGGGATCTAAACAGTCGGGAAATAATGAAACTGATTCTTGGTTTTGAATACAGTTCAGTGTTTGAAGTTCAATTTTTAATAATCATCTTATTCATTATCGTTCGTTAAGTTTGGATTGTTCTATGTTGAACGACTTGGATAAAATCGAGATTTAAACGCTTGTAAAGTAATGAAGTTGATTCTTAGTCTTAATAGTCTGCTCGATCAAAGCTCAGAGTTCATTTTGTATTAGGTCATCCTGCAAATTTGTGCACATTCTTTATCATGGTATTCAGAGCAATATGTAATTGCAATGTGAAAAGATACAACTCATTCTATAATTTCTTTTTTGATAAATATTACACCATTGTGAAAATTCTGCAGTAATTAAATTTTAGTTTCACTAAAATATTTCTAGAAGTAATATTCCTCGAGAAAGTCTTGGAAAATTACTTTATGATAAATAAATAAAACTCAATATTTGGTAAAAGAATATAGTGATTAACACAGGATAATTGGTTTTTCATCTTTTAAAACCTACAGTAATTAACTCATAAACTTATTTTTTTATTTTCTTTGTTATTCAAACTTTTTTAAAAAACGTTTCTTTAAAAAAAACTAAATTATACTTTAGGTATATTAAAAATAAATAAAAATATTTATCTTAACGAAAATTCTGATATTAAAAGATACAATAACTAACATAAATATAATATAGCTATAATAATATAACCTATAATATACCTATAATAAATAAATACCTTATTTTCTCGTGGATGCATTAGTGCCAATAGACATACCGATGACTAGAATGATGATGCCGTCAATGACGATTCTGCTGGAACGGCTTCTCTTTGACGATGACACATCGGCAGGAATAACTAGCCGATTTAAAAGCGGCTGGTTAATCGTTACTGGCGTGTCCGTAATTGCCTCATGTGGCTAATAATAGAGCATCTTAGAGCTGGCTTGATTCAACATGCCTCTGTGCTGATTCATCTGAGACTTTTGTTTATTGTTTACGTTCCGGAGGCAACAGTTGAGTAACTTTTCTCCCAGTTCGAAAGTGGAATATCATTTTGATGGTTGCTTCGATTTGAATTCAGAAGAATTTGTATAAAGTACTCGTAAAGTACTCATCATTTGCATAAATCTGAAAAAAGCATGAAGAAGGTTATAAAAGTAATATTAATATTTCATATTGATCAATTTTTCGATATGTATTTAACGTTAATAATTCTCGTTTAATACAGTGTAATAGGATACATTAGTATTTAAATATTTTATGATACTTGTTTCTAATAAAATGTTAGTAGTTGATATAAAATAAAAAATTTAATAGCATAGATTAACGAAGATATTAATATACTATTTTGTGTCAAAATAACCTATACTATATATAACCTATACTACTTTCGTACAAATATATATAAGAGTATTATATTGACTTCCAATATTTAAATAGCACATATTTCTGTCCTTAATTAACTACTCTGTTAAATTAATTTTGTATACACAAAATTCAAAGGATGTTTTACTCTACGAGGTTATATAATTCTACGAGGAAATAATAGCTTTATACATTGTGTCCCAAAACTACATTTAATTAAAACATCTGCAAAATGAAAACGATTTTACGGTTTAATTTATTCCTTATCTAGTATGAAATTCAATATACCTATTTGTATATTGTATATATTGTATAAGGTGTATCTCACTTAGAAAGGAACAATGACAACTTTCGACAACTTGTATCGACTTCTAATACATAACCAAACCTGTTTCTATACTTAATTAAGACATCTGCGAAACTCAAATGACGTTTTACTTCATATTTGGTGTTGAATATATCGCGTAATAGATATTTCATTTACGAAGAATCAGAAATAAAGCGACAATTTAGAAACAATATCAAGGAAAATAATTCTAATACCTCAACATTATACCAAATTTCACACAAGAAAATTTTTATCAAATTTCAATTTAATCTTTCGTCTAGTTATGAAAATCTACGTGAAACAAGACTACTAATATCCTTTATTAATGGATTTTTCTAAAATTTCTAGCTAAATATTATTCTTTTTTCAATTTTCACTTACACTCGACTACTATATAAAATGGCGTCGGATTTTTAAACAGGCTTGTATGCTTTTGACGCTATATATTTTAAATACTACGCACTTTCGTTAAAATAGTATAATTCTACGTGAAACAAGATTACTAATATCCTTCACTAATGGATTTTTCTAAAATTTCTACCTATATGATATTCTTTTTTCAATTTTCACTTACACTGAACTGATATACAAAATGGCGTAAAATTTTTAAACAGGCTTGTATGCTCTTGACGCTACAAATACTACGCACTTTCGTTAAACAGTATAACTTAACAAAGGTAACTCGGGAACAATGAATGCAAAGCAGTCGTCATTAATTACCATAACCGCACACATTCTCTCTTTAATTCGACTGTGACCACATTCAATTGTTATACTCAGTTCTAGTAATAGCAATTTTTATTATCGTGTACACACCGACTCCATATTTAGAAACTAATAATATTTGCTCAGCGATATCGCGCCACATACCAGGTGCGCACGCAACTTACCTAGCTGCTTGTTCTAGACCTAAAGCCGCACGCACATGCGTCTGCGTTGTAAACATCATCCGTGGGAGCCGCGATTGCAACTGATTCACATTCCATGTGAGCGAGGCCAGTCTCTAGGTCATCGAGGCTAACGAGCACCGTGGGTGCACCAGATTTTATGGAATTATACCGATAAAGTTGCATTCGGAAATTAATGCAATACAGCCATATCTGACCACTAGGGAATAGCCATAAAAGAGTAGTTGCTAGAGGGCGCGACAAGTTAACTTATGAGTCTAAGCGTTGGCGGGGTGAAAACCGCCATTTGTATTCTGTTGTTAGTGGCCCGGGCGTGTGTTTTCGAAGAACGATTAAAAGGAAAGACCAAGAGGATTTACTACGTCGTTGCTCGTGCACGCGATACCAGAGAGAATACGAAGCTGACCTCCGCGTTTACAACGCTACGATAAATTGCGTAAACGGGTTGTCGCGTGCGCCAAAAGCGACCAGTTCGGATGGAATGTGTCACGTTTCGCTCGCATTTTATCCACTCTGTCCGATTCAATCGATCCTTCCAACCAACCAACCAAGTATGTATCCCACTATTTCCGTATTCGTCTTAAGTTTTATAGATTGAATTCCTCTCGTAATTATTTACCGTTTCTTTGCGCGGTAACATATGTGCGCATCGAAGGTTAGGTTTTATAATGATACGTAGCCGCACGCATCGCCATTGAATCGCGATTATAAACGAGCCACAATTGTTTTCATGCCTCGGTTTATCTTATTCTATACGATGTAATGAAATCCAGACGCTATTATTACTGTTACGCGTCCTCCATTCCGGAGAACGCAGCCTACTCATTATCGGCAGACGATATTGATTTAACGAAAAGAAAAAAAGATTATTATAGACGTAAATCGTGAACACATAAATATATTATTCGATCGATCACACGATTCGTCTGGATTTTATAGGCACGACAAAAACACGACGTACGAGAGTTATGGTTATTTATTATCGTATTCGCAATAAATGTGGATTATCGAAAGGTAGCCACGCTTTTACTCGTCTGACGTGGATGAGTTTACGCGAAAGTCGCGGACATTTATCCACAACGCAGAAACTCTTCGAGATCGTAAACAACACGAAATGAGAAACAAGCCCCGCTACTTATTCGCATTCCATTCGTGACACTGTCCATGTTTATTACAAGTGGAAGGACAGCTCGGTGCAACGTTTCTTTATCAAGCGATAGAAGCGAAGATCGACCTTCCGTCGAGAGTAGATTTTATATTTGAAAACTTCTTTGTACAAATTTTAATTTTCATATTGAGGTAAATTTATTGATACAATTTTTTTCTTTTTGATAATTTTTTTTGGGAATGGTTAAATATATCACAAAGGTGAATAAATCAAAACGAAAAGGAAAATTATGATCTGCGCAGTAATAAATTTATTGTTTGAAAAATAACAGTGATATCATCGTGTTTTGGAAATTAAGCAACTGTAAACGTATGTTTACGCATATTTTATTTGACGTTTATTTTTCACTGCCTTTAATGCTTGTCATATTTTATCCGCATATAGGAAAATGCGAAGTAGACAAATATTTTATAAATTTATTACGTATTTATTACGTATAATGCTTAATTTAATTTTGAAATAATCAAACGTGTTTATAAATTTTACGTGTTCTTGAAAATTTTAACAAAAAGCAGCATTTTAATTAATTATTAGAAATCTAATCTATCTTTCTTTCGTTTAATAAAATGATCTTTTCGATAAAAAACGGACACTTTTTTGTTCCAAAAAGAAAGTATATTTCTTTTTCTTTTCGAAATCAATCCTGGGTCGCAATCTTCTTCATCTGAAACCACTTGTCTTCATTGGTATAACATCGTAAATACTAGAAGAACAAGTTTAACCATAAATCGCGTACACGTTTCTACACGTTTACCTTGTTCTAATGATCCAATAAACTCTGGAATATCGTTTATTTACAAACAACTTACGTAAGAATTGTTTGCATACAAAAATAGAAGCACCGGGTATATTTCAAACCTGGAACATAGATTTCACGATCGATATAAATATCGTTATTACGATATTTATCAGTTACGATAATTTTTCACGGAACGACTAACTATTTTCTATTCCCTGTCCTTCATCATTCTTTAAAACAGAACTACAAAATACACAAAGATATATTTTAAAAAAATTTTATAACAATAATTATAAAACAGCCGAGAGTGGATATTTTTAGAACCAACTGTTCGCTGAAATATTTTCCCTTTTCTCGATCCGTCGTTACAAAAAAAAAAAGAAAAAAAAGAAAAAGACAATCGCTTTTTTCAAAAATTTTCTCCACAGCAAAAAATGTCACGACTAATTTTTATTGTTAGATATAACGCGACATCCACGTCTCCACCATTATTTAGATTTTTCCTTTCTATTCCCAAAAAAATATCAAAAATTCTTTCAAAAATTCTTCTTCTCGTTCAATTCCCCCGATAATTTTTCTCGTGTTTAGCTTCCTCGTAAGAAAAAAAAAAAAGATAGAAACTGAAACGTACGAATTCGTAACAATTAATTACAAAGCATCATCGGTTATATAAAAGGTTGATGGCGTAGATAGCACGAGTGTCGCCATGCTTGGTGAGAAGGCAAAAAAAAAAAAAAAAAAAGAAAGAAAGAAAAAGAAAAAGAAAAAAAGGGACGACAAAACGGAACGACACACTTGACGCTTTTATTATCGGTGGCGATGCGTAGACGTGCAATACGGCCGCGGGGATGAGCACGCGCCATCGCCGTCAGATAAACCGTAATTGCGCGAATATAAATGCACGTCATTGTTAGCACATGATACCCGTTACTCGGTAGTAAATCGTGCGATATTTAATACCCGAGGACCGAGGATCGGAAAAACGCCTAATCTAGGAGCATGTGCACTCGCGAGCATGTGTACATTGGATGCACGTGCGCACACACCTGTTCCCTGTGTTGCGTTTGGAAAACTGATATCTCGCCGATGAAAAACACCGCTTATTATTCTTTATTGTTTGTAGACAATGATTTCGTTCCTCTCGTTCGAATTTTTTATTACCTCGTGTTATTATGTTTTTTTTCTTTCTTCTTTTTCTTTCTCTCTCTCTCTCTCTCCCTCCCTCTTTCCTCTCTTTCCCCCTCCTCGACTCTCGAAACTCAACTCTTTTACGATTCAAGTCAAATTAACTCGGCTCTTTGCCTGTAATTATGTAATATTAATAACGTAATAAATTTAATGTTGTGAAGTAAATATTTTATTTTTAGAAATGACTTAAGATCAGAGGAGAAATATCAGAAGTGAAATAATAAAACTTAACAAATATAAGGTAGATACGCTACTGTACATTTATCGCGACGAGAAAATTTGCAATTTTTCAGTTATCGATGCAGATAAAAAAAACCGTATTGCGTATTTGTACTCTTTATTAGTAAGATCCTGTAAATGGATTTTCATCGTGCTTTTTCAACTTTAATCCAAGATTTCTTTAATACCACGATAAAATTTTTATCTTTCGCGATGAAGTAATTACTATTGTGGGAAATGTAAGATACTTGCTTATATTCATCTTCGTTCATCGAGATTATTATAACGATTACGTTATAATATCAAATCTAGTATAATAATCGATCACGAAAAAAAAAAAAAAACAACCTTAATATAAAATTCAATTGTAGAACAAATATTATCAAATTCAACAACGATACTGCTTTACACGAAACTTGATGATGAAGCAAATTTTTTTCTCAAATAATGTAATCACACCAACTTTCACTCGAATTTCCATTTTAATAAAAGTAAAACACGATAGACAATTATTTTTCCGAGATCGTATCAACCCGTCCCTACGAAACGAATTGCGCTTAAAAGCGAAAAAAAAAAAGAAATGGAGAAAAGCGACGAAACGGTACGTTTCACGCGGGAAGTAGTCACGATCACGCAGCGTGCACGCTATCGTCAACGTGCAGACAAAGTGGAGTGTCACGACCGATGGGAATAACAATGGCAACAACAACAACGAGGGCACAAGTCGGTTGTGTGACGCGATCGGTCGAAAGTCCGGATTCGCCGACGGCCTGGTTTCCGGCGATGGGCAAAAGTCGGCCGAGCAACTGCGGAATTACCGTTTCCGCGAAATGCCGGAATAGGAATCGGTGCCGATTATCGATGGTCAATATTTGATTTTCTTACGGCTCTTCGCGGAATCGCGCGCACTTTATCCCGTGTTCCGCGAACCTTGTCGCCGATGCTGATTAAACATCGTTTATCGTCCCTTGCAATCGCTTCATTTTCAAAAAAATATATATATATATATATAAATTTATCTTTCTTTCTTTCTATCTATTTCGTGAAAATGAAGGGACGTAGAGACGAACTTGCGACGGAATGATCTCGAGTGCTCGCTATTTTTTTTTTCTTCTTCTTCTTTTTCCTTCAATTCTATCTATTCTGTGAAAATTGCTAATAGAGAGGTCGAGAGAGAATTAGTTATTAGTTTTGGTGAAGTGGTTTTTGTCCAAACGCGAGAAGGTTCATTAAAAGTTATTGGATTCATAAAACGAGCACATAATGTACATTTTCTGTAAATATTCAGAAGTGAGTTCATTCGAAATTATTGACGAGGAAAATAGGCTTTATGTAACAGTGATATAAAACTGAAAAAAGAAAGAAAAAAAGAAAATTGTTAAATTGAGAAGTGAATAGGATCTGCATTCTGTCTGGTTGCATCGGAATTGCTTCCTTTTTTTTTTTTTCTCTCTCTCTTTTTATCAACGTTTCTTCCCATCGACGCATTTTTACAACAAAAGTAAATACAATTTCGAGATTATGCACGTGCTACGTAGATAGATATCAAATCGTAGATGTTAAATCGATCTGAAATAAATAAACAATAATTACTTACAACTTTCTTTTTAATCAACTAGAAAACTGTAAAAAAAGTGAAATCTTTGGTTATGCATATAATTAACAATCTTAATGCCAGCGCACGTAAAAATTTTTTCCGGGGCTTTTATGAACCAAATACTTCCTTCCAATTAACATTTTGTGTTTTTTTTCTTTTTCTTCTTCTTCTTCTTCTTCATTGATTCTTCATTGATTTCCATATTAAAATTTTATATACACGTATATTTTTATAAGAATTACATCATTTTACCTCGAATCAGTCTCTCGTTGCCGAAAACTTTTCGCCGGAAGCGGTGATTCAATCAACGTTTCCAGGCCACGAGATGGAATTCGATTTTCTTTTTCTTTCCTTTTTTTTTTTTTTTTTGCTCTCGCATCGTGGAAGAATGAGTGAAAGGAGCAAAGAGAGTCCGGCAGTGATTGGATACCTCTCTATTTACGTGTATGCGTACATATTAGGAATGACGAGAAACGCGGCGCGTTTGATAGAAAATATCAACGATTTCTCACGCTTCTTCCCGCGGACTAATGACACGTACGCTTCGGGCTATTGATATGTCGTGCAAGATACGTGACAGCTTGATGTATCCGCGAAAAATGTGTGGAAACCACTTTCGCGCGCCTGTATATCTGTGTGTGCGACACCACCATTGCCAGATCGATTTACGCTGCTTCTTTGAGATCTCAAATGAGCCTCGTTCCGAGATCGAAAGATGAAAATTTTTCCTTCCCTTCCTTCCGTATGCATCCACTTCTGAATGGAAATATTCTGGTCGCGATATCCTTATACGACTTTCTCTTTTCGCCACTTTGTTTCAAGTTCAACTTGTTTCCCCTTCCAATAGAACTCGACTCGATGGATAGAATTATATTCGAGTTGTTCCTACAGGCTGTCGAACGGGCGATAGATACATCGGTGTTTTCATTATTTATCGTGAACGGGTGTGCAGGAAGTTATCCACACACACACACATCCCCTTAAGAAAACTTTTGACGGATGGAGTCCCGCTTTTTCCCGGCAATTCCGCGGGTGGCAAGAAATTTTATTCGCGGGCTGGATCGACGCGATGACAGTGTTACGAGTCGGTTTAAAAAGGGACATAAATCGCGGCCGAGGATAGCACGTGACAAAGAAAGATAACCGATGCGGGAACTTGTTACGAGCATTGCTCCCGCGGGGGGAGGGGAAGGGTTGACCGCGAAAAACCGTCGTAAAAATCGTCGGGAAAATTCCGCTGTTTATTCCGCTGTAAAAGTTTTCGGGATCGAGCTCTTCTATTCCATGGTCGAGAAATGACTGAACACGAGCGTTTCGAAATACGGGGATTTACAACCGTAAATAGCTCGACTTTATTGTGATAAAAGAAAATATTCGAGACGAACGGAAGAGAGATTAAGCGATTGTATCGTTGTGCGTCGCGTTGAATGTTTATATTATTTTTCGTTCTCGGAATTCGACGAATAGGGAGAGAATTACGTCGTTCGTAAGTAAGTAAATAAATACGTCGAAGTTGAAGAAAGATCGGAGAGTTTTTATTTTATTATCTTTCAGGGGAAAATATTTAAAGGAGTATCAATATTTTTCGTTTTTTTTCTTTTTTTTTCTTTTTTACACTCGTTCGTAATTCAACGTATTCCGAAACGTGTCTGATCGATTGGCATTCTAAGTTGAGGCATGGCTGGTCTTGGAAATCGATAAACAAATTGATCGGCAATACGCGGCGTTTATTTCGCGCGTGGCCGCAGTTTTATCGGCAATTAGAAAGTGGATATAATGAATCAGAAGGTAATATCAGCGAGCACGCGATGCAAATACTTTCTATTCATAAAAACAAAGTGGATTTTTAAATCGGAAAACGTTTGACCTTATGGAAAACACGTTTCGATGAATGGCGGCGAAAATTGATTTCCTAAATGGCATCGTAATACGTCGCGTTTGTTGTTTGTTTGTTTGCCAGCTTTTGAGAAATATCGTAAAAAAAAAAGAAAAGAAAAGAAAAGAAAAGAAACAAGATACGTCGAGAACTATTGCGCATGCATCAGGAAGTGTAAGATAAAATTAATTTTAGAAATGATTAATGACATACATACAGGATGAATCGATTATTTGTGTTAATGATCAATTATTTTTATTATTAACGAGCAGAATTTTTTTTTTAATATATATATATATATATATATATATATATATAAATTTATACAATTCTTAAAAACTTTTAAGAGAAATGACATTTGATCTTTTCTTATATTATATGTTTCTTTTTTTTTTTTAAGGAAATTGCAATTTTATATATATGTATACACAATTAAAAAAAAGTGATAGTCATTCGTCTTCTTTGAAATTTATTTTCTCGTTAATTGTTATATAAATAGATTTATAGAGAAGAAACAGAATTGATCCTGAAAATTTACTATAAAAAAAAAAAAAAAAAAAAAAAAAATCAAACGTCATCGAAGAGAAAAGATTTTGATCGATCTATAAATAATGAAAATAATTCATGCCCGTCATATTCGTACGCGTATATCCATCTATCAATATTAAGACGTTCGATCTTCATTAAGCTCCAAGAGTTTACATTTCCAAAAATCGTATTCCTTTCGACGTATCGAAAATATATTTCGAAGCGACTCGATCGCAACACTCCTATTATTACGAATCGAGATGCTAATATAAAATATTCCAGGCGATATTTAGCCGTGGAATTCACTCGATTCTATAAGTGCCCCATGACGCCGCCTCCCACGCTCGTTACGCGTCTCTGCAATTCCTATTCTCGTCCAGAGCCATTGATTCATCCATGTCACGACCACGAATTACTTAAACAAACAGCTGCCACCGAACGAACACAATACATTCTCGGAACTCGAATGAAGCCGCAATGCTGGCCAAACAGCGGAGCCACGCTTCGAGAAGAGGGTTGCACCCGGAAGTCGCCGACAATTCCAGCTGCGGGAGAATCGATCGTGAGATTAATCGTAAATTCTTGACTTGAATAAATCTGGGAATAGGAAACCGATGTAAAGGGCGAGGAATATTTCGTGCTTCTTCATTCTCGCTTATTTATTCACGCTTCGTGCATAAATAATTCTTCGCGAATGGGTTAGTAAAAATAAGATGGAGTCGTGGCTGTTGATGATCGATACATCGAATTAATCTGATTGTAAACAAGTTGCAATCAAATTGGTAAACATACTTTATTTGTACATTTGTAGTTTTTCTCGAGCCGTTTCAATTTTTATTTAGAATATAATTTCTTTGGAAAAAAGAAAAAATGAAATATAATTTCATATAATTTTGAATAATAATAAAAAACTTGAGTAGGAAAAAGATTAAAAAAAAAAACTCCAGACTTTCATCTGTTATCGATTTATTTGCTTTATCGTCGTTATAAGTAGTCTATCGTTAATAAAATAATTTTTTTCCCCCCTCCCTTTAATCGGACGTAATTTCACAGAATTATCAAACGCAAACACCGAGGATTGATTCTTAACCTTGTTTCCTTCCGGGAAAAGAACGTTTATCATGGAATCGTATAAAATATATATATTGGCTTTGGTTATTAAAAAGAAGGAGAGAGAGGATATATTTGTCGATGCTTAACAATGTTATTCCCCGCAATACCAGGAAACATGTGTGCAAATATCGAATATTCTGAGTAGAAACGTGACATTCCTTGCTGAGAACGCGGCGCCCCGATCTTCCCGCGAAAAATTCCTCCCTCGCGGACATTCTTTCGCGCGCCTGTTCCCGGTAGCAAGTTGGCGCGAGTTCTCGCGTCCGACATCTCGCATTCTGGACTCTGACCGCCTCTCTTCTCTCTCTCTCTCTCTCTCTTTTTCTCTCTGCCTCGAAGAGACAATTAAACGGTTAAAGAACGCTCATTGTCACGCTGTTAAACACGTGACGAGATCATCTTGTGGCGCGAGAAACGCGCCTTCCACGGTATGCACTTATACGTGATACGCTAATGGACGAAAATCGATGCATGTGGAACAGTATTTCTCAAAATTCTTTTTTCAAATACGAATGTGTATAAATCTGTACGTATAGATATCATTTAATATTCATAAAAATTTGGAAGATATGAATAATAGTCCGTGATTTTTCATCGTGATAATAAGTTAATTAAAGTTTCCATTTAAGGGAATATAAATATTGGAATAAGAATCGATATGTTATTTTACTTTTTAACCACGATTCGATGAATTCTCACTCTTCAGACGAATAAATAAATTTAGTGAATCAAGGTATTCCCACGATATCGCTCGAAAAAATTCGATTATCACGAATGAATTGGAATCAATGAACGACAAAATTATTCGACATACAACTCGATATGTATCTGCACGTCCATAAATTTATGATTCTAAAAAACTTTTGGCCGATATTGTACACACGTACCATGTATACGCGCATACGTCGATCCATCAATTTTCGAGGTGACTTTGACTTCGGGTCTCGTTACGTCAAATAACGAAACACCGATTTCCCATGAAAATCGTCGATACCTGGTATCCAGAGAGATAGATAAAGACCAGGCAAAAGTGAGGGAAAAAGCAGGAGAGAGAGAGAGAGAGAGAGATAGAGAAAAATACGAGTATCGAGGGTAAATAAGCGAAGCATCGATGTCCTCTCGTTGTTCCCGGAAGCTTATCTGCCTATCGGCGATTGGTCGAACGCGTGAACGTGCGTAACGTACGAATTTGCACCTTTTGCAACACGATTCTTGCAGGCCAGCTCGATTCCAGGTAGTCCAGCCTGCCGAGAACTGCGCAATATCGGCCCCGATTTTCGAATCTTGGGAAACGTCTGAATCCTGAGATGGAAATTTATTCGAATCGCGAATCATCCAGTTTGAAGTTTTCGTTCCGGAGAAAAATTTGAATCTGATGGAAATTCGATCGCGTTTAAAATTTCTTTCGAGCAATACTTCTTTTGCGCGTACGTAGATAAAATTAATAGATGGATTCTTAAGTAGGTCGTGGATTTGAAATATTTTGCTGTATTATTGTCCGATTTGAAATTCGATTTCTTTCGAAGAAAGATCCAAAAATCTGAATCTGAATTTAGAATGCTTGAAATTTTGGAATTGTTTTTCATGCAGTTATTAATTCGTTGGTTTCAAAGTAGGTCGTTTTTCGAAGCGCTTCTACTGAGAGGGGGAGCTATGCCAGTGTTTCAAAATAATTAAAATTACCACTTCATTGATGAACGCCACATCAAAGTAGGTCATATTCGAGAAATACTTTGAGAAGCTATGCATGGCTGCCGGCATAGTTGGCTCTCTTCGTATTTCAAAATAATTAAAATCACCATTTCATCGTTGAATGTCACTTCAAAGTACTTCCCTTGAAGTTACACACGTCATTTTTCTTTTTTTTAAATGATAGTTTCGCCCTCGATTTGGATAACACAATGAAATGAATTTTAAACGACTCAAGATTAAGATAAATTGCTATAGAATCTAACTCGCTCTTTTAATTAAATTAAACTCGCACTTTTAATCAGATACAATATTGATCATTGCTGGAGAAAAAAAATAAAAAGCAACAAACGATCAGTTGCGTAATCATGGTTACCGCATATCATTTTACACGGAAAAAGAGGCAAACTAATTATCTTGGTCGGATCTCGGTCCGACGAGAAGAGGGAAGAAGTGTGATTGAAAATGCAAATTCCTCTTGGAAGCGTGAAATTCACAGTGTAACGCATATTTCCCTACTTGGAAGCATAAAATTCGCATTATCTCGAAACCGATACTATTCCCTTCCAAGAAAATAACATATTTCTCGATTTCCAAGATGCGTAGACCGTCGTAAATGCGCGAGGAGGTTGCGATATTCGATCGAATTTCCCTGTATATTTAGAAGAAAATTCGCGGAAATTCTAAAAGAGACTAATCGATCTCGAACACGTAAACTCCCTTCCTCCTCTTCGATTACGAAGTTTCGAAACAGTTCTGGTTTCTTCAAAAGGATCCCAGGAATCGTAATAAAGTTGGCGATTCGATCGATATTTATCCCGTTTGGTGGAATTTCGCGGATGCGAATATCTGGACGCCGCGTCTTTTTCACGCGGAACCCACTCTCTGACATTTCACATTCTGCTGACACGTTGTTGCGCAAACAGCCATCGGGCACCGTACCAAGTCGCATGACTAAAGCTACGAGAGTCAATGGATCGTCCAAAAATATAGATTCCCTCCAGACGAACCGCTGTTTAATAGGAAACACAAAACCGAGAATCATCTCTCTCTATCTCTGACAGAATGGCGAGCTTAACTCGATTTGCGATTATTTTACAGTTTTGATCGAATCATTGATCGTTCGTGTATCACTTTTCGCTCGCGGCAACAAATTACTTCGATGATATCAAAATAAATTTCAACGGGGACATTGTTATTGCTTTTCGTCGGCGGTTAAGTATTAACAGTTCGATTTAAGAGATTTAAATGGACTTGAAAGTTTCGTTGGATAAAAAGAGGAGAGTATCTCCTTCCTTCTTGACCGATAATTTAACGATGTGTAACACTTTATTTAAAGCTTGGTTAAAATGATTATTTTGATGTATATACAGAGATACGAGGAGGATGAGATGATGAGTTTAGCAACACTCCGTCACAATGCATCAGACGGTAAAAAAAGAAAAGAAAAAAAAAAGAGGAAAAATTAACATAATCGCCAGTCAGTGGATGCGTTTAGAATGGAAATGAAGAAGTTAAAAGTCGGAATGTGTGAGTCGGCGCGTTTCGAGGTGTGATCACAAGGAGCGGTGTCTGATCACATCGGTGTGGACATAACTGTTGTGTGCGTTTTCGCGTTCCCGTTTATCATGTCTAGGTCAGGAACACATGTTGCGACAACACGATTTCCAACGTAACAATTCGCGAATTCGAAAAATCGAAAGCGTATATTTATTAAAAAAAAAAAAAGAAAAAGAGAGAGACTTGCGTTTCAATCGATCGTGATGATCGTGAATTATTAATCGTGCAACTTTTGAAATGCGTCATCACGAAGCAGAAATCGCACGAGATGGAGATACACGCTCGTTATTTATTAAAGTGCACAATTGTATAATTGCCGTATAATTGAATTATCAAATAATAAAGAAATTATATGAATAATTTTTATTGCACGATGAAAAAAAATTTACGATTCCTTCCGTTGCCGAGTTAAATTGCGGAGAATCAACAGGTTGGAGGAAAATTGAAATTTTAAATTTTCGAATCAAAAATTATTATTAGTCGTGCATCGATAATATACTTATAACTTGAGGCTCGCATTAATGAATCTTCATATCATCGTTGGTATTAATATTTAATTTGAAGTTGTTCACACTAATGAATCTTTGCTCACATTAAATATTGAACTTGTTCAATTTATCGCTACTAATGAATCTTTACTTAACATAAATATCTCTTCACTTACATTAAAAGTAAAAAAAAAATGAATAAAAGAAATAGATTCTATCTACCAATTCTCTGATATACAGAAATTGTTGAAAGAAAATTTAAGATCGTTTTTTTATTCTTCTTTTTTCTTTTCTTTTTTTACTGAAAGGAAATTGCATTTAGTTCGATGACGTGGTGATTGCTCGTGGACGCCCACCACAAACGATGACGCCGCGGAGAAAATAAATATGAATCCTGTGAACAGAGGCATAGATATCTACAGTTGTGAAGCCGAGTCATTGAAATGTCATCGTTTCCGTAGAACGATTGGCCAATCGTTCTCTGCACTCTCGTCTCGAAAGAGAATGATGATGATTATTATTATTATTATTGTTGTTGCTATTACTATTATTATTATTATTATTATTTAAATAGAACGCAGTTTCTGCGTTCCACTTGCCGCCAGTTTCCTCCTCCCAGTTAAACTGACTACTTCCGCGGCCGGCGTGTCGTCCCCTCCATCATCGAGCGGAACACTTCCGCGCGTTGAATCAAATACTCGCCAACCGAGTTGATCATCACCTAATCTCGTTCCAAGAGATTAAGCGTTTAAAAAAAAAAAATGTTTTCACGAGCTTCGCCTCGATTCGAAGAATCTTCTCATTCTTCCCTCTTCCTTAAATAAATAATAACCTCTGATCAATTTTAAACGCGCGAAGAATTCATGGTTGAGTGAGGCAGGTTCGTTGATGTATTTATCCATCGTCTTTGCAAACCAATGTGCGACTTGAATATCAATCATATGCACTGAAGTTATAATATTCTTCGATGTTATGTTACTCTCTTCTCTCTATTCTTAATTTATAATAAGTTTATTTAGAAAATTCTGAAAGGTGAAACGATTTGTCAGTTGATCGTATGATATTTCAATATGATTTTTCAAATCGAAAGGATCATTTGCCTCGATATAATATGTGACAACGTTTTCCCATCGGATTGTCGCTTGTTTTCGCGATACGTGTCACGTCGATTACCTATCGCGCGTAGCCATCCGCTTTTTTAAATCGGCCTATTCAATCCGAAGTAAACAGGCAAGGCAGTAAAGAAAGCATCCGACGGAGGAATGTTAATCGCATCGGATGAAACGCAAAACAAAGCGGGAAGAACGCGATTGCTTCGATTGCCGCGTAACCCATCGTTCGTTTCCCTCTTCGAACCCTATTCAACGAAATCTCCATCATCATTTTGTCGCGCCACCTCTCCTCCCCTCGCCAATCGCTTAATCGTGTCGATCGTTTAAATCCCCTCGACGAGGAAGATTGCGCCTCCGTGACACCTTTCCTCCCAGTTTTTAAAAAAAACTTTCTTATCACCAAAAAATCGATCAAACTTCCCGATTTTTATATGCCTCTCTCTATTCTTTCCAAGCTCGAATCGAACTGTTACCAGTATTTTAGATAACACAAGCGAGGAAACAGATCTGTGGAACAAAAATGGAATATTCCTATTGATAGCTGCCGATTTTTCGATCCCTTCTTCGAAATTCCTTTCCTTCTTCCCCTCCCTCGGGAAACTCGTGGGGGAGGGGAGCGTGGCGGAAATTGTAAAAGGCGAAGGCAGCTGGCTCTCGAGGCGAGGCGCGATAACAACGTGGCGCGTTATCGCGTAGAGACGAGGCGTCGTCGTTGTCGGCGTTGAACGAGCCGGGTTCGTTGAGTTCGTTACGGCTCCTGATAAAAAGCGTTCGCGATCGTGTAAGCCTGCCCGCTTGTCGCCGCGTTTCATTCATGGAAACGGCCGTAGCCTCGTGGGATCGATGTTTTTATTTCCAGCGGAAGACCAATATCGTGGAGGGCCTGATAAACCGAGGCGTACACGACACGACGCGGAAGCGCGTGTCACCACCGCGCTCTCTCCCACACTTTAATTTTATTTACGCCGCTCTTTCTTCCTCTCTCTCTCTCTCGAATTCGCGCGTGTCTTTACTTTTGTCTCGAAATCCAGGGGATGTTAAAATTTATTCGCTGGATGAATTTCTTTTTCGCTTCATCTTTGAACTTGAAGGTTCAAAAGATTGAATTATTCTTATTTTAACTTTCTTGACTGAGAGAAACTTAAGTTTCGTATGGTGAAGGATTAGTTTGAACTTAAGATTGCAAGAATATTATAGAAAAATGTATATTATTGTTTGGAAAATATTCTTTAATTTAGTTTCTCTTCAAATTTTTGTTGTTATTTCTTTAAACAATTAGTATTGTAGTTGAAATCATTATATAAAATTGCAGAGGTGGCATACTTGATAATACTTTGATACTTAATATTTTTAAATTATATCAAGATTTGAAGTGAAAATTTTTCGAATCTTGGCCGTTTCTCTAGATCTCGAGTATTATACACGTACGTATAGAATTCAAGTAACCTCGAGGAAGTTTGATATACTTTATATCTACTTTATCATCGTTATCATCGCTGCGAACGGAAGTCAATGTGAAATAATCACTTATTTTTAAATATGTTTACCTGTATCTTTCATTTAAACTTCCTGTTTTCGCGAATTCAATTCAGCAAATATATTTGCAATTAATTTCGTATTTTTAGAAGATTATAAACAAATATAACATCAGATTATTTTTCATTGAAATAATATTATGTTTCTCTAGGTTTTTATACGTGTTACACAATCATGTATACGTTATCTCTCAAGGAAATTCATCTATCTTGAAAAATCTGATTTCGATGAATTGTGTACATATAGATCTTAATCAATATGTATATATATATATATATTTCTCGAGTTTTTACAGAAGATTAGATCATGAAAATCAAGACGAATTTATAATTAAATTAATCCACTTTATACAGAATCTTTTCAATTTTCTCTTTCATTGGTTGCATTTCGAAGATTTCATCGGATAGAATAACATTTATTGGAAATATTCTAATTTATCGGAAAAATCTAAAGTATTTCTAAAAAAAAACTGTATCCATAACGCTACCTCACTTCTTATTATTACTTTTCGTTCAACGTTTATTATTATCAACCGACTTTTTTTTCCCCAAGAAAAACTTATTAGCCTATTTCCTACGACACAAGATTAAACAGAATTCTAATCATTCCAACTTTATTATTTTTCATTGCCTTGTCTTCGTTTCACCTTCACCGCACGTACACGATTACATATCTGCTTCCACAAGCTCTTAGCCTTCTAAACATTGAATCCTCGATTCAAGAATGACGTGGCCACGTGGCTTAATCAAGATCTTTTTTTTTTCTCTCTCGTCTCGATTCGGGATTTCCTCGGGATAAGAGTTAGTCCCTCGAATAAATAAAATCCTTGCGTGAAGAATCGCGGGACGAGGAACGCGGAAACAGTTTGCTGATCGCAGTTCGATGCAACCTCGAATCATTATATCGATCCTGTTTCGCGAATTGGCGAAAAGTTTATTTTTTTTTTTTCGGTCGAAACGATTCGAAACAGGCGGTTCATTTTGTTTTTTTCCTCCAAGCTGTTCGAACGATAAAGAATTCGATGTAAACAGTGAATAACGCACAGCGTGACTAATATGATCTTTCGATGATTTAATCGCGTGACGGATAAAACTGGGCGTGCACGATGCGTGTCCTACCAACGTTATTCCCCACGAGTTTAATACGATATCTCTTATGAGGATTTAATTGTGGCATTGGAAATTCTTGGAAATAATTTTTTTTATTCTTCCCATATTATTATTATTTTTTTTATGTACACTCGACTCGTGTTTACGCAAAAACGTTCGATCAATCGTCTGATTAGTTCCGTGTATTTATGTTTTATTTATTAATGGACAATAAAAAAAAAAAGAAGAAGAAGAAGAATCGACAAACAAAAATGGGATGATGCGAAAGATGCATATATATATATTTATAAATACGAAAATAAAATAAAATATCATTTTCCATATCCTTGTTTCTCTTTACCAAAATAAATAAACGCATCTATCTACTCGTAACACATTCAACTAATTAATTCCGCTCAAATCCTGTGCAAACAACTACTCGTTCGCACAACTTCTTCATTATTCCCTCGCGGAAATATTCATTCTTCGACAAAGGAAACGTCTCGCGAATCCCCCTTGAAATAAAACAAAAATATAATCATCTCTTCGTACCACGGTTTCTAACGACGGGACCAACACACACGGGGTTCGTTCCGTTTTCAAGGAAACCGGCTCCCCTGAATCCAAAGACGACATTCCAAGACCGCGGCTGCAACAAATCACCGAAGAAGGAGGAGGAGGAGAATCGTCATTCCCGCGCAATTCACCGTGCCGATCGCGATGAATCTCCTCCACGAAGGGGAGGAGGATCGTCGCGCGAGATCGTTAGGGCGCACCGGTTACGCAAGAGGCGCTATAACGCTCTCTCGGTTGCATAATAGCCCGAACCGAGCTATTTATACGGATCGGCTTATAGGCGGGTTACATAAATAGAACGACGCGTGCTTGCGCGAGCTTTTTCCTTTTCCTTTCCTTTTCTTACCTCGGCCTCGACAAAGCGACTAGCCAGCCGCGGATCGTGTCCCCGAGGCTTCTCTTCGTATCTCGTCGCGGCGATGATTCGCTTGGATCGCGGCAGGAATTCGTTTGATAGCTTTATTGCTGCTTTATCCACGTTCACAGATTGTGTACGCCAGAGCATACAGGGGAATGTATAATCGATTCTACATCTCGTTCCATTTCGACTCTTATTCTTCTACCCTTAATTGGCAAGTGATTCGAAAGTAAATGGAGATTGAAAAAGAATTTCCATTATCTCTTTCTCTAATTCCTCTTCCTCTTCCTCCACGGAAACGGTAAGGCGACACGCACGAGGATTACAGGAGGAATACCGATTGATTTACAGGAAACTCGAGTTGACACTTTACGGGCCGTGTAAATAACAGGGTGTTAATGCGTGTCCCTTCTCATCCCTTCCTCCTCCTCCTTCTACCTCCCTTTTAAACGAGCCCTCCGCGTTCAGAGGCTAAGTTTTCTATTTTGAAAACGTGATCGTTAACGCCAAGGAGGTTCCGGAGGCGGGGGTCAAGGGGGGGAGCCCGGATGATCCCGGAAAGTGGGCGCCCAAAAGTGGGACCCGCTCCCCCCGCTTCCGGCTCGAATAAAACCGTCTACGGGTCGAAACGGAGTGTCGAGGACGGAATTAGAAACGTTATAAACACGGGCGCGTAAATTTAGAGATGGCCGCCGCTATAAGACTGCCGCTTATTGACTGCCAGCTGCTTGTTTACGGGGTCTAGGGCGAGGGAGGGAGGGAGAGGGGGTGGTGGTTGGTTTTACGAGCGACACCGGTTACGTATACGCCCTACGGTTGCTCTTCGTACGGCTCAGCTCGCAGTTTTTTGGGGACGGATGACGGAGTCACGGCCACGTGGCACATCCTCCGTTGGTTATACACGGAGCGGGGTGATGTATGTATGTATGTACGTGGTGGTGGTGTAATCTTTGACCTTGTTCGTTCGCGACAACGTTATTTGTTCGCGGTTGTTTCGCCTTGGAAAGATTCTATTGGATTTATGAAAGTGGTTGTATACGGTATTATACGCGATATATAATCTTGATACGCTTTCCAAAGAAAGAGAGAAATAATACTTGTTTGTGTGTCGCGGCGCCGTTGTCGTGTTGTTTATACGTGTAAAATGGAAAGAACGTGTTTTGAACGTGGTGGTTTCACCGCCGTCTAACCGTGAACGGAGAGAGAGAGAGAGAGAGAAAAAAAAAAAAAAATATCGTAGTGCAAGAGGTTAATAAGTTTGAAAATACGTTGTCAAGGGTATTATTTTAAGTAATTCTTTTTCAGGATAATAGGATTATTTATCGTTGCTCGTAGAAATTTTGTAAAATTTATTTCTGAAATTAAATTTCCCATTATTGTTATTAAAGTAATTTATAACTAATTATGACTGAATTTTATCCGTAATGCCAGTCTCATTAGAGGCTGAAAATTTTTTCTTTTCACACTTTTTTTTTATTTATCCCCCTATCTCTAAAAATGTTGATTATTCGTATTGAAACAATTATTTTTATACTTTAATCCATCTATCGTAACGAATCTCGAACTTTTCCAATTCTTTCTCAAATGAAATCGACAAGAAAAATGATCCCAGCCAATCGACGTGTCGAGAATATAAAAATTATAACACGTAATTAACACATTCTATATATACATATTATAATAAAATAACAAGATCAATATAAACAATTCGAAGCTTATCTTCAAAGTAATTAACGATCTCTATAAGAGTTAAATAATCGAAAGACATTAATAAATTAATTGCCATTCATATATTCATCAACCGTCCAACTAAGTAGCCGATGATAATTTTCCATTTAACGTGTCATAATGAGAGAAGCGAATTTTTTTTAATAAGGTCAATGGTCAGAGACGGTATAATGTTGTTTTCGTGTTTAATTCTCTTGTTTCTCTCCCTCTCCCCTTCCTTCTCCCTCTCTCTCCTTCTCTCTCTCTCTCTCTCTCTCTCTCTCTCTCTCTCTCTCTCTCTCCTCGTCCACCTCACGAGAAGCAGCTGTTGATTTCGTCGATGGTATTTGGGACATTCCGTTTTGAACAAAGTGAAGAAATACTCGATTGAATTATGGTTGTTATTCAACCCGATAGATGTCAATGGGAATAATTTAACACAGGAATCTCATCGATTGAATTATTTCATCCTGGTGTATTCGTATTCGAAGTGTAAAGAAAAAAAAGAAAAGAAAGAAAGAAAGAAACTTGGTGGTTGAAAAAGGCCGATTGGAAATTGCGCCGTGATTTTTCCAATGAGGAATAATCGTAAGAAATGTTGTCATCCACCAATGTGTATATAGCCGCGAGCCACGTCAACGATAACGATAAGATATAATAGATGTTTATCTGCACGCTTGTAATTATTATGCAATGTAATCGTGACAGTGATTTGATGACGCGGCCCCAACGTTACACAAGGGACGGTTATGGCGGTTTCCAGATTGAAATCAATCGTGAAAATATTCCACACGCGAGGAATATCTCATCAGGAAAGATCTCTTTTCTTCTTCTTCTTCTTCTTCTCCTTTTTTTTCCTTCGCGGGATTCTTTCACGTTTCGATCCGTGCCGATTTATCGCTGTCTCAAACATGTTCTTTCAGACATTCGAGCGAGATAACTTGGATTAACGTAATTTGGCAAAATTAATCGTGACGTCGTTCAAATTGTCGAATACCACCGATTTCATAACAACAACACAACCAAGATAAAAAAATTTAGCCACGATTCTTCGTCGTTAAATTATACGCATTACACACGTGTCGTTTAATTTCATTGTCGTCAATTTCAAAATCCATTTCCTGGTGGAATGCAACAGCCTTAGTTAGCGCCTTGTTTAGCCGATTCGTCGAGCGCGTAAAACAGATAACGAAATAATTAACGTCGTTCTGTAACACGTTACGATATTAATATATATATTCTTCTTGTAGTATAAATCGTGTCGCGAGTTGGCCACGAAAACTTGGGGAGAAAGATATTTTCCTTTTTTTCGACCGATTCTTCAACCTCGATTAATCTTAACAACCGAAACGCTTGGAAATATCGGTGTTTAACGAGTAAAAAAGAACGTAAATCGACTCCAATTTCAACTCTCCCTCTCTTTTTCCTTCTTCGCGTTATCCTAGGAAAGAGAGAGAGAGAGGAGAGGAAAGGGCGGGGTTGTTCCCGCGAACATCCACCCGGGTCATCCGCAACGAGACGATCGAACGTAATGCGCAGGAAGGAAGGAAGGAAGGAAGGAAGGAAGGAAAGCTGGGAGAGAGAGGAGGGGGGGATTGGCGTTATTAAAATTTCCAAAGAAGCGGGCGCGTCGCTTAATCCCATTGTGCGCCGGCTGTTTATCTATCCGGGCTGTTTCCAAGCGGCGCGCTATTTTCGTCCCCCTTTTTCTCTCCGCCGCTCTTCTCCCCCATTTTTTTTCATGAATGATCCGCGAGCTTGCAGAATAGCTGGAAACTGGGACGACGGAAACTGTGTCATGCACACCGCGCGCGCGTACACACACATACAGATATTTCGCTTCAATAGACTCAGAAGCCGCTTTCGTGGCGTATTCCGCTTCCTTCGCCCTCTTCTCCCTGGTCTTCCTTCGATCTATCGGAAGAAATATCAAATATTTCTCCCATCGAATGTAATTAATTTACTTCACTATCATTTCCCTCCTCCAACATTTCGAAGAAATTTTCCTTGACACGAGATTGGTAAAATGATCAGTGTGTTATTGTGGTAAATATTAGTTATTACATCGATTTTTTTAAATCCATATTTCTTCGCGTCGACAGAAATCCGTGTATCTTGTTTAAAATTGATTGTAATGAAATTTTATTTGTAAAACTGTTTTTCTTTTCTTTTTTTAATTAACAAATATTCTTATTTCCGTCGTATAAAGTGAAATATGTATGGAGATTGAGTTTTCTATACAAATAATTTTGCAAAATTATTATTCCTTTTAATTTGTCGTAGCTCGAGGAAGAATTCGCCTCCTCGAAAGGGTTGAAACTTCAATCCTAACGAAACTTATAAATAAGGGATTCAACATTTTTTCCCTCCTTTCCCCTTCCCCTTTTGATGACTTACAACGGAAGCTTTGAAACGGATTTGCTCGGATCCCATCGAGGGAAGAGGGCACGAACCTCTTCAAGTACGACGACTCTTTTGAGATAAAGGATCATCTGGTTGTACGTTGTGCTCTTTATCGAAGAATGTCCTTTCTCAACTTCACAGAAACTTTGCGCTAAACAGGGATCTTTTTCGATACAACCCCGCCCCTAGGGTTGGATAGCAACCTTGCTGCACACCGATGGTTTCCAAGGATAAAATACAGCTCTAAAGTTGAGGAGGAAAAGTCTTCATCAAGCTTCCAAACTGCAGTCTTCTCTCCCCCTTCCCTCCTCTCCTCGCCTCCCTCCCTTTCTTTCGAGCAACCATCTTTTTAAATCGAAACTCTTATGCAAAACTCTCCAAACTCTCCAATTCTCGTTAACTTTCTCGTTGGAACCCTGACTTTTTCCGACTTTCCAATCTAACTCGAGCTTCGTTAAATTAAAAAAAAGGAATAGCGGCGACTTATAAAGAGTCATCATCAAGGGATGACTAAACGCGAAAACAATTTTTCTCGCGTTTCCTCGTGAAACGAAGCTTCTTTTTTTTCTTTCTATTACGATCCGTCTGATTTTTCGAACCAGAATCCTCCTCCTCCAACCACTGCCGTGAACGGTAGCGCTCAGTTTAATAAAGCAGCGCGATAAATCGGCCGTTATTGAAGGAGATAAACGTTCGCTCACTCTACTAAATATTATTTGGACGCGAGGTATACGGTTTACGTGCTGGAGTATGGGCTATAAATATCGCCAGGCTAGGAAAGTGACGAGCTTGTTGTTTAATGCTTTCACCCAGGCCGTAAATAATAATGAAATCTCCCATAAGCTCGATCCCTTATTCCATTCTTCTTATTTATTAGGCTCCCCTTCGACCACTCTGTGTTAGTTTCCCCCATTCTGAAATTTTAAGGACTCGACTCGATATTGCGCGATGAAAAACTCGAGACGGAGAAAAGAACGATCAATTTGCAAAATCGAATAATTTCATCGAGTAATTCGAGTCGTTAAGAGGATGAATATTCGATTCATGAAATGAAAATGGAAAAAAGAGATGGGAAGATAGAAATGAACGAGGAGATAAAACGTCGATTCCTCCCTCCCCGATGGATGGAAACTTCCAAATTTACTTTCGGATTTCGACGAAAATCCATTGTCGCATACGTTACAATCCGAAAACCCACGTGGATCTCGATCGTATCCCCAGAGCGGAATTTATGCCGCGTGATTTTGCTCCTCGATTCGAACAACGGTGTTATAACAACGGCTACAATTTGCCAGGGGAATCGAAGACCTGCTCCCTCGATATTGGCTAATAATCTTTTATCGTGCAACGCTGTCCGTTTTTATTGTATAAAAAAAAAAAACCACCGATCTTCCTTTACGACCTGTCGTAATCGATTTATTTTTCGTTATTTTTCATTTCCCTATCCATCCATTCGCCTTTCCACGATTCCTATCGATTGTTTCGCGAATAAAGCTTGATTCTTGCTTCCTGTTTCTCTTCCATCTTTCTTCTTTTTTTCCTGACCGAGTCTCGAATCATTCTGACGATCGTTGTTATTAAGAAGTAGAAAGACAATCAATTTTTGAAATATTTGAAAAAAGAAATTGCAAAGAGGCATCCTACAATGTTTCTAGCACGTGTTATGGAGGACGAGGATGTTCCAGATTCAGCGCACTTAGAGATTCGAAAGTCGGTTAGCGATGTGAAATTGAAATTAAAAGGGATCGGGTTTCAAAGGGGTCATATCGAGCGATGTCGGTTCACGATAATCAATTTACGTAAAGTCAAACTGCGATCAATTAACGATCTCGCTTTCTATCCCTCTATATTTCCAAGAAATATATCAGGCCCATTCATTAAATCTATCCAACGTATCGGTGTAATTGAAATGATTATTAAATCGATCGTCCTTTCGCGAATTGAGCTTTCGAATTATCCGTCGTAATTATCGATTCTTCTTCCATCCTTGAATTCATCAAGTTATACCTTGAAAAGTGATCGTGCAAATAACGAAATCGTGTCAATAGTGTCACAATTACTTTTTCAACAATTTACGCTGGAAATTAGCCGACCATATTCTTCTCGAACTTCGACTTGCCACGTCGTAGCCTCCTCGTTTCAAAACTTCCATCTTATTAAATGTCGTAAAATGAAGTTTTAACTAATAAACTTCGCTTTATGATATCGTCCTCGTCTTGTTTCCATTATATAAATCTCCCTTCTCCTCCCTTAAATCGAACAATTCGTCCTCTCTCGTCCCTGCACAAATAGCGATCCTCACCTCTCGACTTTTCGCAAACTCGTTTGCATATTTTCGTGGTGTCCCCGTTTTCTCGTTCCGTGGCGCCGCCAACCTAATTCTCCAAAAATTCTAAGGTCAAATAACCAACCTACGATCGATATTTATCCCTTAATATACCTGTCAGTGAAACTAATTACACCGTCTACCCGGCCAGTAAGTCGAGAGGGATTTTTGGCCGGGGTGGCCGCTCAACCTCGGCCAAGAAATCTATCAAAGTCAAGTTCTTCTTTGCGGAATCCGCTGATTCCTCGTCAGGCATCTGCTCGGTAATGCGGTTACCGAGCATATATACGAATCATCTTTCGTTTCCTCCTCTTGGATCCTTGAAGTTTATCCAATTTTTTCCCTAACGAATCGAGGAGAAACGACACGAGGTGTTGGGAAAATATTTTTCGGATAGGAGATTATAAAAGTGTTGGGATAAAGTAAATTTTTCGAAAAGATTGGACGTTGAGAATACATATACAAGAGATACAAGAGGAAGAAGAAGTTCTTTTGTAAAGTATAAACGTGTATACGAATAAATATTCGAAAGAGAGAATAAAATTCGTTCCCACGGTCTTCGAAGTACGTAATAATAAACGTACGTTAAATTCATTGAGCACAAAACATTGTTTATATACATTTCCACCGATATTATAATACCAATTCTCCCCGCCCATATGAGTCACGAGTATACGAAATATACGCGTTCGTAAACAAAAGTCGAGTGTTATCGTTCAGTGTCTCGCCGAATTTCTAACCGCTCGTGCGCTCGTTTCCAACTCGTCGTTTCCTTCCTCGTGGAAGAAATTTTAACAAATTCGCGTTTCCGTTTCGAGATGGAGGAAGAGGATCGACGGAGAAGGAGAAGAGGAAGCGTGGATTAACGAAAGTGAATTGATTTTCGGCGGAGGCGCGAGTTTCGACTTTCAAAACGGAGAGAACACGTGCAACTTGGAATTATTAAAAAAGTGACTCCTTTTTCCCCTCCCTCCTCCTCCTTCTCCGTTGCTCTCCTCCGTTTCGTAGCCTTGTTCTCACGAGGAAAGGGGAAGGAGGAGGAGAAGGAGGAGGAGGAGGAGGCTATTAGAAAGGCTATTAGGCTACCGCTAATAGATTCGTATCTCGACAGGAACCAACCTGGTCAGGCTTGAAAATCTAACGGTGTCCCGTGTTAACGGTGTGCGGTCCATCCATGGATCGTGCGTGGAAGGCGTTACGAGGAAGATCGAAGGAAGATCGATCGAAGGCAGACATCGTCGATGATATTTTTCGCAGCGGGGATCATCTTCGATATAGCTATTCCGTTAAGTGTAGCGAAGTTAGTGTTAAAGTGTTGCTCGCATTCCTCGATACGTTTCTTTCTTTCGCGATTTTCGTGAGGGTTTTCGTTCGATTTGGGTTAAAGATTGAACGTAGTTTTTCGTAATTTGTACTCGTTTCTCAATCTTCGTTTTTCGCGATTGAAACGAGGCTCGTTTGAGACACGAGGATTGAGAAATAAATAATTAGGGATCGGTCGTAGCGTTATCGTGTAATAAAGAACAATGGTATAGGAACGAGTAATTAAAGCATAATTAAAATAATGGAATTTGTAAGTAAATAAGTAAGTAATGGGAACAGATTAAAGCATTACGAGTAATTACAAGTAAGATTTCAAAAATGTGAAAATTAACGTTTAACGTATTGCTTTAGAAAAAAAAAAAAAAAGAATTAATTCCGAGATTAATTAATTTTGATTTCCAAACAGGATAATCGATGCCAGGAGAAACGTTGCACTTTCGAACCGTTCGAATAATAGAATAAAATTTTCGATTCTACGCTTTAATTAATCCGTAACGTATACCGATGACTCATTTTCGGCCAATGTTTTTCTTCTCTTTAATTCTCAAACAATAACAATAAGATATCGGATCCCAGATCATCGCGTATATTCATCGATTCCCTTGATAATTTCACCGTTTATTCTCTCCGTTTCAAAATTTATTCGGAAAATCGAAAGATGAAAAAAAATCGGAATAGCGTGAAATCGGTAACGGCCTAGTTTCTCGACACGATAGCAACATCCCACGGATTATACATGGTTGCTCCCCAAGTCAGCCATCAAGGGGGGGGCCCAGGGAAAACGTTTCCAATCAGGAGTCAATTACAGGCCAATGATGTCATAGTCATTATTAGTGGTGCAATTGCGCGGAATGTCGGCCACTAAGTTATGAAACTGCAAGAATCTATTCGCCGCCACGCGGTGGCCTGTAATGTGGTACACTTTCTCCCGGGCAGAGATAAATATCTTGCGTGTGTGTGTGTGTGAGACGACGGTGTTCTCTTTTAAAACGCGACTATTTGCCAACGCTCGATCGGGCTCCCGACGCGAAAACTCGAGCAGAACAGAAACTCTCTTGTACGACGAGAGGATTTCCATTTCTTTCCCTCCCCTCCCTTCGTCCATTCCGTGATTTATTGAAAATATTTCGTTCCTCTTTTCTATCCCTGTTTCGTTTGTCTTTTCCGCGTATATTAGTTTCTTCCTTCTTCTTCTTTCTTTTTTTCGAAAAAAGAGGAAGGGAGGGAAAGATTAGCGTCGATGAATCCGGGAATTTTTCTCGATAAAATATATGGGAATTCGATCGACACTCGCGGGTTATTTGTTCTCCAAGCATTCGATATATATATAGAGAGAGAGAGTAGGTTTGTTCGATGATACGGGCGGAATGTCATGGATTATACTATCAGAGATTATCATTCCATGGATTGTTCATCGTTTAAGCGTTCTATTTTTTCCCCTCTCTCTCTCTCCTATCTTCGGTGCGATTGATTAAATCGATCGATACGTTTAGATAATATTTTTTTTTAAATATACCGCGAGTATAATTACAAAGTCTTAAATATCTATAGATCATTTCTCCATCCAAGAAAAGAGAAGAAGAAGAGAAGAAAAGTCTCTTGTTTCAAATTCCTCGAGAAACGTTGTTTGGCGTCCGAGTGACTCACATACGGATTGCGTTATGACCTCGGTGCAATATCGATTCGATATTATCGGTATTATTAAAGCTTCGCGGAGACAGGATTCCGACGCCGTCCATAAACGGCGGTGAAGAAAATAAGCGGCGTTTCAAGCGGCCAACATAGTTGGCATTCGTCCGACCCCTGTCCGAACCGACCGAACCCGGCTTCCGTATAAAAACCGTATTTCGATCAATTATTCGTCCTTCTGTATATCGCGCGCCTAATAAATCTTTCGAGTTTCTCTCTGCCTCTGTGTGGAGCGCGCGCGCTCTCTCTCTAAAGATTCCAAGGAGAGATTCCGGAAGAGCGAAATCGTGTCGGTCTTTTTTGAAAAATCTCTGTCAATTTTGCCAGAAATTAACACCATCGTCAAAAGATTCGATTTCGATTTTCCTAGGATAGCTATTTTCATTTATCCATCGACTTGCAGGCTCCTCCAAGCCTCTCGAATTATACACGAAGGGGGAAGAAATAAATTGGAATATCGTCAGAAAAGTCAGGAGGAGGCTGTTCGATTGGATCGCGTGTTGAAATTTGAAATTTTGCCCGGGGAGAATCGTGGACGGCCGCGTTTGCGGAAATCCTTGCCGCGACCCGTGAGCCGCCGCGAGTCCCGCAAGGCCGTTTTAAACGCTGGAATTCGGGCCACTCGTTTCTCTAGAAAGGAGCACGCCGTTCGCTCGCTCTCGCGCGCGCACTTCAAATAATAAAAACCGCGCGCCGTTCTCCCCCCGCTCCCGTGTTTGTTTTTCGCGCGGATTTCGATCCCCTCGCCTGAAACGATCCGGGAGAAAGAAGTTGGAAAGCGAGCGAGATCCTTGTTGCTGCTGCTCTTTATTATCGAGAAATAATTCGAAAGATAACCGAGTTGATCGTGTAACGAGTAGATATTTCAGAAATGTAGCTTCGAGTAGAAGATAGGTAGATGTAATCACCGTTGTCGCCATTATTTCTTTTATCTTCCAAGTTGAAGCTTCTCTTCAACGCCTCAACAATGTAATCGATAAAATTGTAGATTCGATATACCACGATTTTTATATAGATAAGTTTCGAATCATTCGTTCGAATTATAAAATTAATACGAATACGAAAAGTTTTGGACAAAGCTGTCCAAAAAAGAGACGCGTGAATATGAACGTTCGTGAATTATACCACGATTTTTATCTCGACCTAAGTTTCAGTACAATTCGAAGTTCTTTCGAATTGTAAAATTAACATCCTTGATATGAATACAAGAAAAGTTTTGGACAAAGCTGTCCAAAAAAGAGATTCGTGAATATACGTTCGTGAATTATACCACGATTTTTATCTCGATAAGTTTCGAATCATTCGTTCGAATTGTAAAATTAATACGAATACAAAGTTTTGGACAAAGGTGTCCAAAAAAGAGACGCGTGAATATGAACGTTCGTGAATTATACCACGATTTTTATCTCGACCTAAGTTTCAGTATAATTCGAAGTTCTTTCGAATTGTAAAATTAACACCTTTGATACGAATACAAAGTTTTGGACAAAGCTGTCCAAAAAAGAGACGCGTGAATATGAACATTCGTGAATTATACCACGATTTTTATCTCGACCTAAGTTTCGAATCGTTCGTTCGAATTGTAAAATTAATACGAATACAAAGTTTTGGACAAAGGTGTCCAAAAAAGAGACGCGTGAATATGAACGTTCGTGAATTATATCACGATTTTTATCTCGACCTAAGTTTCAGTACAATTCGAAATTCTTTCGAATTGTAAAATTAATATCCTTGATACGAATACAAGAAAAGTTTTGGACAAAGGTGTCCAAAAAAGAGACGCGTGAATATACGTTCGTGAATTATACCACGATTTTTATCTCGACCTAAGTTTCGAATCATTCGTTCGAATTGTAAAATTAATACGAATACAAAGTTTTGGACAAAGCTGTCCAAAAAAGAGACTCGTGAATATACGTTCGTGAATTATACTACGATTTTTATCTCGATAAGTTTCGAATCATTCGTTCGAATTATAAAATTAATACGAATACAAAGTTTTGGACAAAGGTGTCCAAAAAAGAGACGCGTGAATATGAACGTTCGTGAATTATACCACGATTTTTATCTCGACCTAAGTTTCAGTACAATTCGAAGTTCGTTCGAATTGTAAAATTAACACCTTTGATACGAATACAAAATTTTGGACAAAGCTGTCCAAAAAAGAGACGCGTGAATATGAACGTTCGTGAATTATACCACGATTTTTATTTCGACCTAAGTTTCACCGTTCGTTCGAATTGTAAAATTAATACGAATACAAAGTTTTGGACAAAACTGTCCAAAAAAGAGACGCGTGAATATGAACGTTCGTGAATTATATAAATTTCGAAGGCTCGTTCGCAAAGGCCATTGTGCCACTGCAAGATTGCAACGTGAATCACGCACCGTGCCCCCGGACTGTAGCGCCTAATCGAGATCGGGCTGACTCACAGCCTTTCCGCGATCGTGCGTTCGCTACCTTGCGCGCTCGAAAACTTCTCGAGATCCATCTCTCGTCAACGAGATCCCCCTCGTTGAAGAGTTTCCGTGGGAACCGATCGAGAAACGCGGTCGAACGCGGAAGGTCCTCGCGATGACGTGTTGTTCGCCGGCTCGTGAATCGCGATAAGCGGAAGCCGGCATTGTTCCGTGGAACCGAGATCACGGGGTGATTTTCGCGGGAGAAATTTCGCACACGATTCCTCCAATGATTAAAAAAATATACACGAAAGATTCGACTCGCGTGTTCTTCTTGTTTCTAGTTTTGTTCATTCATCTAATTCGTTTTCGACGATGAACGTATACGTAAAGAACAGACGAGAAGACCAATGGAGATCTGTTAATTAGAGAGTACTTTACTTTCTCCTGTTTTTGTTTTTAATATTACGTAAAATTGTGATAAAGAGTTTCTCTCCTTGTGCGCGAGAAATATTATTAAAAAAGGGGGACGCGAAACTTTAAACTTAACTTTGAAATCATTCACGTTGAACGTAGAATTCGCGCATTTTAGGAACGAATGGAAAGATCGGTTTCCACGATCGAGCAATGAGTCAGAGAAGATTTAAGGGGTTGGGCTTGTACGTACGTACACGCGGTTATTTCGGGTCGGCAAATCCTTGCGCGGCGATCCGGCCGTCTCGATGCCCATAAAAGGGCACGAAACTGCCGAAACCCGTGCGACTCCTTGGACAACAACGGGTTGAAATATTCTTATGACGAGCGAAACCGCTTCTTATGGAGGTAATACCGGGAACAGCTTGTCACACATCGCGCGCTTCGTGAACCCTCCTCGATTCGTTCGTGTTGCGATTTTTCGATTTTCGAGCAATGGAATTCCGCGTTCCTCTTCCTTTTTTTTTTTTCGTTTCTTTTTTTCTTAAGGATCCAATCGAAAAGGGGAGGGAAAGGAAGGGAAAGGAGAGCGATTTTTGCCTACGCACGTAAACCAGGCGGTTGACGGTATATCAATTCATTTTGAAAGACAACAACGCTGTTCGTTTCCAGAATGTGTTTTCGATAAATTGTTATTGGCCGAGTTGATAGATAAAAGATAGTTGGTATATAATGGTGTACAAATAGCTTTTGACAAGTTTAAATAACAATTGATTAGGTATTTAAAATAATTAGCAATGGAATGTAGTTACGAGTCGAATTTTTAAAGTTTGTCCTAATTTTATTTTATTTTTTTTTCCTCCTTTATACGCGAAGATTATTAAGGATCAACGTCGGATCATTTTTTAATTTTTAATCCAACGTTGTTGCGCGAACTATATTTATAAATATAATATTAAAGCTGGCCGCAATTCATCGGTATAAAGAAGAAAGTTGCAGAAAATGTTTTTTTTTCTTTTTTTTTTTTTCCTCTTAACTATGTTCCATATATTCACACATGACGTGTATATTATACAAATGAGTCTCCTTTTAAAAGCAATTTAAAATACGCAAATGCACTTGATAAAAACATCTTATTTACGTGACAACGAATCGTGTGTGTAAAAGTAAAAAGGAAAAGATATCGTGTAAAACCTGAGAATTGAAAAAAACGAACGTAGCTACTTATCTATATATCGAAAAAATATATATATATATATATATAAATTTCGAATGGGTAGAATCATTTTGCGATATATCCATAACATTCTCCTCGGACTAATTGGCCTACATTTTTACAATCGTTTAAGAGAAAGAGACTCGAATGTATATATACATATATTCCATTACGTGATAACACTCCAAGATTTTTTAAAAAATCGGCGAGGAATTCTTTTCTTGAATAATTTAAAAATTCTCTCGAAAGGTATGGATTGCTCGCGAATGGAAATAAAGTAAAGTAATTTTCGCAAGGATAATCGATTCGAGGAGGGGAATCGTCGTCCGACTATTAACGCATCCTTCCTCCCGAACAGGTCGATCGTTTCGACCAGCCATCGACCCCGCCATTATGTAAGGATTATGCATTGTATGTATGTGTGTGTATGTGTGTGTATACGTTGTTGCGCCGAAGGCGCACGCGAACTCGCGCGCGTATGATTCAACCGAATAACGTTCTCGAGGAGAATACAGTTAGCGGAGAATCCACGTTAGCGTTAATCTCTGCAGGTGCCAACGTGGTACTTGCCAATTAGGACGCTGCTTATTTTCAACCAGATTACTCGACCGAATTCTCTCCACCACCGAAATTTTTCATTACGAAAATTCCCTCTCCTCCCGAGTGAATTAAATATTCAGGAGTTGGACACGCTCTTTTGCTTTGCAAGAAGCCTCTCCTCGAGTTCGATTCGAAAATTAATTGCTCGAATTGTTGTAGTTTTTATTCGTACGAGTTAAACATTCTTACATTTTCTTCGAGTATGAAAATTCTTTTCTTCAAATTGCTGATAGTTTCTCTTTTTTTTTTTCATTTTTCACAAATAAGTCGAGACTGTACTCTTTCCTTTCGTGAATCTACCGGTTGAAGAATTTAAAATTCATCTTCATCGCGGAATCGGTTTGCGGATATCGAAGCGTTTCGCCAAAAAAAGAGATATTAGATTTGACTTTATTGATTTTATCTCGCGAATAAAGTAGATGGAAAAGCGTAAATTCCTCTCTCTCTCTCTCTCACACACACTCTCCTCTTGCCCAATTACACGGGGGAAGAGGAAACGAAGAGGCGTATGTACGCGAAGACGTTTGAATGAATAGAATATCGCGTTGCTCGTAATTTCCTGGAACATTACTCGCGAATACCGGTGCGCATGCGCGAGCGCTAACGCGCGTGCAAGTATTTATCTCGTCACTGTGCGAGCGTGGTGTAATCGCGAAGACGATGAGCGCACGGCTCGTTGCCCGCTTCGTAGACCAAGCCGAACGGAATTCCGGCTCTGCAATTGCGGAACGCCTCGGTTATTCCGTTCCACGGACCTCCCCTAGGACTACTCGTAACATTTTTCGAAAAGAGAGAAAAGAAAGAGGACTCGAATATTTTAATCGGTTGAACGAATGTAAATGTCGAGCGGTTGATCCTCTTCGGTTCGAAACTTTCGATTAATCCTTGCTCGAATAAAAAGAATCAAAGAGAAATAAAAGAAGAACGTACTGCTCGCTCTCTTTTCGAGGTATTATATACCAGCATTAAACGAGTGTTTTAATCAACGTTTGAACGTTGGACTTATCAAGAGAGAGAGAGAGAGAGAGGACCTGGTGGAGAGGAAGAGATTGGGCCTCCTCGTCCTCCACGGTGGTCCGCTCCGGACGACGTATTAATTGAACCATTCATTTTACCGGCCGATATTAGGCGGTTTAACAAGGGAGGGGGGCGAGGAATCTCGCGAGAGAGTGAGTGGAGGGAGCATTAACAATTCCAGCGGGGTTCCAGACTCGTTTCTTCTCTTCTCTCGGGGGTCGAGGCGGGTGGCATCGAGATCGGCGAACGGCTAGGACGAGAAACAAGAAGGAGATAACGCGACGACGTTGAAGAAGCGTGAGAATCGAGCGGAGGGAGAGGAAGTTAAGGAACAGAGAGAGAGAGAGAGGAGGAGGAGGAATGCGCGCCGCGGAAGGTGCCCGACCGAGAAAAAAGGGAAAGAGGACCGCGAAGGTCGGCGAAGAAAACGTTTCTCGAATGGAATGCCGGGCGAAGTGGCTGCGAAGTGGACGAAATCGCGATTCCTGCGCAACAATAAAAATCGCTCCTCCTTGTTTATCGAGTTGTAAACTGTATATACACATATACTCTATACTCCTTCGTTGCTATATATCGAAATAGATAAAGAGATTGAACTTCGTTCGAGTTTCCCTCGAAATTTTTCCTCTTTATTTCGATCCCCTCAAAACACGTATAGATATTAACGATCCGCGGATCGAAAAGAGGATACGTTCAGGAAAAGAAAGAGAGAAAGATTAGAGAGAAGAGTGGCGAGTGAAAGACGGTTACCGAGTTGTGTACGGTCGAGGCGAAGACCAGTTCGGGAGGAGGATCATTGAACGGAGAGGCCGAGCGAGCGAAGTGAGCGAAGTCGGGTATATACACGACGAAAAAATACAAAGAGCAGAAGAGAAGAAGCGTGGAATGCAAAGAGAAGAAAGGGAGCGCTAAAACCGGCAGGAGGAGGACGAGGAAGAGGAGCAACGGCGGCGGCGGCGGCGGTGGCGGCGGCGGCGGCGGCGAGCAACTGGTGGATGGAGAAGGAGTGGAGGAGCAGAGGGGAGGGGAGAGGAAAGTGGCGGGATAAGGCCCTGGATGCCCTGTGCGCCAGGGGCGGTTGTTGGCGGGTGAGCGTGCTAAGAATACCGAGGAGGAGAGAAACGGCCGGGAAGAATGTAAAAGACAATGGAATGTGTCGCGTCGCGCATGCGTGGCTCCGTGGAATGCGGCCCCGTAACGGCACATCCGTTAGCCACAATGTCTGCCACGAAACGCGGGGCCTTATTGCGCGCAATCGCTCTCCTCCTCTCTCTCTCTCTCTCTCTCCGCGAAACGCGCCTCCGAGGCGTTTCGACGCCGCTCGGAGGAAGGAACGGATTCGCAGGCCGGAAGAAAAATCGGCTTTCGCGTAAGCTTTTTCCACCTCGGTTGCTTCGCTCCTCCTTCTTATTCCTCTTCTTCGTTCCTCCGCTGTGACGTAATTTGTTTTCGTTTCGCGCGTTTCGCTCGTTAACGCGTTTTGTTAGGAAATTAATTAATTTGAGAAATGGAGTTTGAATGAAATTTGAAGTAATAATAATAACAACGGATGTAGAAACAATATTCGATAAATTATTTTATATCGTAATGGACGAATCGTGGTTGAGCGTAGCGTAACGTAACGGAGATGGAACGCGAGACTATTCTTGGTTGATAGGTAAACGATCGCGCGGTGTCGTGACACCGGGTAACACGAAGTCGAGGCGATCAGGTGCTCCCGACCGAGGTGGAACGTTGCCGCTCTACTTTATTCCGGTTGTCCGTGAACATGTTGATGACGAGCGGGAACGATCGTTAAAAATTTCTCGAGACCGCGTCTCGTTTATATATCTCTCGAAGTGTATCCTCGAAGTATAATATCGATATTTTCTCGAATGAAATTTGCGTGTCGTATTAATGGTCCATCGATCTTGTATAAAAAAAAAGAAAACGATGATTGGAAATCGGAATAAAATAAAGAAAATAATTCGAGGGAATAAACATCTTCCCTGCAGAGTGTTGAACCGAATTTCTACCCGGTAATAACAACATTGCGTGCTGACAATTATGTAAACTACGCGCGTTATATAAGGGAATTCCAGTGAGAGCGTGTCGTAAAAAAAAAAAAAAAAAGAGAGAGGAAAAAATAAAGAGGAACTCGTTTCTCCGACACAATAACAACGAGCGAGGCCTTTGAAAGAATTTGGGAAGATTTTGAAATCTGGAGAAGGGAGGATGAGGAGGATGTTACACGTTTCTATCGATACGCGAAGAAAAATTCGACGCGTAAAAATCGGCGCGTAACACCTGTTGTCGAGGCGAGTCCGTGACACGTGAATCGTTTCATCGTTTCGAGCAAAAAAGAAAAAGGAAAAAAAGAGAGAGAGAGAGAGAGAGAGAGAGACTGTCCGTATATCCGTTCGTTCAGGGTAACTGGAATTTACAAATCATGGCCACGGGTACACGTGGCGAAATAGCACGTTATAGCAGCCTATGTGGCTGGTATAGATATAAATATCGTACATTTTATGAGCAGACAGAGTGATTCGACGCTAAATCGACTAATTGACGGGGATATTTCAATATTTAATGTCGGTTAATCGTCGCTGATAATTCATTATCGATCAATTAGCATCCGTGCACGTGATTTTCGCCCGGAGTTATTCCAATGTCTCAAGCACAAGGACAGTATCGATGCTATTTTATTGCCTGCTCTTATCTTTATGCCTCTGTATTTCCTAAGGTGCTAAAGAATATCGTGTAATAATTTTTATCGGTGTGAACGATTGTATCGCTCTTTTCTTCCGATGGAGATATTTCTCCAGCGTCGATATTTCCAACCACGCATAGAATTTCGAATGCGTAAATATATATATTCTTCTATATAATAATCATCAGGGAAGAGGAAAAAGTAACGAGTTTGTATCTAAAACAATTTCTTTTTTTGCAAAACAATTATTATCTCTGAGAGTATTTATTGCAAGAGAAATGACGGGTTACTAAAACGCATTTAAACGCGTATATAAAATTTTCTTGATGTATTATTTATTAACCAGAAGATTATATTTCGAAAATAACACGGATCCTTTGAAGAATCGATTATCATCGCCCCTCCGAATCGACATTCCTCGCTAGGAGAGACATCATATTTCCTATAATCTGTAATCTACGCTCACAACGTTGCGACAAACGGGCAAGAATTTTTGTCACCTCCGCGATGCAGCACAACATCATTAGATGTGTGTGCAAGAAGTGTGGACATTTGTGACTGGTTTCAAGTGTAATAACCTCCCGTAATTATCCGTTTATTTTACGAATAACGCGTTAACGCGTCTCGTTTAACCTTCAACTTGAACCGCGAAAAGAAAAAAAGAAGAAAAAGAAAAAAATCGCACGAGCGAAAGATCGTCGCTGCCTCTCCGCGAGGGAGATGGAACTTGGACGTTTCATCGGCGGGAGGGTTAACAACCTCGGAACTGTGCCTTTCCCATCGTTCTTGCCCGATCCCCGCAAACACCAGTCCAATCTAAACACACGAGATCCGGCAAAGTTGCCGAATTTGGCAATGGAAGCCACCGGCAGTTGTAAAATTACTTCGTCGTCACTGTGACCGCTCTCGAAGAACTCCCTTTCTCGAGGAACTTGATCCACATTGATTCGAATTAATGACAATTTTGCAAATTGCTTTTCACATTGGTTATTTTCGTTGTTTCATATATAATTAATCTCTTGGAAACCGACGGATAAATTGGGATATCAACGAGAAAAATTAAACAATTTTGAAAGTTGAAATAAACCAAAGATCATTTCCTGCAACTCCACTGTCTCCAATTACGGATAAAATATATAATTCAATCGGCCAGCCGGATCACTTTCGACGATATCTTCTTCTTCTTCTTCCGAATTAATTCAAGACTCGAGGACGAAGACGTCCTCGGTCGACAAAGTGGCCAACAATTCACACCGTTATCGTTTCGCAAAGTGACTTCTCCACGCGGAGAGAGCAATCATGATTCGGAGGAGGGATGCTTTCTCGAGCTTTTTCGCGAGATAATGAAAGCGAGTGTGATCGTCGCCTTGATCGTCGCGTGTACGAAGAGCTCGCAACGTTTCCTCGAAAAGTAGCCGTAAACACGCTAAAATGTGACCCTCCCCCCCCGACACGTAGCGAATGGTAATGGGCCGAGGAATTCCTGGAAACCCGGCTCTCCGCTATCGAGAAGGGAACGCCGCGAGCGACCCCTTCTCCGAGGAAAAACGTCCCCTGGATTGGCCGATTATCGAGTATCCCCCCTCGAATATGTCCCCGTTTTTCCCTATTAACCTCTCCCGCGAGGAGAGGAGCGAGCGAAAAAGTTGGCTCGTTTGGCGCCCGCTTATCTCCAATTCCTTCCCCCGGCCTTGCTTTTCCTTTGCGAGCCGCGCTCGCAAATTAGAATCCTCGATCGGGGCAACGAGTTAACGAGCCATCGCGGGATTAAAGGGCCTTGTCGTTTACTCTCCTAAGGGTTATACGCTGATTGCATCCTTTTCGCAATTTTGCATTCTCTTTTTATTTCTTTCTCTCTTTTTTTGCTTGGGAAACGCGTATCGATCAGCATTATTCGAATATGGCGCGATGATTTCGGGATGAGACGGGATTGAAAGAGTTTTTTCTTTTATTCTTATCTCGCGTTGTTGTTCTGTCTGTTGGGGAAAAAATTGACTCGAGCCATTCTTCTCGAACCATCCACCTTCGAATTGGGTTGCGTATTCTTCGTATATCCTCAATAATGCTCGAGTGGAAAGGGGAGATATTGGAATATCTGTCGAGCTCGTGATGCTTAAACTTGGGGAATTTGATCGAGGCGGGCAAACACATGGATAACTTTGTCAAAATTCGAATCATAGATTCCAAGACGAACATGTTTCTCTGCTCCTCGTCAGGATCACGATATCGAAAGATCCATTCTCGTTGTTTGGAAGAAGATCTCGAGGAACGGTGAAGAGTCGAGATGGAAGCTTCGATCCCTGCTTAATCGTTGTTTTTCTAGTCGAGATATTCGCTGAATTCGTTCCTTTCTTTAATGGACAGCAAAGAAGGAGAAATAAAATTGGATGGTTCTTCGATCTACGAGAATGTTGTAAGCTTGTTAAAAAAATCTGCATTTAACAATCTCGACGAATGGATCGGCATCCATTATGCGGATTAATTCCATCGCGACACGTGTCCACGAATTCCGCATTGAAAACGTCGAGCAGCAACACAAAGCGTTGGAGGATCAGAATGGCGATCGAGAGGGGTGGGTCGAATCAACCCCGAGAACGATTATCCTCCAGTCATGGTGCGGATCACGATGCGAGCGAAACTTGGATCCGAAGGGAGAAGAAAAGGTGGATGGATTTCGATTTATCTTTGGAAAACGAGCTCCATCTCGTTAACGAGCAACTTTTACCTCCGCCGTTAAATTCCACCCTCCCCCTCTTTGGCCACGAAAATCCGAAGATCTCCTTTCCAACTTTCGTGACGGATCGATCCCGAAACTGGAGGAGCGCGTCGTCGATCGATGGAAATTATTCTTTGCGGATGTTGTCGGTGAACTTTTAACATCTAATTTCTTCTTCGAATCGATCGAAGGATCTCGACGAATTCCCAATTGAGGAATTTCGCTGTCTTCTTCGCGCAAGGATGGAGAATGGTGGAAAACAAATTTCGTTGGATTATTTGAGAGGAGAGGAGATTCGATCGACGAGAGACGAGATAACGTTGTCGAAAATTAAACGTTGCAAACGAATTATCCCGATCTCGAAAGAGATAAGATTCCACTCGAAGTAATCGATCAAAGTAGATGTTATTAACTGACTCGTATCGCGAAAAATTGCGCTTTCGATAATTACCTTGGCTAAGAAATGACTTAATATATTTACTAACTGACCATACACGACACGCGCGCGTGATTCCCGGATAATACGTCTTATCGGCGATATTTATCCACTTAAAAATACCACGCCACGATATTTCTGCGCGCGTATAATACATTTTTACGCATTCTTTGTTTATTTATTCTCGGAATAATATCGGTCGGAATACTTTTACTCGTTATCTATACCCGAATACCCGATAAATAAAATCTGTTTCGTCTCCCTCTTAAATTATTATTTATTATTGCGCAAGATGAATATAATTCCTGTGCAACGTTATTTCGATTATTACATCGAAAGAATTATCGTATCCGCCCCGAATAAAATTCAATAATCTTTCAATAATCATCTACCTCCTCCAAATTCTATTAATTCCTGCCTCGTTAACAGTTTGTGGAAAAAAATCCTTCCAATTCGATTCCTCGAGGAATCTTTTTGGAAGAAGAGCGTTGGACGAGGAGGAGGAGACTCTTATCGAGATCCGTGTCTCGGAGGATTTTCCGAAATGGAAAGCCAGATGTACGCGAGATGCTGCGACGAGGTCTTGATCGATGAAACGACGAATTCGTTTCCATGGGAAATCGGCTTAGAGGGAGCGAACAACTCGGCAGAGGAGATCTGAATTTTTTCTCCTTTTTTTTTTTTTGGAAGCAAACCCGACGAAACACTCTTGTCGCCGCGCTGAGCCGACTTTTCAGGGTCGTTGAGTCCCTCCTCCGCGGGACAGGGGCATTGTTCAAGAGCTTATATGCCGCCCGATGGCCGCCATTGGTCCAAGCGTGCCAAGCCTGTCCGTAATTCAGTCGGGTAATGGCGATGCAATAAAAGAAAAAGAAGAAGGGAGAGGAATAAGGAGAGGAGGAAGAGAAAGGAATTACTCGCGTCTTCCGGGCCACGGAGCGGAACGCGCTCGCTTCCGGGCGTTTTTCGTGCGAGGGCAGTCGCATCCCTCAGGACGAATGAGGCAATGGAGGGCGACAAGAAAAGACTTAACAGCGACAATGGCGCGTGATTTAAGGAAATCGCGGGCATGGGGATACTTCTCTCCCGAACGACGACGAGAGAGATCGTGCGTTTCAACGGCGTGTAATGGATGCTATAAACGCTGCTGCAAATTTATGGAGGATCGTACGTAATGATGAACGCAACAATTCCGTGGAGATATATATATATATACTGGAGTCATTATTTGGGAAAATATATCGATACTCGAAAGTGAGAGCTACTGAAAAGTTCTCTTTAATCCCGATTTCGAATCGAATAACACATCCCCTCTTGCTTTTTTTAACTCGGCCAGAATCGCATGCATTCGCAGTCTCGATCCGGAGAGGAGAGGAGAGGATTTTAAAATTTCACGTCCGTCCGGTAACGTTCGACTGCACAGGAAAATTGAAGGTCGTGAGATCCTCGACTCTCCTCCCCTGGATGGATCCTCCTCGTTCGACGAGTTATGCAAAAGAAGTTGGCGTGGGAGCCGCGTGGGACAAAGGAAGTGGTTGTGGAGAGTGGAGGAGCCGCCGCCGCCGCGGAAACGGGGGAAAAAATAAAAGGAGAGCGGTGGTGTCGTCGCTCTGGATGGACAGGTGCGTGGCGGGGAAGAAAAAAGGGGAAAAAAAGTAAACGCAGACGTACTAATAAACGGAAGAAATTTCAAAATTCTTACGTAAGCATCGGCCGCGTTTGCGGTGGCGTGCTAATTTCGATAAAAAGTTTATCCTCCGCGCGGATTCCTTTCGAAACGCGAGGCAGAGCGAGAGAGAGAGAGAGAGAGAGAGGGGAGATAGCTTGTGAACGGGGCTTTGATTCGAGACTCCTTGAGGAAAGATCGCTTAGGCGTTGGATCGATTAGATTAGAAACCCCGTGGAAAATAGGGGGAGGCTTGTATAGGTGTCCAAGAGTTGGCGAAATAGACTCGTCGGTGGTGGGAAACTCAAGAATGCGGAGAGGGAAATAAAAGGAGTGGATGGGAGTCGGAGTCGAAAGGAGGATGCTGAGGGATGAGCGAGAAGGACGAACGGAGAGAAAGAATCGTGGCGAAGGAAGAAGGACCAGATGGCGAGGAGAGAGAGAGAGGGGGATGAGAGACTGCAGCACGACGTCGTCGACGACGACGACGACGACGACGACGATAAGGTGGAAGAAGGAGAAGGGAGGAGGCGGAAGAGCGAGAAGGAGAATGGAGAAGGAAGCAGCTAGGGCGAGGAGAAGGAGAGGATGGCCTAAGGTAGCGAGAGTGGAATACTGGAATGCGCTCCCAGAGGCCATTTCAGTTCGATGTCCTCCGTTCGTTCTCCTGTCTTGCCTGCTCTTTGCTCCTTCTCTTCCTCCTTCTTTCTCCCTCCTCGTCCTCGTCTTTTCCATCGCTTTCCGTTCCACCGGCCTCCGGCTTCTCTTCGTTCCCCGTTTATCCCATTCCTTCTTTCCTTCAACCCAACTCTCGTTTCTCTACTCTCTCAGTCTCCCCCCTCCAGATCTTTGCCCAATCGAGATCCTCTTCCGACTCCTTTCGACTTTTCGCCAAATTATACGGCCCTTTCTTGAAAAATTCCTCGGGACACGACTGCCAACCCGTTGACGAGGATGCCAACCAAAGATCGAGGATCATTTTCACTTCGCTCCTTATCTCTTCTTCTCCGAGTAATTTAATTCCTCGAAACGCGGATAGGAAGAGGGTGATAAGGATTCCCTTTCTTTCTCTCCAGACCCATCCCCCGTCATCTTTCTCTCCCCCCTCCTTTCCGAGAGGATTCCAATTAACGAACGATGAAAGAGCACGCGCGCCTTGTTATAAACACAGGTTGAATGAATCGAGCAGTTATACCCCGCATTCTCTACACTCTCCTCGCGGATTAGAGCGCGACAGGATCGGGTCTCTCTTCTCCTCTCGTTGCTGACCTTTGCGAGAATTCCTCCGCTCCGGCGCACCGTGATCAGGAAAAATTTCAGATATGCGAGTCTCGAGAGTTCTAGTCTCCTCGTGGGATTCTAAATATATACATCGTGACGAAGAATTGACTTTTCTTCTTTTTTTCTTTTTGAACTATCGATCGATCAAGGATTCGATAGAGGAATGCGAATCGAAGAGGAGTATAAAAGGATAGAGATTTTCGACGGAGAGACACGTTTGGGAAATTAACACGTGGCGTGCCAGATTGGGAGGAAAGATTCTCTCAACGTTTAATTGCGCAATGTTTACTAGTTGGCCTGTAATAATATTATTTGGCACGAGGAGGCTCTAAAAGGTTGAATCGGAACGCCAGGTGGAAGATTCCATCGAGTATGCGAGTGCAGATGTTGCGGATAGTTTCGGGTATTTAATTAGTTGGCTGGCTCTTGAGTAACCGTGCAACACACCCGTACAATTTAATCTCGGATCCATAGTCTCTCGACCTATTTAACGAGAGATTCGTCGAAAAATTAATCTAATTACGAATAATTTCACACTTGGACTTTTTTGGAAAAAAGAAGAAGAAGAATAACAACGATATTGGAATAAATCCGATCATCCATCTCTCCCTCCCTGACAATAATTTTCACCCCTTAACGAGCCCACGTCCGGAATCTTGCTCGTCATCCATTAACCCGGCCGATAATACTGTCCAAGTGACGGCAATTACGCGCGCAATCGAGCCGCATACTCGGCGCCATTCTCACGCATCCGATTGCTAATCTTAATCGCCTAATCGGACGCTGGTCGATCGACGCCCAATGGAATCGCCTGGCACCGAGTTTCGCCTCTGCTGATCCGTCCCTCCCTCTCTCTCTCTCTCTCTCTGGAGCGGAGAGGATCGTTTATCGTGGGCGACACGTGTCGCAGAGGCGAGCGCAGGCTTGGTGGAGTCGCGAGTTATCGTACCCTGTATATTGTTTCCACCGTCGCGGATCGTACCAAGCCGTGTCTCCACGTGTGTGACAGCCGGTCGGCCGGTCGCTGGTGTCAGCATCGCGGTGCTCTCGCCGCGATAAAAGGGGAACTAGACGAAACGTCTAGCCGGATAGCAGCGAGTTAGCGTCGTCCCAAGCATTGTTCCTACCTTGGGAACGCGGCGTTGGGTTTCAAAAATTGCAGCACAGGAGGAGGCGATAGGAGGAAGGCGATAGCAGATGCTCTTCTCTGTGGGGATGTGAGAAGCGTGGAAAACTGCTACTATCGTCGTTTTTATTTTTTGGGGGGTAAAGGTAAATTTATTTTTATCCCGAAAATGGTTGTGATATAAGAATTTTTGGAAGAGAAGGATTTGATTTATTCTTCTTTTTTCTTTAATCGAGGTACTATCTATGGAAATGATGAAATTCATTTGCATAGATAAGGTCGTCGCTGCTCGTTCGGTTCGGATTCTGTCTTCTTATTGGAACGTAAGGCTTGCGATTTGAGAAGGAATTGCGTGATCGTCGGTTAAAAATTAATTACATTTATTTTTCAATTATGCGCGACGAACATATACGATCGCCATTAATAATCAAACGGGGAATATGCAGATTCTTTATTCTTTGAATAAGCACGTGAGGTGAATGTCATTTTTTTTATTCTTAATTTTTAGAATATTCAGACAATAATAAAATAGGCAGGGAGATATTATATTACAAAAGAAATTCATTGAACGAGCCTGGCAATTATTCATAGGATAAGCTGCTAAGTTTTAAGCTAAATCGGATATTAATTAAAATTTTACATACATGAATGGAGGATCTATTGTAGTTCCAGTCGTATAGCCAATCCGTATATTCCATCTCAAGAGAGAAGAATAGATATAGGGGACGATTTTAATAGTATTTTCGAATACTTGTACAAACACGAAAGTTGTTTGATTCAAAACAAGTTTAATAAATCTATTTTTAAACGTCCTATATTTATTCTCTTTTTGCGATTGCAAAAAAAAAAAAATAGATAAAAAAAATAAAATAAACGTTTCCATTATGAATCTTGCCGGCGAAAAAAAATATTCCAATAGCCCGGGATTATCGTATAACACGACACGTTGCACAGATATATACACGGAATAAATAAATCTACAAATTTCATAAATAATTCCTTTAAGTAACCGCTCACTCGCTCGCTCGCTCGCTTACGTAACTCTTCTCTCGCAAATTTACTTACGACTACTGTTCTCTCGGGAGAGAGAGAGAGAGAGAGGAAAACAATTAATCAACCACTTTAGACGTCTTAACAAATTGGCTGGAAGCTGGCGAACACCATCGCGATTATCTTTGTCCAATTTTACGACGGTTTCGTGACGGAGCGTTTATTTTTAAAGTCTGCCCAGTTCTGTGCGTGTCAAACGCTTAATCTTCCCCGATAATTAGCGTAGAACGTTTATGGTCCGGGCTCCATCCCGGGATTCACGTCGACGTCGAAACATCTCGCCGCGGTGAGAGACGGATGGATAGGAAACGCCGCGATTCCCCTTTTTTCGATTTTTCTTTCCGAATTCGAGGGAAAATTCGGTGGAGACGCGATCGATTGCTATTCTTCCGATGGACACATGATTTTATTCAAATTTTGCCGATTGAAAAACGGATATTGCGCTTTTCAACTGCTAATCAATTTCGAACGAATGGTGAAAAAATATTTCTTTGCCAATTTTTATTACAGATTCTTTGTATCGACGAATCATCCAATCATCGAACTTTTGTTTTATCATTTCCACGAACATTTGGATCGAAATTTACCTTAGCCTCGTGAAATTGGGGAGGAATGGAACTCTCTTCTCCGTTTAGTTTCACCTTAGGCCAGTGAAAGTTTCGCTAATTTTATGCTAATAAACCCAGAAGGATCAGAGACGCGAATTAGAGGAAGAAGCGAACTCTTTCTTTCTCTCCGGGATCAAAGTTCGACAAGGAAGAAGAGACGTGTTATTTCTCTTGGAGCCCGTGACGATAACGTATTCCCTTCGATGCGGTAACAAGGAGTAACAAGGATTCGACTCTCAAAAAAGATATACTTCTCGTCCTCTTCTCGCGCATCCGGTTCCTCGTAAAAAAGGAGAGAGAGAGAAAAAAAATGTAAAATATATACGAAATAAATTGTACACATTCTCGTTGCGAAACACAGACACTACGTAAAGCATCGGAACAGACAATATAATGACATAATTGCGAGAATGAATGGAAAAAAGTATGAAAAAATCGTACGAGTGAATGCAAAAACTGACGAAACTTCTTCTCTTTTTCCTTTTTCGAATGTTTCGACATACGGGAGGAAAAGGATAGAGAAGAAGGAATAAAAAACGAGAGAAAAAGAGAGAAAGAGAAATATATATATAAAAGGTGGAGTCATTGACAGCAGCGCGGTCAAGCGGTTTCGAAGCGTGTAGTTTTCGTCCGCGACAAACGGTTTTGGCCTTGGCGAGGCTCTCGCGCGTGCGGTCACTTCCGCGTCACCGGCCGACGTAATTCGCATAAATTTCCAATACCAACAACGCAAACAGTTTTCTAAACTGTCGCAACCGCTCGCATACGCTGAGGCCGTGCATAAATCTTGGTTCGAATGGTAATCGAGATTGCACTTAGCGCGCTCCTCTTTGCACGCGAATCTCCGCACGTGCCTGCACTCCAGCTGTTTCCACGTTCCATTAAAACATGGTACACATACATATATATATATATATATGAATCTGGTTCGATCGAATTTTTGCCACGGCAGTTCCAATCCAATTCAAGATAAATTTGTGAAATTCGATGAGGCCTCGATACTTGCTCGATTCAAGATAATAGAGATTAGAAACTCGAGGCTTGATCTCTTCTTTATTCGAAATTAATCGATTGTGATATACGGAAGAAGCGGATTCGAATGGAAACGAGTCGTGATAATCGAGAGGATCGAATAGCGATGGTTCGATAATTCGATAATTCGAATGATTCGTACAAAGGATATAAAAAGTGTATTCTCGAAATCGTTACACGAGCCATTCTCACAGACAGCTATGATTACATTACGAGGTATCGATATCGAAAATAACTATACGGACGGTTAAAATAGCACGCCGCGTTACATTGTATTTACGTCACACGTAAATTGGAGTCGTAAACGTGTTCGAATAATAGGGGGAAAAAAAAAAGAGAAAAAAGAAAGAAAAACTTCATCAAAGTCTCTCCACGTGTCTCGTGACGCGCATAAATTCAAAACACGCGCGTACACATACATACGTTTCGTTACGTAGAATCAAGCAATCACGATATCCGTGAAATTCGTTCAAAGTCTGTGAAGAGTTGCAATCGAGAGGTGCACAAACGGTCTTAATCTCATCAGAATCGATTCTTCATTAACTATGCTAATTAATGTGCGAAGATGTTATATCAGTCTGGAATTACAATTTCGAATTGTAACGTCTCGCGGATTTTATTTTCTTCTTTTCTTTTCTCTCCTCTCCTTTTTTTCGATTCGTTTTCAAGGTCGTTTTCGGAGGAATCAGCTGTTGTACCGCGCGTGTAAGAGCGCACACCTGACCGAGCCGAGTCACTTTTCGGGTTCCGGCCAGGCTTATATCCTTCGAACGTTCGGCGCGGAATTTTTATTTCGTTCGGTATGCGTGAACGGTTGAACGACGATCTGGAACAGCGTCTCTCAACTCTTTTTCTCTTTTTTCTTTCGCCGCTACTCGCAGAAAGTGGATACTTTGAAAATCCGTTTCGATGATCCCAGAATCAGAATAAAGATTTCGTGGTAAAATTTTCGTAAAATGAACGGAGAACGCGTTTCTCTATCTTTTCGAATTGTACATTTTTTTTCTTCTGTCTTTTTTGCATCGACTCCTTCAATTTCTTGTTCGACTAATTATAGCGAAAGGATAAAGCAGTGTACTTTTATTATTTGTACATTTTCCTTCGTTTTATTCTTTCACACACTTGAGAAAACAAAGATAATCTTGGAAACTTTTCCATCTCGTTTTTTCGAAACAATTAATACATTTATATCTCTGCTCAATTTTGTTTAAATCCTGTCCTCTCGATTTGGATTGGCACACTCCGAGCAAACATTTCTTTAGCGTTTGGTTGAAAAAAAAAATTCTTGGTTTGATTCAAATATTCATCAAGATTGAGAGACGCTGATTTCCGGATGGTGGCGATCTTTTTAGCGGGGAATTATTGCGCGAGTTACATCGGACGCGGTTCGAAATTCGTGGAATTTGCCGTTTTCTATGTGACCGGTGAAAAAAAAAATGGGATGGAATAAAACCATCGTGACAAGAGCGAGCAAACCAGCGATGTGTGCAAATATGTTTCTTCTGCAACGGTTAAACAGCCCAGGCGTGAATCCCTCGAAATACTAATTGTTCGCCGTAACATCGTTATTTGTCGAGATATTAGCGGCGCGTTGTAATGTTTAATGGACTTTTTTTTCCTCCTCTTCTTCTTCTTCTAATCCAGAAGATTCCCGGTATCGTTACGCGGCAAGAAATGTAACATAAATAGCGGATAATTCTAGTATCATCCTCGACTGAAAAATTCGTTCCTTGCGATTCCTTGGAAACGTGAAGCGGAAGAATATAGACAAATGTGTAAATAACAATATGAATAAACGATGAAAATCACGGCGAGTATATTATATATTGGTTCGAGTGCGTAAATAAGCGTAAAGAGAAAAAGAGAAAGAAGAGGAGAAGGAGGAGGAGGGAACAATACGAAACCCGAGTTGGACGTAGTCGGTTAACAAGTTAATTACGAACGGTTAACTCGTGTGTCAACACGCATAAAAGCGTTTAGATATGTTTGGACGTGGAACCGTCACGAAATATTAGTCGGAAAATATTTAAAAAATTCGACGTTCATCTTCGTTCTTCGACGAAACATTTCCAAAAACATTTCTCCTCCCGCTTCATCGTGACGCGAATAATTGATTCGAATTGGCATAAATCGTTATTCAATTCATCTCGTCCAATATCATCGATACTTGCTTACTTATTATCTATCGTACGAAATTTTCGGGGGGGAAAATTGTTTGACAAACGAAGAAATGGGCCCGATTTATTCTGATCATTTATACCGAAACAAGGATTACGTATTCGACCAGTTGTTGCGCACAACCGCTAGGATCCGTCGCGCTGTGAGTTCACCGAAGCGGCTCTCTAGAATTCGCGATTTATTGCGGCCGAGATCTTAGCGGCGATTCTACGGGACTCGCGTGGTTGAAATTTTATGGTCATTCGCCGTGTATTTATAGCTCGCGGGGCCAGAATTATAGTACGAAAGATTACGTTAATATTAATAGCCGTTGAAGCAACGACACAAGCACGGATCGGATACACTCGGCTCTCCTATGTACGCTCGTTTATCGCCATCCGGGGAGGAAATAGAAATTTCGAAAGCGAGACGACGCTGATAATTGGGTAAAGGCCTCCTTTGAAACATTTCCCCGCCATTTATAAATATCTCGCGCGATTAACGCGATTCTCGGTATTACATATATATATATATATATATATATATATATATATATATATATATATATATATATAAAATACGCATTAAAATTCTCGGCAAGAAATTCTTTGTATTGTATTTTAATATTCAAGAACTGGATATACCGGAGCGTACGTATTAAGATATATCCTTCAAATGTCATCCGCGTTGGGCTCGGCTTAAAAAAGCGGTGGAGAGGGAAATGGAGCCTGTTGCCGGGAAAAATAAATAATATCGATGCAAATTGCCGATCGATACACATTTTATCGATAATTTATCGACACTTTTCCACGTTGCTGTTTTTCTTGATCGAAACACGTTTCGATCGAATCCTATCCTATTTCGATCTCGTATTGATTTCGAGCGAATAAAAGAGAAGAAGAAGAAGAAAAAAGTGGAACGATGTTAACGACATTAATGGATACCCTGGCTACTGTCACGGCCGTGTAATCTCGCAGAGGGGCGAGGGAGAGGGGATCGCGTATCGATTCGAAGATTCGGCTTCGTAAATTGGCGCTTTGATGATCATCGGAGCCGCCGCCTCGACAACGCTGTTAATGACCGAACGGAGCTATTGGAGGAGGCTGGGCTCCGTTGAACGGCGACAAGGTCAATGGGTGATCAGCTGGTTACCACCAGGTAGCACCTGGTGCGTGAGAACTGAACGACCGTTCCTTTATAAATAGCCGTGGATGGAGGAGTCGCCAGTCGACCAAAAACCGATTCTAGGAGGAGGAGGAGGAGAGATATAGATTTTGCCATCTCCGTTGCACGTGCAGCAAGATTAATCGCGGCGCAAACGTGCACGAGGCCGCCGACGCTATCGCTTAATTTACGGCGACTTATTGGGTGGCTAATGTATTAATTCAGGACCCGTCTCTTTCTCTCGTTCTTCTTCTAGTAGGCCGTCCACGCGATCGTATGTATGATCGTGTCTGTGTGTGTGTATTTGGTGAGAAAAAGCGTTGATCGATCGAAAGCGATTGGGTAACTGAACGAGGACTCGAAGCCGGATCTTTCGATTGTTGTATACTCATGGGAGTAGTATTCGTGAAACGATTGTCGTCAAGGACACTTTGCGTAGCTCTCAGTAGTTCAGGGTATATATATATATATATATATATACGTAGTCGCAAACGATTATTCGCGCTACGTTTCTTACACGAGTAGGTGGAGTTGTTGATAGCAGGATATATCAGAGTCGATGTTTTCGTAATCGTTTGCCGATCGAAAATTGGCATTTGTCCCGGGGAAACTTTTTCCTCCCTTCTCGTATCCGTTTCTGCTCTCTTCTTGGGGAATAATGGATGCATTACGTTTATTAACTCAATTTCCGAATATTTATCTGAAGCGTTGTAAAGAAATGGAAGAAAAAATATATATATTTGTCGATCTCAGAGATCAACGAGGAGAAAATCGATTCAATTGTAACAACGAGTATAAGAAATACTCTCGAGGATGGGTTTTTATTTTTCGTGCTAGAGATTCTAGAGCGCTATATAACGATATATATATATATAAGAAGGAGCTCGAAGGAGAGCGGTTTCCATTTCGATCGACGTAGCTCGGTTGGCCGGCGGACCGTTCAAAATGGCTGGCCTCCTCGCGAGGATGGAACGGGCGACGTCCTCCGTAATAAAGCATACATATTTAGTAATAATAGAATTGGCAACCGGCGCAGCCAATTACATAACGGAAGCGGAAGAAGAAGAAGAAAGTGAGGGAGGGAGGGTGAAATTTACGGGCCGCACAAAGGTGTCGTTTCGACGGGATAAAAAGGTGGCCACCGATAAGGCAGCTTGCCAGTGTCGAGCCGCAATTTTAAGCTAGAGAAGATACTGCGAATCCGTATTTCCTCCGCCTCTCTCCCGTCCCTCCGCCGCTACGTCACTCTTCCCTAACGGTCTCTTCCCGGGCGCAATAATGTATCCCACGTAGGGGGAAAAAGAAAGGAATGCTTTCTTGGCAGCACGGCTATCGGATATTTCTCGTTTCGACTCTTTCTTGGAGAGACTTCCTTCAACCTCGATCTCGAGCGAAGATATTTCGCCAGCGGATTAAAAATTCTTCCCATTAAAACCGACCGATGGATCTTGCTAAAAATTTATCTGGCCTCTAAACTCGATATGTTGGTATATTTTTCAACAAGCAGAGTTCAATCTTGTCAAGATCGAAGTAAAGATATTCGTAGATCATTCTCGTTTGCCAATAACAGAGCGACACGCTTTTCTTATTATTCTGAACGGTTGTAAATGACGGGATTGGCCAGGTCAATACGATCCGATTCGAGCTACATAAATAATCGCCGATGCCCCTGATCAGAAACAGGGGAAGGGCCGAATACACACTTCGTTTCCGCCGAGTTTACTTCTCGTGTGACCGTTCTTTGCGCCCAATTTGCTCCGAGTTTCGTGTGCAACGGGTTGCAACAATATTCTCCGCTCCCAACCATCTCGATCTTATCGGTCGTTACGTATGAGGGAGGAAGGAAGGAAGGAAGGAAGGAAGGAAGGTAAACGTGGGTGATCGGGAAACAAGCAACGACATCGTAAGGAAGTAATCATCCCCCTCGGTTCCTCTTAAATAACATCGATCGATGCGCAGCACCCTTTCGAAATGTCGGCCAACAACCGAAAACCCCTTGCTCCCTCTCGTTTTTCTTGGATTATCAGGCTGACAGCCTGCAAAACGCTCGCCCTCCTCTCGATTTATCAGATCCACGCGTGATCACTGCCTGATACATTTCTTTCTTCTTCCTTCTTCTTCCTTCTTCTTTCTTCTTCTCCACGCGGATACAAATTGAAAACTTATCGAAGCGAGAAGGAAAGAAAAGTTTCGTTTCAAAAATCGATGGAGCATTCCCTCTCCCCTTCTGGGAATCGGGTGAGGAGGAAAAATCGGCGAGAGCATTCCTCGAGAGCAGGCCCTCGTGACGCGGGGTCAATGGACGGAATGATTCATACTGTCTGTCCCAGAGGCTGTTCGCGAGACAGTCTGGTTCTGGAACGGCGTTCGAACGGCGTCGATTGCCCGAAGTGGACGTCGCGAGCTGTGCACCAAAGAACGGCAACACGAGCCGGCTATGCATCCTCGCATTCCTCTCTCACGCTGCGCCGGCCTCAGCCGGCCCACACACAACTATCAAACATTAGAGGGAACCCCGACGGCCACCGACCAGCTCGTATAAGGCCTGTCTCGCCTCCTTGCGGGCCCCCTCTCCGCCCCCCTCTCCGGCCACGGGCCTCATCCTCGGGAGGAGGCTGCCTGCCTGCCTGCCTGCCTGCCTGCCTGCCTGGCCTCCACTTTGCGCGCGTGATGGCTCGCGACCCTGCACCATACCATAGATATCGCCCAAGACTCGCCCTGCCTTCGATCCTGTTTCTCTCTCGAGTTCCTGGAAAAACGAAACAAAGAGGAAAGTGCCAACTCGCTGGGACTAGAGTTTTTCCGTTTCCTGCATTTCTTCCGCGGGGAGAAAGAGAGAGAGAGAGAGAGATTCGCGAAGGATGGAAGGTGTCTATCTTCGAGAGGAATGTAGATAGATTTATTCTTTGGATTTAGAAGGACTGAGCAATTTTTTCTCTAGACTTTGTTTAATCGTATGAATCGTAAAACACGTAGATTTGTCGAATATGTAGAAATCGGTGCTTATAATTTTAATGGATCTTTCTTATAAACATTCTTGCTGTGACGATACAGAACGTATGAGAAGAGCGGAAAAAAGAGATCTAAGAAAATTACACGTGGAAGAGACGTCCGTAATCAAATTGAAGCTCAATTAACTGATATTAATGCAAACTAATTTTTTTTTATCCTCTCCACGAAACTTTTTCACTTATTCTTCTCTTTTTTTTCTTTTTCAATTTCTTATAAATCATAATAAGAAGAAAGAAATGTCTTATTCGAATCCGATCTCCGATTCTTTTATCTTTTTCATCATACGTAACATTTCCATTTCGGGATATTAGAATCATATAGTTCTCTTTTTGTTCTTCTTTTCGCAAAAATCTCTTTGAACACGAAGAATCATGAACAATTCGATGTCTCTTCGAATCGAGAAATATTCACCGCGAGTAGGATCCCTCCCGAAAGAATCGCGAGAAGCCATCAGGGAAATTTGCAAGTTTCAGGTTACGCCGCTGTTGCTACGCCGACCGGAGGATCCTGGCTGCGCGCCGTGAAAGGGTGAACAGCCACGAGTATGCACAGATTTAATGATGCCGCGTTGATGTTCATTAAAATTCCATTTCGATGTTCCGGGGTCCAGAGCAGAGAGAGAGAGAGAGAATAAAGGCTGCCCACCGATCATAATTCGAAGAATTGGCGAGTTTCGACGAAATCTCTTGTCGAATTTTCCATTTTTCCGATCAACTCGGTCGCGCGAAATCTATTCCATTATCGACGCCGGGAATTTTCGTCGTTTTTCGAAGAAATATCGGTGAAGAATTTACGATCGTGGCGAGGAACAGTTATAATATATGCCGAACATCGAATATCGGTATCCACGATCTTCTCTCCACGATCTTCTCGTTGCATTCTTCTTCGCGATACCACAGATATCGCGCCGCAAAATCGATTTAATAAGGAAATTAACGATTCTTTTCACAATCGATCCTCTAAGAAAAAAATTAAATCCTTGATAAAATCGACACTATCCTATTCTATCCTATCTCTTCTAACCTATAATTCCATCCAAAATTCGTGACGAATTTTCTTTGAGAGAAAAGAAAAAGAATTAGTATCAGAATCGAAAATAGTTTCCATAATTTTCGCAATCAAGTTTTCCCTCCTCCCCAAATGGGAAATTGTGGAAACGAACACGCCGTTCCCGCGCGAAGAAGGAACAGTTAGCGGACCTTGAGAGTTGGCGATGGTGTCTCTGCGAATTCACGGCACGTCCTCCTAGCTAGACGACCGGCGCGATTTACGATCCGGAAACGAGGCTGGCCGGACGTCGACCGTCCATCCGCGTGTTGGAGATATCGCGATACCCCGGCGGTGGTGGAGTCCGAATCCGTTGGAGTTGGCAAGGAAAAAGGGAGAGTAAGCCCAGCTCGGTGTATAACGGATAATCCTTGGGATACTTGGCGACGGTGGTGGTAGACAGGGAGGGGGAGGGGTTGGTGAAGGCGGAAGGAGCGTAATTTCTCGATCGTGAAAGCATTAAGCAACGTCAGCTGGGCGCAGGGGCTGCTGTCGTGGCCCGTAGCCCGATTCATTAGTTAAATAATGCCGGCGCACGGTCAACGGCCGCCTCGAGTACAGCCCATTCGAGTTAACTTGGCTGAATCGCGAACCAGGTCGACCAGTTTTTTCCCCTAATATCCACCCTTCCTCTTTGACTCGACGGGGGTGGTGATCAGTAAACCATTTTTGGACTTATTCCTCGATACTCGAGACACCTCTTGTCTTATCCTTTCGACGATTTATTATTTTCTTCTTTTCTTTTATTCCAGAGAAATTATTCGAGAGATCATCGTTTCTTATTGTGCTCGACTCTTCTCAGATCAAAAGGCAAAAAACGATTCGCAAGATGAAAAATGGTGGTCGAAGAGAATTTCCCGAAGGGGAGAACTAGCAAATTTATTTACCCCGCGCGAACGTTATCGTGGCCTCCTACCTAAAACGGCGTAACCCTAACGACTCGTGGATAGCGTTCTATCCTATCGTGGATCGTAACTTTCACGTTCGACTACCAGAATCTTTGAAAGAGAGAGAGAGAGAGGCTCGGCTCGCGGAAAAGTGGGCGTCGTTTTATTGTCGCGATTCGAGCTCGTTCGGATGCGTATTACCGCAAAACTCGTCGTTTCGCAGAAACGAAACGAGGAGAAGCGTGTACACGGATAACGTAGAGCGAGAAAGAAAAGAATAGAAGAGGGAGGCGAGGTTGAATGAGAGCGAGCGAGCGAGCGAACGAACGAACGCCTCCGCTGATTTTCCGATCGGATTCCAATGCAGGAAGAGGAAGAGAAGGTCTTTGACTCCTGCGTGGCGCGGCAGACCGAGTCTGGAGGCTGGTTGATCTAAATACCGAGTAGATACGATCACGATTCCAGATCCTACGCACTGCCCGCGCTGCGTTCGCCCCTCTCTATTATTCTCTCTCCTCCCCTTCCTCTCAGCCCCGTTTATCTGACCGATAATAGCCGGGAATCGGCGATCGCAGGCGAAGAGATAGAGAGAGAGGCCCGGATACAGGCGACGCATTTAGCACCGGCCTTAAGAGAACCGGTGTTAAAACGGCGAATGGGTTTTGGGAAAGTCGGCCGCGAGAAGTTTCATCCTTTCTACGGCTCCTCTCCCGACCGATCCTCCACTCGGCGAGGAGGGGGATTCCCCTTTTGTTCTTTCTCCTCCGCCGATCGCTATCCCAAGGAATCCGATTTTTACCGACCAACCCCTCTCCTCCATCGTCAAGGAACGATATCTCCGTCCAAGATATGGATTATCGCCTTTGCGAATTTATTATTATCGATCGGCAATCGGTTTAATGCCTATTCATGTATCGAGATGGAAATGAGAGAGGAAAGGAACGTATGCAGAGTTTTCTTTCTCTGTCTGTATTTTTCCTTCTTTCTTATTTTCATTCGATTAATTAGGAAAATTGGTCGAGGTTGATCGAAGGCAGGTATACAAGTTTTGATTTCGATCGGGAGGCTTCGATTTAATTATCGAGCTTTCAATATGTTTCGGAAGGGGGATGATTACCAGAACCCGTCATCTTTACTTATTTACCTTTGCTTATCTTGGATCTTTAAAGTAATCTTACTTTTCCTGCCGTCGAGCATCGTTAGACGTTTTATTGGGGAGTTTTTTCTTTTTTCTTTTCCACGAGGGGATTGCAAGCGGCGTTGCAGCAATGTAGACACAGGAACGGCAGTGTGTGTACACTGTGTACACCGAGGAATCGGTTTTTGAAACGATTCCCTTGTCGGTGGACGATGTTTTCTCTCTTGTTCCTTCTCTTCTTGCTCGGTTCGGGGAAGAAAAATTCGTGGAACAAACGCGAGGTGGGAAGACGCGTCAAGAGAAGGCGAAGAGGGGAGGAGAGGCGGTTGTGTTCCGCGAACCGCGTGGGCCGCGTCGAGGAGCTTTCGTCGGGAGAGCTTCGTCGTGAAAGTGGCCGTTCACTCGCGAGGGGACGAAAAGATTCTTCCCCCCCAGTTGAGTTGCGTGTTCCTTCATCTTTCTTCTCGGTGACCTCGCTACTTTCCACGCCGATCCTTTTTCCCTGCCACGGGCAAACCGACGGATCGGTGTAGAAAGCTTCGAGAAAGTCACCCGCGACGATCGATTCGTCGTTCAGATATTCGTTGGTCTTTTTTCAGATTTTTGGAAAGGGATCACGTTGCTCGTGGATTTCGATTAACTTTTTGTATATTTGGCAAGATGTTCCAGCTTCGTTTTTATCGATTGGCAAGGACTTTCGAAGATTTAAATTTACCAGAAAACTCGAAAAGATAGAAATTACCATCGACTGCATAATATTTTGCATAAATAATGTAAATAAGTTTACCTTAATTACCTCAGCATTTGTTTTTTCAGCCAGAAAAGAAGAACAAGCTCCAAGCTTTCTCGAATCTTTCCTCAAAGAAGGGGCAACGTTACTTTCGGCGATTTCGATTCCTCTCGATTAGCTTAACGTTTACACTACCCCGGATCAACTCTCCCCATCCGCGAGGGAGGAGCTCGTAGGAGGAGGAGGAGGACTGTTTTCGATCTTCTTTCGATCGAATCCCGTCGGTGAAAGGAAGACAGGCTTGACACGATCTCTCGGCCTACGTGCCATTCGAGAACTTCCTGCTTTTATTCCGCCCGTGAAGATTACGTTTTCGTGTACCGTCTTGTTCCAAGGATAAGATAGCTCGGGTCGGAGTGCGCGGGGATAAATCGTTCCCTGGACTTATTCCGTCGTCCCCGATGGAATCTTCTCGACCATCCCCGAGAAAAGTTTGTCTTTTCACGAAGGAAAGAGACACACTCTCTTTCTCTCTCGAATTAACGCGAGATATTTTAATTCTGCTCGAAAAGTACAATTGTTCTATCATGATAGAATCACGCGTTTCCAATGATCGATTTAAATACTGGATCCACGTTTTCGCACGTTTGCGAGATAATTTCGGTTATCGGATTCCCGATCGATCGAAAAAAAAGGAAAGGATGAGGAGAAACGAAGAGGATGGAGAATTCGTTCGTTATCCGGTTTATTAACGCGATTTGTGCGAAACTCGATCGCGAACGGTTCGCACGATCCATTCCGAAACTAGATCGGATGTGTATATCGAGGAAATCGGGGAGGGGAGGCCAAATCTTTGCTGAATCGACACGGATCGTGGATTTTCTATTAAACGGTCGATAATTAGAGGGGAAAGTGATAATCGACTTAACCGATCATTCGCGGTCGAGGGACAAATTGCGAGACAAATTGCGAGACCTGCTCTCTCTCTCTCTCTCTCTCTCTTTCTCTGTCTGTCTGTCTGTCTGTCTCTCTCTTTGTCGCTCGAGTATAAGGAAGAGAGTGTCGATGGCCGAGATGATTCCGGTGAGAATCTTGCGAGGTTTCTTATGCACAGTTTCTCCTCGCGAACAGTGAAATTTATCGTTGAGACTCGAATCCGTATAAATTTTGTCGCGAACCAGGAACAATCTCCCATCTCCCCTTTTCCAGAAGGATATAAGATTTCAATCCGGAGGATGATTCGTTTCGAAGTTTAAGGTTATGTATATCGTGAATTTTCTAATGTAAAACTCGATATTAAATATTGAATGAACAATACGTGAATGCATCCCACGTTTCTTATCGTATTGTATTAAAATATAATAATTAGAGTGAACGTTCTAGATATAACGTTTGCAAGAGGAGAGTCTTTACTTTACTTTTAAGAAGAAAAATAATACTTTCTTTACCTCGCGCTCCTTATTCTATTATTGATAGTTTCAAATATTCTTCTTTCGAATCGATATCGGTTGGTCGAACGAAACAACGATCCCTGAAAAATTCTGCTCGGTTAAGTGAATTCTGAAGCCGAATCATCAGGAAACGCAGCGATAAATCTTGGTGCAAGGCAGCCCCTTTTAATTACGGTGTTACGGAGCAAACATGGCGGTGAGTCACGCGCGCGTCCACGTCCAAAAACGAAGAAGCTGAGTCAAGCACGCGTCGTCAACCCCCGTCGGCTTAATTCGGCCGGATTGGATCCGAGAGGAAATCCTCTTCGAGAGGCGATCGGAAGAATCATTTCTGGAAGCCCGTTCCTTAATAACCGGTGACGCATGGGTTTTTGCCCGACACCCCTCGTGATTCATCCCTTCTCACTATTCCTTGTTCCAATCCTACCTGGAGTAAGTTTAAAAGTTGTTGATTGTTCTTCTATTCGAGATATTTAAATATCTATTTTTCGTGGAGAGTAATTAATCAACGAGTATCTCCAAAGTATCTATGAAATAGGGTTTGAAAAGTAAATTTTCCTCTGTTCCATTGTCCATGGATCGCGTTAACCCGTGCTGAAAGAAGCTTGAGACGGGATAAGGAGGCGGCAAAAAAGGGGAAAGAGGGTGAAAGGAATGGCCTGGGGTGAAAGGGGAAGAAAAAGTATCCACGAAAAACGCGGAAGAAACGGAAAAAGTGCCACGTGAAATTGGAAGATGGAAAAGGAGAAAGCAATTCTCCTTCCCTCCAAAGGTTTTCCTTTTTTTTCCTTCGCCCAGTTCACAGAATTATACCTGAAATTTGAAAGTTCTATTCTAACTAACTACATTGACTTATTACTGTCGCCTTTCTCTGGATTCCTAGCTTCGAATAACGTAATTATCCTTTTCCTTTTCTTTTTTCAAAGATAACCTTTCCGTCGAAGGATAGAAGATTCCCATAAATAATCTTCGTTGAAAATATTAACAAAACAAGAAATATTAACGATGTATAATCCTTTTCCAAGGTTACATCGAATAATACAATTATATTCCTTTGTGCAAAAAAGAGAAAAGGTTTAACGTTATTAAGGAATATTATAGAATAATCTCTCTTAAAATTAAAATTAAATCGTTTTGGAAAAGAAGAAATATATCGAAATATAGTAAAAAAATCCACGAGTTATTTTCTTCGAGCTCGCCACAAAAAGTACACGTAATTCATTTAATTATAAATCATAAAATAATTTAAATTCGAATATTCGAAACTTTAACTTTCTTAACTACAATTGGTATTCACTTTGTATTCAGAAATCGAGGATATTAATCGATATATATTTTCTTTTCTCCTTCGATCGTTCATATAATTGCATTCATTACAGGAAAAAACAATCTCTTTAAAATTACTCAATTCGTCATCCTTGAAAAGAAAAAAAGAGAAGGAATAAGGAGTACGATATCGAACGATATCGGAGAAGATCTCTGAATAGCGTCTCGAAGAGGGGAGAGTCGCTAGTTTTTCACCCGATCGAGGAAGGATCCACCCCCTCGACATGCTGACGCGTCAATCCTACGCCTCGCGTACCTTGTTCCTTGCCTTCCTCCCGAAGAATCGTGTAGGCGAATTTTCAGGGATCCACGGTGCGCGCGCGTGGGAGGAGGCGTAAACACGCATTGTATCCTCGTCCGATGAAACATGAAATAAGCAACCCCTCCCTCCCTCTCCGGATATGACGGGTGGTATCGCGATTCCTCCTCCATCTTTGCCAGGGTGCAGTCTGCAGAGGAGACGCTTTCACGAGGAGATCGCAATCTTTCGGTGCTCCCCGTAGGATCCATTGAATTTCACAGACGAATCCGGAGGACGAGGCAATTTATGTGTCGGGCGCAGGCATCGGAAGCGATGCTTATAGGGGTGTCGTATCGCGGGATGGATTGATAATCTCGATCTTTCTATTTCTTGCATTCGAGATTTCGAGAAATGCTTCTTCTTCGTCGTCTTCTTCTTTGCGTCGATCGATTACGGATACAAATTGTCGCGCAAATCCATCACGTGCGTTGACACTCTGGTTCGATTATAGGGAAAATTTGGTAAAAAAGATACTACTGGAGTTAAATGATGCGCTTAATTCCTCAGAAAGAGGAAAAATAAACGAGGACGAAAGAGGAATGGAATTTATTCCTTGGAAAATTGGCAGCGTCGAAATCGAAGGAAGATCGTCGTACTTTTTTTTCCTCTTCTACAAAGATTTTACGAAACCTAAAATCGTTCTTTCTCGAAAGATGATCGAAGCATTCCTCCGTTATATTTACGAGCCGAGAAAAAGGAGAAAAAAGAAAGAAGAAATGCATCGAGCGATGAACTCTCCTCTCGAACCAACTTTTTTTTTTTTTCAATCGACCATCCATCGCCAAAGATGAAGCACACGCGTTACACGGGATTCCTGCGCAGGCCGCAGGTGCATCTTCAGTTTGTTCGAACGAGAGGAGAAAGGGGGAGGGGAGGAGATGCAGAAGAAGAAGAAGAAGAAGACGAGACAAGAGCCGAGGTCGTTCTCATCGATGCACGCTCTCTAACTAGCCTCGCGATACAGATACACGCAGGCGTGTTGCATCGTTGCAGATAGAGAGAGAGAGATTATCCAACGTATCGAAAGGAGACGAGGAGGTGGAATAAAGAGACGGAGGAAACGCGTGGATACAGGATGCTAAAGAAGGCTAGCTCGAGCTAGCGACCTTCTAAGGCCGCGTCGAGCGAATGCTGCTCGCCACTCTCTTCGGCTTTTTTCCCCTGGCTGGTCCCCTCTCTCCTCTCTCTCTCTCTCTCTCCCTACTCTCCTCCAGACCAGACATTTCTTACCTCGTCGACGATGAAAGGCATCGAGCGCATTGGCCGCAAACACGATGGAAACACGGAAAGCTCGGCGGATCCTGTTTCCACCACCGAACCCATTTCCTCGCCAATTGTGCCCATCATCAACTAACCACGTTTCTTCTTTCCACGATTTTTCGATAACTTTTGCATTTTTGATTCTCTCCTCTCTCTCTCTGGAGGATCCTGGAATAAAAAATGGGGATTGGGAAGATAGAAAGGAAAGAAGAGGGAGGGGTAATTTAAAGTTTGTTTCGTTGGGATTTTAGAGAGAGAAGAAGGATTGAAAATGGGACGGCGATTTGTGGAAGGAGGCTATTCTCGAGTCAAGGATTTCTAGAATATTAGTAAAAATAAATTATAGGTTTAGAATCTTTGGCTTCTTTGTTGTGCTCGATGGTAATAAGAGACGTGTTATAAACAGGATTCTTCCGAAGGTTAATTAGGTGTAGGTAAGTGAGTAACGGTTTCCACTACGTGCGGAAAAAGTCCTTGGGATCTCTCCTCCTATCGCGCTAAATACTTGCTGAAAGCACCAAAAACACCAGGCCCATCGACCCATCAGTGTTGTCTCCACCGATTGGTTGCTTCGAGCCATTTTCTTTCCCGGTATTTCAACGGTATTTCTTTTTTTTCTTTTCGAACGAAACCGACTGAGAAGCTTCGCAAGAACAGTCTCGACTCGGCCGTGAAATCTGACTGAGTGAAAATTCGTCATATACTTTCAAGATCCAACAAAAGGCGAGACCCGACATAAAAGTGAGTTAAATATATTTTTCCAGACAGTCCAATTTATATTACACGTCAATACGGAGAAAAGCTTTGTCGAAGAATCGTTTTCCTTCCACGATTTCGAGAAAGAGAGAAAGGAAGGTGCTCTTTCTCGAGGAAATTCAGATTCTTGGAAACGTAGGAGGAAACATGAATCGAATCGGAGAGCGGAAAAGTTGGGAAAAGTAAAAGTGAAGGAAGGAAAATACTCGCTCGTCTAATTGGGATTAACGCGTTGCCTTATCGCGGTTTGTGATTAGCCACGAAACGGATTCCGGGAACGATCGTTTAATAATATTCCGTTACGTTGGACGTACAAGGTGAACCGGTGTGAAAGGTGATTGCAACGCGGATGCATTTTTATCCGCTTCCACAGCTTTCAAGAAAACGTATTCACGATATTCAACCGATAAAGCGCGAGCGAAATTCCACACTCGAACATCTTTTTTATTCCCTCGTTTCTCCTCCGATCTCGACAACACCTCGCGAGGGTGGAAAAGATTCGATTCTTTCCCAAAAATTAATTCGAAATTCGTTAAAAATTCTTAAATATAGGAATATTTCTTTCTTCAATCTCTTTTATAAGTTAACTTTTCGAATTATCTCGTACATACATATTTCTTGTAATTATATAATTTTACATAACGATCGATGTTTCTTCAACGAAGATTTAAGATTCAAAAATTCTTCTTCTAATCTAGTACATTTCATACTCGAAAGGATTAGATCAAAGCCATATATCTATTTTTCATCCAAAACAAAAAAATGTTCCCTCTCGTCTTCATGTTTCCACGGTCGAAAGCGATCGCGATTTTCCGGCCGATATTTAAACTCCCCTTTCCTCCCTCTCCGCGCCACTTTTCTCGGTGACCATTGACTTAGAAACTTTATTACCGTCATTATCGATCACCGACACGCACCGTGTGTATACAACCGGCACGCAGCGAGAGCAAGGTTGAATTTAATTCCCCGCGTGCCTATCGTGCGTCACCGATTCTTTCCACGACAGATTCGCTTCGCCGATTTGCCGGAAATAATTCCGCCCATTTTATTGCCGGCGCTACGAAACAACAGCGATACGATACGATCGAGCCTCTTTCGAGTCGATGTCGAGAAAGAAAGAAAGGGGGAGGAGAAAAATGTCCCTGTTTTGCTGTTCGATTCGATCCGAGGAAATTTTTCCCCTCTTCGTTACAAAACATTGAAATTTACGAAATGAAGCGTCAGGAGATTTGTAAATTCTTTTCTTAACCTGTACTTTTTAAATATTTGCGCAATTGTTTACAGGGAAGAAAGCAAATAAAAATCGAATAAAAATAACAATAATTCACTTAGTAGATAGTTCTCGAGGATTTTTCAAAGCATTTTTCAGTTAAGTTAAACGCAAAAACACTCGGCAATGTTTGCATTACCGAGTAGAGGCTCGTCAACTGGCACACGACATGACATTTTCTAAAGTAACGTTGAACACAAGTTGACGATACGTGTTTAAATTTGCTATCGTCTCGATTCGAGCGTGTAACATCCGCGTAAAATCCCTCGAAAAATTCTTCGATATATCCAATAATAATATCCACCACTCGTTTTAAACGGATCCTCAGGAATCCTCTTCTCGAAATTTCCTCGAAGAGAAACGAAGGGAGACGAAATAAAAATGGGGCCAAGAAAACTTGAAGAGAGAGAGAGAGTTGGGCAGAATTCTGGCTGCGCATATCTCGCGTGCACTTTCGTCATCGGCGTGCCCCCCACACGCGAGATGCACGGTCTCGTCGTCGGTGGAAGCAAAAGCGAAGAAAACGCTCGGTATCCGGGGAATGCTGAGGCTAAGGTAGGAGCGGCCGTTTGCCCGCCAGGACACGCGAGGATCCTCTCAGGAGTCCATTCCACCGGCGAACAAGGACGTAGCGCAGAAATGAATTCGACGCCCCGTTCCTCGAGTGGCTCGCGCTTCGTGGATCAACAATCTTCGCGCGCCCAACATCGCAAACGGCCGGCCACACGGATTCTTCCAACGGCCGTGGAATCTTCGTTTTCTATTTGAATACGAAGTCGTCGTCGTCGTCGGTCTTGGACTTCGACTTCGCGGAATTCCATCACTCCTCTCCGCGCGGCTAGTTTACATCTCGGGAGGAGGGAAGAAGACGAAGTGGAGAGCACGGACGGAATGTCCTTCCCACGGAGAGAAGAAGAAGTTCTGGAAAAAAAAAAAAAACTTCTCCTACTTTCTACCTGTACAAGTACCGCGGTGTACTTAGCCGGCAACACGTTTTCGATCTACCATGTCGGAGGTAGTGTAGTGTATCGTGTCCAGGCTCGATTATATCTCAGCGGCAGGTAAATTGGCTTCAATCGTCTTAAGGAAACGAAGCGCGAGATCGTATTTAATAAATCCCCTCGAGCAAGCTTCCATTGCAAGGTTTTATTACTATCATTATTGGGATAGGATAACTCAATCGGCGAAAAGCTAGGATGATGTCGCGAGGGAAGATCGTTGGAGGAAGAATCCGTCGAAAGTTTCCTCGGAGGACTTTTTGTTTTCGAATTGATTTAATCGAAGCGTTGGATCGAAATGAAATATTCGAGATATCGAGCTGCGCTTATCTCGATCGCGATTTATTATTGAACCGATCGAGATCGGGGGAAAAGGAAGGTAAAACGGTTCGATTTCTCCGTGTTGCAACGGTTTATATATACGGCCACCCTTTTCGTCGACGTTCAGGACGAGGAGAAAGCACCCGTCTCTCGGGCCGGGAGAAACTCTGGAGTACGAAACGGAGTTCGAAAAGAAAATCCTTGCTCGATCGAGTCGACAATTATTCTATAATGAACAGTGTCCGTCAATGTTGTCCGTCAATCATCGGCAATAACCGTCACGTTGTACGCGTCGACGCGTCGTAAATGGCGAACTCGCCTCGAAATGGACTCCAAACAGAGCCGAACGGTCGGCCATCACGCGAAACTCGCCCGATGACACGATTCGCCAGTGGGAAAATCACTGTGATCGCGGTGAAACGATCCGATCGGAATTGTAAAACACCTTTCACGAGAGATCACCACGAGGGCATAAGTTTTTCCTTTATTTTTTCTTTTTTTACAACGAAATATCGTCAATTCTGGGTGTTCTTTTTTTTTTAAGTAGATTTCTTCTCTCGATAAAGATTAAGGGTAATAAGAGTCTTTACGACGAAAAGTTTAAATTTAACATCATCGGCTAACTCGACTCTGTCAAGTTTATCCAAGTTTATCGTTGCTTTGTACCGTTGAAATTTAATTTGCCGGACGAAAGAGGTTGATCATGGCCAACAACTTTGGAAAAGGAAATTTTCAATAAGAGGATTAATTAATACAGTATTCGGAACAAACAATGGCCAATAATCCGTAATAATCGCTTCTCGCAGGAGGCACGACTTGGTGAAATCGTTTTTTATCCGATATCTTCAAATAAAATTCAAATTTACGTGTTCTCAATCATTAGCGTCTCTCCATAGTTCTTTATTCCATCCAGAAAGAAAGAATCTATCGTAGGATCGCATGTAAATTTCTTTCCCTTTCTTTTAATTAATAATCCATTTGTTATCCGCGTTACGATCATTCGTCATTCGACTTTTTCTCGTTCCAACGAATAATATTTTCTTCAACGCGATTTATATATCTATAAAACCTTTCTCTCACGTATCCTATTTCTTCTGGCTCGTTTCGCGGAATGCGGAACAGATACGGGTACAGATATTTGGAGGTATCGATCATTCGATCGGTGGAAATTACACGAATGTATATTACACACGCGAGGCCGAGTGTTTCGCGGTGCGTTTCGGCGGCATTTATCAATCGACACACTGATGGATCGCGGCAATAATCGAGGACTAGGACTATTTAGCGAATTTGACGGGTTGAACACGCGGTTGAAGAACCTCGCGAGAACTTGAACGACCGGCTTGTATCCGCGCTCGTTATTGATGGACAGGGGTTGATATATCGATCGATAACGATACCGTGGCAACATTGCCCGTAGTAAATCTTGCAAGGTGTATTGCACACACACGTGCCTGTTACGATTCTGAATAATGCGGGGAAAAATTTAGAAAAACTTTTAGTTTCCTTGTATACTTTTTATTTCTCTTCTCGTTCGAATTATTTTAAAATTTTTTTCTCTGTTGAAGATACAAGATACAAAGATACAAAGATACAAATTGAATTGCAAGGAGGAAACGAGCGTTTCCCTTTTAAATCTAAACTTTATTATTGGAAAGGAGCAGGTTCGAAATGTAAATATAAACGTAACGAGTGGATCGAGCACAGTCGATCGAATGTCCGCCACGCGCGCGGTGTCGAGTGACTTCTGGCTTGTCGCGATCCAGCGAAAACGGGCCGGGAATTCGAGGCAAGGCGAGGCAACAAAGTGGAAGGCGAAACCTTTCGAACCGAATACCGATCCGATCGAGCGCGGCCAGGATCCGGTCCGGCACCGCCATTTTAACCCTTGCATCGGCGCGTGCAACCTCGAAACCGTGCTGCCATATTTGGCCCTGGATCGGATCGACTCTAAAAAAATTCGGTGCCGCAATTCGATGAGAGAATTTCGACGATAATTTAATTATTACAATTTGTCGAAATTGTTAGATACTTTGATCGAATTTCGTCTGAATATTTTTCGCGCGAAAAATAAATGGGATAAGTCGTTCATTTCTTCGTTATTTTAGAATTTAAATTCAATTTAGATTTTGTTTTCTTTGGTTTGGATAAATATCGAATTTAATAAGATTTGAAGAAAAATTGTTGGAATTCTTGGAAAATAATTGGATGGCCAAAGGGGAATATTTCGAGATGTCGAAGGTGGATCAGGAATCGGCGGGAAGGGTTTATAATTCGAGGCCGATTACGCGCGTCGTGTAAAGCACGCGTGCAAAATACGCGTAACGAATGGAATACCGCGAGATTCGCGGCCGTTAATCGCATCGACACGGGCGAAGCAAGCTGCTACAAATCTCGTCCCCTTGGACGAGACATCTGGCCATTATTCGCCCCGGCCGCGGTGCATTATCGTGGAAATCGGCAAACTCGCAATAGCGTTATTCCACGGGTTATTATCGCGCGACCAAATAAACGCCCCGCGTCGCGGAAAACAACTGTCCAACCGGTATTAAAATACCCGCGTATTGTTTTTTGCCTTCATCGGATGGAAATGAAGAAAGAAAGAAAATATCGCGCAAATGCGGCGCGAAATGTGTTGCATTTGCGGCGAGAGAGGTGTAAAAAAAGAGGGGGAAGATTATCTATCGCGCAATTGTGTAATTTTCGAATCGAAGAATAGAACTGCGACGAAAGAATGAGGAGAAACACGTAACTGTTTGCGTCGAGAATTTATTATTCGAAAATGAGCACGATTTTAACGATGAAACAACGATTCCTTGTTTCGTAATGATAATTTTTAAAGATTGTTATTAAATGTTTACCACCATGTGATTCATCGAATCGAATTCGACTCTTCTTTGATCTTGTTCATCTCCTTTTGATCTTGTTTCCAACGCCAACATTTTTCTCCTCCGTTCGTTGTACATATACACGAAAATATTTTCCCATTTTGTAATAACAATAAACAAAAGTTGTGTAAAGTTAACTGTTTAACCGCCCGCCAATATGTGCGCCGTACGGAAAAGGATCCTTGAACTCTCGCAAGATTCGTTGACTTGCCTCGTTTCTAGCTTCCGATATTACACTTTTTTTATGGCTTTTAACCAAACGCCGAATCCTAAATAAATCATCCGAAGAGGAAATAGAGAGCAAAACTCCGTTGATTCCGTTAACATCTTTGCCCATGAAACGGCAAGCTTAACGATCCTTGTTTAAGAAAAATCCTTATTGCGTTCTCTAAAAGAATAGGAAGAAAGATTTTTGCAACCACAATCGACGAATTACGAATAAATATTCGAATAAATGACGTTCATCTCTCGAAAAAGAAGAGTGCTCGAGGATCCTTCGATCGGATCGTGTTTTCTAATCGAGTGACGTAAACCACCGGCGCGCGCATTTTTTCGCGAAATCGAGGTCGCCGGCGAGGAAACGCAAATGCTGGAAGAATCGTGGTCCGGTAACGCGATCCGCCGCGACTCGGTTTCTTCTCTCCTTTTCAGACGCAATATTTTAATTGCTGGAACGCGGAAGCGACACGCTTCTTCGGGGACACCGGTCTCCCTCGGCCAAACCCCGATCGGGTTCCAATTGATCCGGCCTCGTATCGAGCTGTGCCGCATACGTCCCTGATTCTGAAAAACGAACCTCCTTCGATTCGAAACCTATTATTCGATGAAAAGCGCCGTTACAATATTTAGAAGAATTTCTCTCCGAAAGGACAAAGAAGATATCGCAATTTCGATTGTTACGAAAGTGGAAAAAAATTCGAGACGAAGAAAGGACGATGGACGACGAAGAGTTGAAAAGCGAAAATCTCTTCCCCTCTTCTTTCGAAAAATATTTTCCCGCGTCGCGGTCTAGAAACTTCGAAAAGGGAAAAGCAGAAACTTTCGTATAATTTTGTAAGGCAAGCGTGTGTATATTTTGAACAGTTTGGTTGCGTAATCCTGTTAAATAATAAACAGTGGGAGAAGAGGTTGCGTGGAAGGAGAGGTTTTACGAGGTTTACGGGATCCGAGGTTTTTGGCAAGTCGGCTTTTTTCACGCTTCGACTAAAGTCAACAAATTGAATTAAGACGAGGATACACGGAAACGTGTTGGGGGAACACGATGCGGCCTATTTCGGGGATCGACTCGGAACAACGAAGCGAGATTCGTTCGAAAAGGCGGGAAAGCGGTCGAGTTTCGAATCCGGAAATCGATGGGAATAATTAGCCGCGTCCGTTTTATCCGTGTTATGGTGGTTGGCGCGGAATGGCCGGGGGCCTTTTGCGCCATTCCCCGACAGTTATTCGGGGCCAACGATCGAGAAGCTCGCGGAACGGGTCCCTGAACCGTCGCGTTTCCAGCAAACTTCCTCTCAGGCCCTTCTTCTTCTTCTTCTTCTTTGCGAGAACCCATTCTTCGCGAGAATCTTTGACTAAACTTTTCAAGATGAGGAACGCCCTTTATCGATAATTTTTTTGAACTTTCCAGAAATTTCATGGCTTTGAATTTTTTATATATTAGGATTATTGTTAGGATTATTATTAATTATTTATGAATATCTTAGCACTGTTGTAAAATATATCTGCAAAAATAAAATATACATAATGAGACTTGTCTCAGTTTCATATTCGATCTTTATCGATAATTTTTTGAACTTTCGAGAAATTTCATTGAATTTTTATATTAGGATTATTGTTAGAATTATTATTAATTATTTATGAATATCTTGGCACTGTTGTAAAATATATCTGCAATCTGTCTCGGTTTCATATTCGATCTTTATCGACAATTTTTTGAACTTTCGAAAAATTTCATGGCTTTGAATTTTTTTTTATATTAGGATTGTTAATTATTTATGTATATCTCTTATGAATATCTTGGCACTGTTGTAAAATATATCTGCAAAAACGATATATATAGCGAGACTTGTCTCGGTTTCATATTCGATCTTTATCGATAATTTTTTGAACTTTCGAGAAGTTTCATGGTTTTGAATTTTTTTTATATTAGGATTATTGTTAATTATTTATGTATATCTCTTATGAATATCTTGGCACTGTTGTAAAATATATCTGCAAAAACTATATATATAGCGAGACTTGTCTCGGTTTCATATTCGATCTTTATCGATAATTTTTTTGAACTTTCCAGAAATTTCATTGAATTTTTATATTAGGATTATTGTTAGGATTATTATCAATTATTTATATCTCTTATGAATATCTTAATTATGTTGTAAAATATATCTGCAAAATATACATAACGAGACTTGTCTCGGTTTCATGTTCGATCTTTATCGATAATTTTTTGAACTTTCGAGTAATTTCATGGCTTTAAATTTTTTTTATATTAGGATTGTTAATTATTTATGTATATCTCTTATGAATATCTTAACACTGTTGTAAAATATATCTGCAAAAGCGATATACATAGCGAGACTTGTCTCGGTTTCATGTTCGATCTTTATCGATAATTTTTTGAACTTTTGAGAAATTTCATGGCTTTGAATTTTTTATATTAGGATTATTATTAATTATTTATGAATATCTTGGCACTGTTGTAAAATATATTTGGAAAATATACATATAACGAGACTAGTCTCAGTTTCATATTCGATAAACGTGAGACATGTGTCTCATCGTCATTTAAGAGATTTAATTTTTACGTCTACAAAAATATTGGCGTTTTTTACTTGGGTGGATGATAAAGAAAAATAAAATTATAAAATAATCTCGAGATTAACGCGAGATTATTCGCTATCATTCGCGTCATAGCGTGTTAGCGTTATTACGAATTTATTGTTTGTTAATTTTTATGAAATCTCTTTTCAATATCTAATCAATGTGCGTAACGTTTTACGATAAAATTAATAGAATTTCGAAATAATTTTAATTTGGAACTAAAAAAAAAAAAGAAAATAAACGTTAAAATCTTGAATCGTTAATTAAATGTATAAGATGTCGATCCGCGCTTTAATTATGCATTATTGAAAATTGTTGGTTTATCGGCCCGAACACTCTCCTCTCTTTCACGGGAATTCGCCGTTGTAGAACCAGTTTCCAACCCGCGAAACATCGTCGTATCGCGTCGTTGGAAATGCATGCATCGGTGTTTTAAAATAAGGAATCGCCGCGTATTTCTGCTACCGGTATCGGTTAATACTCGATAAAACTCTTATAAATATATATATATATATATATATATATATACACGTATATACGTTCGTAATACATTGATGAATTGAGAACCGGCCGTGTAACCGCGAGGATCGCAATAGGAACAATTCGAAGAATAGATGTTGGCCGACGAGTCCCTCTTATTCGTCGAATGCCATACGAATCGAGATCGTCGTACAATCTGCGATAAAAAGGCAATTTTTCAAACTAATTTCTTCGCGCTTATATTCGAAGTGTTTAGTTTCATTTCTGTTTTTTTTTTCTTTGATGATTGTTTCGTTTCGATAATTCGAATTCTCCTCTCCCCTGCTCTCTCAAAGGATGGAAATTTATTTGAGAGTGAAACTTTCGAAAACTGTTTTCAGGAACGTTTGTTTGTTAACGGATTGGGTGGGAATAGACGGTCCGAAAGTGGTTGTTGTTTTTCGAATCGTGGAAATTTTTCCACGAGGTTAGAAAGTTAAAAATATTAATTTCTCCTATACTATATAATAAACAACGTTTATGTAATTTTCGCCGAGTTTAGAAATTTTTCCACGCCGCTTAATATATCTCGATGGAGCGGACAATGGAATTTTAGAGAGAAAAATTTTCGACAATGGAATTAATTTATAATTAATACCGGCCGTTTAACTTTTTATTATCTTCCCCGTCACTTTGGAACGTTGATATTGTTCAATCCCGTTATTAACAAACGAGTCGTTTACACGAGACTTTCAGTCGTATATAAATTATTCGGGAAGAATCGGTTTACAATCGATCAAATTGGAAAGTCCAGCTCGTAAAATTCTTCTCCAGGAAATAATTTACGGCTAATAAGTTGCGTATTCGGTTACATTACTGCGTGTAAATCGGCGTGGATAAAGATACGCGAACAAAATCCCTTCGATCCCCTTCGAGATAAAATTTCGATGGAAGAATAAAAACCTTGCTCGATCGGATATTTACGGGATGGCCTAAATAAAGAGCATGAAAATAAGAGGAAAAAAGTGCGCAATCACTCGGAATATACAAAGTTGCTAATAAGCCGGCGTGTAAACCGAAGAAATTCCGAAACTCCCGTGTTATTTATGCAACCGTCGTATCGGCCGCGAGGAAATTTACGAGGAAAAACAGAAACTCGTAAACCACGTGATGTGAACGTAAATTTCCTTGCGAGCGAAGGTAAAAAAGAGTGCGGTGGCCGCGAGGACGAGGAAATACGAGTTCTCCCTTTCCCCATTGCTCTCCAATGCAATGATATTTTTCCCTCCAGCGGATTAAACACGCGTAAGATTGATTTTTGATCAAAATCCACCAATTGTTTCTTTTCGATTGTTAAATTCAAGAATTATTCCAAGAAACTTCCATCCTCTTCGCGAAAATTTCACGGATACCTCGAAAGAGGAGTATCAGAAGGAAGAAATTCGACGCAAAATTGGTTCTCCAATAAAATTAGAATGTTGTCGCGCGCGATCAGCCGAGCAAAAACGGCGGACGACACGCGTACTCTAACTGTACAACGACCGGGCGGCGGATGACCGAGGATAGCGCAAAGCTTGCAAAGCGACGCTGAGTGTCGCGCAAAAAGCTGCCACGCCGTGTAAATGGCATTTCGACGAGAAGGGTGTGCGATCTCTTCTGGCCGGATACCTTGACGCGTGCATATCTCGACCTCGAGGAGGACGTGGAGCAAAAGAGAAAAAAGTGGAATCGCTTAGGAGCGAATAGTAGTGGTGGTAGTAGTTTCCACGCGTTGGGTTTCAATAAGGGGCCAGCCAGCCAGCGATTTTTCTAATCACCGAGAAAACCACCGCGGTTGGTGTTGTTTATCTGGAACGAGCCACTGCGACAGTAAACGCGCTCTCCTCCTGTACCGGATGTGGCTTGCAGAGAGGCGAGCCGGATCGCAGTGGCCCTCTCCCGTACCGGTTTCCCCCGGACACGATCCAACGCGTTATAGGTAAACGAACGTCGGGAAAATGTGTCTCTCTTCTCTCATGAAAGTGCACTCGTAGGTTGAAAGGTTCGTGATGATTGTTATTGTCAAATTTTTTAAAACCTTCAACGTATCGACAAGTAAAGAATAAAGAAGAATTAATAAATGCTCGTGTTCTCCATCTGAATAGAAAAACTGGTGGAGTAAGAATGTGAATGGTTCCATTATTATTATAATTATTATTAGGGAAAAGAAATTGGAAAAGGATCAGAATCTCGAGGGAAAAAGTCAAAGTTGTGGAAGGTCATAGAAGGCAGGCTTTCTCGAAGAAGTGGATTTATTATATGACGACGTTAAGCTAGTTGTAAGCGGTGTCTTATCTAACTCAGACGTGTGCACAGCTATTCCAATCTCCGCTATATATTTGCGTCACTAATTACACGAGACCGGTTGTACGCATCGGATTCGCGTCATTGAATCGCGAAATCGAGTCGCAATTAGACGTAATGGATGAGGTGACTGTGGAAGAAGATGAGGAGGAGGGAAAGGAGAGGGGAGAAAAGCGCGATTTCTTTGCTCTCGTCGATGCAAAAGAGAATAAACTTATTGCTCGGACCTTTATCGAAGATAATAGGCTCGAACGCTTAATCATCCTCTTGAAAACTTACTATGTTACTCTTCACATTGTTGGTGAACACGATTCCTTTTCATCGGCGTTACGTTTCAATTAGTCGGATATGTTTAAAATAATTAAAATCAGAAACAAACTGACAATTAAAGATAAAATAATGGCTCGACAAGATATAATATTTTGTCCATCGAGATTAATTTTCCATCCAAATATTCGCTTTTCAATGATCTCACAGATTTTGTAAAATTGAAATTCGACAAAAAATAAATCGACATTGAAGAATTTCAAAAGCCATCACCTTTAGATAGTGGAAAGAATAAGGAGATAAAATTAAATCTTGCAAATCGGCAAACAATGGCGCGAAATCAGCCAAATTGAACTTCGTCTCCGATCGATAAACGCGAATCCAATACGTTGTCTACGCAATTGCGGGAAAAAAATACCAAACCCTCGAACAACACTCGAGAACTTTGCCGCAATAAAAGCGAATTCGAGAGAGAGAGAGAGAGAGAGAAAAAGCCCTCGCAAAGTTATCCACTTTCAGGTCTCGACGACAAGTCGGTGGCTTTAATTTAACCACTTAGCTGCCACTTGCGCCGCAGGTAGCGGGCGAACCCCTGCCGGAATTCCTGTCGAAGACACGGAGGCTTCGACAACGGGCCAGAAACGATGGAATGCGGGATATTCGCGGCCTGGAGGCGACCACCGTTGTAGCCGTTTCCCTCTGTCAATGCTTAGAAAACGAAGGGAAACGTCGCCGATCATCCTTTTCCTTCGCCTGTTTACGAGAGACTCGATGTTGGTGCTATATCCCCATCGAAATTGTGAATGGAAATTCCTTCTCATGCCACCACGTTTCCTTATTAATCATTCTGAAATTTATTCGAAAATTGTCGAGATCGATTTTAATTTTAATCGTTCGAAAACTATTCTTTCCTTCTCTTTATTTTCACTGCAATTACAAAATTATCCTAATCCTGGATATTAATTTGTCAAAACTCGTGTCCAATCTTCCCTAAAAGCACAGCCTAGCAGAAACTAGATTCAGATTTAATCGTGTAGAACTTAAAATTAACTTAATCGGCTCGAACAAAGCGTTACACGCTCCTCGAAAGCCTCGATGATGATCCATCCGTCAAACGGACGCTTCGTTTCGAAGGACGAGAGAAGAAAAGAGGAGGGTTGCTCCTCGAATCGGTTCGAAGGCGGCGCACTAAACGTTGATGTAACCCGCGCGCACAACAAAAGCCGAAGAAGGGGGGCCGATAATTAACCGAGGAATCGGGCGAAAGTCGCGTGGAAAACGCGTGGCGATCCATCTTTCGCGCTCAACAGGTATCCGGATAAATTCCAGGCGGAGAGAATCGAGAAACCCTCGTGGTATGTTTGCTCGAGGCCGTGCGCGGGGGGGAAATGTTGGGATGCCTGATGTGTCATTGCGTTCCCGGGCGCCGTTTCTAGCAGCTACAGTTACGTATCGCGATTGTTGCGCCGGGATTCCGGCAAATGTCGTTCCCCTCCCCCTCCTCGCTTCGAAGAAATTCCAGGCTAATAAGGATTATCCAAGGATCGCGCTTACAAGCGTGTCACGACGTATTAATTATCCTCGTCTGATCAAAGCTCCGACTCTGATAAATACTTTAGAGAAAATGCCATGGAATTATGGATACATGGCATTATTTACATGTATCTTTTTGTAAAAAAGAAATTCGATATCGATGTAACAGCGTCATGATTTGAAAGGAAGAAGGGATAGGTTTAACTATCGAAGGATTAACCGATGTCGAATGTCGAGGCTAGCTACGTTAATCGATTAATCGATCGGGGCCTTTGATCTCTCGATCTCGATTGCGATAAATACGTTTAAGGGGACGAACATCTGGCGCATTTGCGTCAGTTTTTCCAGCTCACCTGACCGGTGAGGCGTCGCCGGTTACGTCAAGGCGCGGCGTCCAAGCCCGCAGGTCGTGAACCCCGCGACAGATGACGGAAATAACCGACCTAACTCTCTTAGCATCGCGAAACTGACTCGAGAGATGTAGCCGTAATACTATCTTTACTCTTTTTCTCCCCACTTTGTTTGACGAGCCGGCGAACGCCCGTTAAGCCCCGTCCACACGAAAAATATCCTCCAAATTAATTATCCCTTTTTCCTGAAAGATACAACGATTAAAGAATCAAAAAAAAAAAGGAATATCTCGACGAGACTCGTGTAATTAATTAAAATGTGAATAGTTCAAATTGAATATCCGAGAAAGTATCGAAATGATAGAGGAAACGTTTGGTCGAACGGTTATACAGTGTTTGGAAAATTGGATCAAACGGTCGTGCAATTCCGTTACCCCCTTGAAAAAGAAGAAGAAGAAGAAGAAGAAAAGGAGGATGATGGTATCCGCCATCTGGCCTCTCTCGCGAGGCACCGGTGTGAGCAACGCCTCTCGAACATTTGTCTCGTCTATGTTTATGCCGTGTCGTCTTCTGGCGTCGAACCGGATTTATCCGGTGGTCTCGGTGCACCGGCTACCATACTCGCGACACCTTACTCGACTTAGCACGAGTGACTTTTCCGAAGGTAAATATAGGCGACCGTTCTCGGTGCCGACTCATGCCGTTCGGCAGTCGATGCCAACGCGAAAGGACGCGAGGCGTTGTTGGCCAGGGTGAAGGGGAGCACTAGCAAGTCCTCGATAGCATAGTTGGTTATCGCTTGCTTTGAATCTCGTTTCCGGATATTCGGTCAATTTAGTCAAACGAAACGATGAGTGTTAAAATTAAATAATCATCAAGAAGGAGGGAGAACTCGTGATTAGACTTGTGTAATTAGATTTTTCGATATATTATATATAATAAATGTAAGAAAGTGGTCGAAAATCTTATGCCATCGCGTATCATTATTAATTCGTTCTGCGCAATACATCTTGAAGATCTATTAAAATATTAGGAAAAATTTAAACCGTTATAACTCGCAAGATAATGACTTCCGGTAAATGGACGAGAGACTGTTAGAAGCGCGAAATCTTACCCTTTAAGAGCTTCTTTCATTTATCCCGATACGACTTCCGGTTGCCGAGATATCCTCGCGTAAAGGAAAGGATAATTTTCTTAATCGTTCGTCCTAAATTAAATTTTATTAAAATTTGGAAAATTTTGATTCGCTGTAACTCGAAAAGTAATAATTTCCGGGAAATGGGTGAAAGCTCGTTAGAAGGGCGGGATCTTACCCTTTAAAATGCATTTTCATTTATTCCGTTATCATTTTCCCTTGCCGAGATATCGTCGTGTAAAGGAGAAGATAATTTTTCGTTCGTTTACTATCTCCGTCCTCGTCGCTTACTCGGACCTCTAACTCGCACCTCGCCTCACTGACCTATCCCAAGCTCCAGACAAGCGACAGACGCGATTCCTGGAATCGTGTGGTCGCACGCATTTTTTTCCAGGAAAAAATATAGGTCGCGGGCCCATTCATAATCCCTGTACTGCTTTTTAAGCGTTTTGAGTTCTTGTATCTCGGCAACCGATTGAGATATCGAGATAGAACAAAATGCGACTTTAATGCGGTACGATTTTCTTTATTTTCGGTGACAAAATTTTCAGCTTCCTCGAGCTTCCTTTAAGTTTCGTTTCAAAGATTGTACGCGAATGCAGTGATCCGTTTTCGCGATATTTACGTAATATGATGTGCTTTTACAGATATAGCAATCGTAAGAAAAAGTTTCAACTTTCCTCAACATTAGGCTCTTAGACTGTTCTGAAGTGAAATCCCTCGTGGAATGATTCCATTCCATACTTTCCTTCTTCGTACACGTCAAAAATTACGTATCTCTTCCTTTAAGAAATTTTCTTTTAAAAAACCGATCGATCTCGAATCGACGCAAATTTCCATTCTTCGCAAGGTTAAATCTCAATCCTCGATCCCTCCACCCCCTCGTTCAATTACGAAACATTAATCCAATTTAACGCGCCCTGGTGGCTGAAACAGCCTCCTCTTATCTCTTTATCCGCCGTCTGAGCGCAGTTGCATTCCTGCACGGTGACACAGAATTTCTCAGCGCATTCCGGCCGCGCGGAATCGCGGCCCTTTCCCGTGGCGGAGAACGCGAACGTGGCCGGTGTGGCTATTTTTCGCGCGCGCTCGTAACAGTCCGCGCGCGTTCTGCCTCGGAGATCGGGATCGAGATCGATCGAGAGGCAATCGTTGTTTGAAAAAAGAATTACCTTTGCATACGACTTAAACGATAGTCGATGCGTTTTCACACATCCAGCTTATGCAGACGGAAAGAAATAGCACAAAATGAAGTCTTTTCGATATTTTATTCTATTATCGTATAAAGTAACTCTGTAAGTCGATACAATTTAATAATATTAATTTCAGGATCCAAACAGAAACAATTATAATTTGTTCAGGATTTTGGAAAAGAAAAAGAAAAAAAGAAAACGTGAGATCGACATGAAAAAAAGAACGAAATGCAAGAGTAATTCAATACAATTTAATAATATTAATCGCGTTCCAGGGTCCAGGCAATTATAATTGTTCAAAATTTTGGAAAAGAAAAAGAAAAAAAGAAAACGTGAGATCGAACATGAAAAAAAGAAGGAAATGCAAGAGTAACTCAATACAATTTAATAATATTAATCGCGTTCCAGAGTCTGGATTATAATTGTTCAGAATTTTGGAAAAGAAAAAGAAAAAGAGAAAACGTGAGATTGAATATAAGTCGATATGAAAAAGAAATGCAAGAGTAACTCAATACAATTTAATAATATTAATCCAGGATTCAGAAAATTATAATTGTTCAGAATTTTGGAAAAGAGAAAGAAAAAAAGAAAACGTGGGATCGAAGTCGATATGAAAAAGGAACGAAATGGAAGAGTAAATCAATACAATTTAATAATATTAATCGCGTTCCAGAGTCTGGATTATAATTGTTCAGAATTTTGGAAAAGAAAAAGAAAAAAAGAAAACGTGGGATCGAAGTTGATATGAAAAAGGAAGAGATTGGCGTTTAATATTAGACCGATATCGTAGAATAATGGTTTTATGGAAAATTTATCGGCGAAATCTATCGCGTCATCGAGATTTCGCGTTATCAGGGAAATCGTATCATCACGACCGGATTGACGATAAGAATTTTCAGGGACGATTTCCTATCCTAGCATTTAATCAGTCATCCGCGACTACGTTTGCTTCCTCGTTCGACGAATTTTCGCGAGCTCGAGTCCATTCGACAGGTAGGTGCACTTTTCGCATACTTTACAACTCGACGTATAACAATCTCGTATCCATTATCCAGGCGGAATATAATTCGAAGGAGTTCTATGGAACTCTTTCCAACCGAGTTCTCGTAGAAAAACACATCTCCCTTCCATCAAGTAGAACGTAAAAAATAAATAAAGAAGCTTGGAGACGATAAAAAAAAGGGGCTCGCATACATTGTGTCAATTTGTATCATCAAATTCGAACCTATATTCCTTTCCCTCCCTTCGCGTTTTCCACTTTCAAAACTCCCGAAACTATCCAACTTGAAATCTTCCGACAGAGACTTATCGAGACTTTCGAATTATATTCGAACCGATACGAATCATAGCCTTCTAAAAAACTTGGGGAATCGTACTCGAAGTTGAGATTCGAATTCGCCGATCGATCCATCCGAAATTCTTCACGAATCTATCGAAGAATCGCAGATACGAATATATCCCTAATCCTAACGTGTAATAAATTTTTGCAGACGTGGACGATATTCGTGAGTGACGGAAGCGGACTTTTGTATAATGCGACATAGTTGCAGTTCGTTCGCCTACGAGCGTCGTATCGTACACCCGTAAACATTTATAGAGCTGGTTTCTCCTCCCCCTTTCCTTTTTCCACACCTCGGGAGTGCAAGTTCGCAGCTGAAAAGTGCGTTCATCGTGGAAGAGCAAAGATATCGAGACTCGTCAATTACTTTAATTTTAATTTCTGCCTCTCCTCGATCATCGCCTCTCATCTTGCTAATAAAATCATAATGAGTCGAATACGAGAATGAGAATCGCGGGGAAGGACGAAATTAAATGTGTCGGAGGGAAGATCGGCGAAGATCGGAAGAATCATTTGGCAGATTCCCTTCCATCGTTCCACGTGTCGCGGCAATTTGTTCCACCACCACCGTCCCCGTAATGTATAATACACACTGGACGGCCGCCAACCTTCCACTCTTTCCCTCGCGTAATTACCGAATTTTCGAACTCGAACAAAACGTCGCGGAGCGGCGCCTAGGCACGGACCTAGGATTCTCGGTGGCGGTGATCGATTCGAGGTGTTCGATGACGTAATTTCGTGGACGTACATACGCGGAGGGATGATGTGCGCGCGACGAAGAGGATGTTACATACACGTATAAATATATACAGTTGAGTGAATGATGTCGTCGTGTAGAAGGCAACGCAGCGCCGCCGCGTCCTATTTCATAAGGACGGCAAGGAGGCTTATCTCGGTGAGTCTTGGAGGAAAGGAAATTTTTAAGATAATTCGAGGATTCGTTTGTAGGATAGATTTGTTCGAAACGGACAATTGATTCCTCTTTATTACCATCCTTCACCAAGTTTCCTCGACACCAAGGACTAAAGTATATCTATCTCTTCCTCCGTTGGTCGACAATTGGCACGGAATACTATTGACGCGTGTTTTTTCTTGTATAACAAGTAGAGAAAGATTCTCTGGCTTTGAATTAATTGATTGAAATTTTACATTTTTAGCAATGTTCGTATACTAAGAGATGTATTATTCGGTGTTGAAGAAAGGAATGAGGAAGGGACAAGTAGTAAGATTCTGAGAGAAGAAGCTACGCTAATTCTTTTCTCTCTCTCTCTCTTTTCTTTTTTTTAGGCTGTCAACACAGATTTATCGGTTGATAGAAGAATTTAGGTTAATGTAGCAATGTTGATACGGAAAGGACGTCGAACTGAATTAGCCGGTTCGCTTTATCACGTGATTTGTTCATCGGGTTAACCTTTAACTGGCCAGAGTAGAAGTTAATTTGATCGTGAATAGCACGTGATTGCGCTGCAATCTAAAACGTCAATAACGACGGTAAACAATGAAGGACGTTGAGTAATAAACACGCTGCTATTAATCCGAGAGATACGACGTCGCCTGAAAGAAAGAAAGAAAGGGAAAAAAAAACAAAATAAAAGTGACAAAAAGCGAGATATCGCAATTGAATGGAAAAAACATAGAATAAATCTATAGAATCTGCCATTAATACACAATCTATTAAAATTAAAATTCAACCAAAATCTATCTTCTTCAAATTACACGTAAATCGTATTGCAAACTCGTCTAAAATTCGCATTATATTCGCGATTAGATCATCACTGATCACGGTTTGCTTTTCAACGGGGAAAGAAGAAAAAAAGAAAAAGAAAAATCCCGTAGCAACGCGATCATCGTGCTTATCTGTTTGTTTATCGCGTTAGATAAATATCGTAGATACCGTATTGTTGTTGTCAGTTATTGGAGAGGAGAGCTATCATAAAAATGGAGAGACGAAATTTATCGGCCGATCGATCGTAGCACAAGTCGGCGCCGAAGTGAGCAACCCCGAAAACCGACACAAGATACGGTACGATCTTTCTTCTCCGTTTTGGCACGCGGCCCGATCCCGGTGATGCACGATGTAGCCGAATAAATCAACCGTGTGTCGGTTGTTCACGTGACGAGCCGACATGTGACGTCAGAACGCCGAAACGTAGTCGGATATAATACATAATGTTTCAAATGGCAAATATAGACACGCCGCTCGTTCTCTCCTTCATTCTTCAATTTCGCCTCCTGCGATTACGTGATTCTGAAAAATATATATATATCGAGAGTTATACATTTTTCTAATATATGTAACTTCTCGTAGAAGGATAATCTTAATGGATTTATAAGGTTTGTAATTTTAAGAACGAAATACAAAAAGAAAAAGGGAGGATGATCGATTACTGTGTTGTTTACTGTGACGATGATAATAGTATGAGAGTCACTGTCTCGTGAACCGTCTCGTGAACAACGTAATCTTTATTATTTCGAATATAATGGAAGAATCTCTGGAATGATTCTGATATTGGAGAACGAGGGCCGCTCGTGAAGAAAGATAATAATTACAGCCCTGTCGGAAGAGGATCGTCGGAGGAACGATTGTATCATTGTTGAAATTCGATTCGTAAAAATAAATGTTTTATAATTCAATATGTTCCGATCGATCGATCGATGATACGAAAGATAGAGAGAGAGAGAGAAACGTTAATATCGATGTATACAAGGAAACACAAGCTTTAATCGGCTAAGAGATTAAGTACTGATTACGTAAGATGGCAGGTGATAACCTCGATAAAAAAGAAAAGGAAAAGCCAAGACGCCAAACAAATCTTTCGTTTTGTGTGCTTCGATCGATGCGTGTACATCGCTTCGGCTATTTAAATCGCTCGCCAATTTAAATATTATCTAATCGACATTCGCTCGCGATAGAAACAGAAATTTCATCAGATAGCGATAGCGGTAGTATTTTTAAAATACAACCGTTCTATTATTCCCATACGGCATTATTCATTAGCGCGCCGTCATTTAGATAAACAGTAGGTAAGGCAATTATTTGCCAGGCGTCATCCCAACTTACAAAGTTTCCAGAGGGGAGGGGAGGGGAGGGGGAAGCGTTTCGTATCGCTCGATTTTTCGTTGGGGGGCCCCGATTATCATCATCACCACGGTCACCAGGGTGTACACGTGTGCGCGTTCGTTTGGAAACGAGCGAAAAAAAGAGAGAGAGAGATAGAAGAAGAAGAAAAGAAAAAAAGAAGCGCAGGTGCGAACGCGTGCACCTGTGTTTTCAGCTGGATTTGCTATGTGTTAGGTTTTGTTTGTAACGTCAACAACCGATGCTCTTCCACCGCGGAAACATTTTTGCCGTCGTTACTTGTATACATTTTGACGATTAGAGAGACTGTGCGTATATATATATGTATATTATTCTTGCGTCTCGTTAACGTCAATCTTGGTGTTACAGGAGGGATTCAGATTTTTTTGTTTCGAAAACAATCTATGATCGAGGATTATGTAACGCAACGAGGTGATGAACACGTGCAAACCATCACTGTTTGCCGATTTTTATAATTCGAATCGTAATAATACTAAAATCATTACTTCCAAATATTTTCCTCCCTTTCGTGATAATTTCTCAACAGTGTACATGAAAAAACAGTTTCGTTCCCTCGAAAATTTATAGGAGGAATCTCGAGGATGAAATAATACCGAAATGTCACCCGGTGGCGTCATTTCGCCTTTTTCCCATTCCTCGCGCGAACAAATGCATAATTCATTCAGTCCCTCTCCTCGCTAAATTTATATAGCATGCATAGAGACACAGATTCCAGTAAGTTTAACCAACGTCCAACCCTTTCGAGCTAACCCTTCCTCTCCTTACGCACGACACGCGTGCGAGCCGCGCGTAATTTATTCGAGATATCGGGGTGGTGGGTCTCGATTATCGGAAAACAGGCGAAAGAAGGAGTCGGTTGAATTATCGAACTGGTTCTGCTATGAATTTCCATTTCCGGTACGCGTTTGTTACACGTCACGGCTGCTAACCTCGTGAAAGCTTCTTATTCGTGACGGTTAATTGTGAACGATGACTGCTTGTTATCGTTAAGTTTCCTTTAAAGAATTCCTCTTTTTAATTTTCTTTTTCTCTTTCTTTCTTCTTTTTTTGTATTTTCTAACGGTAGTGAGAATTGAGAGAGGAAATATATTTCGAAATAATACGAAAGGATTGATAAAAAAAAAAGAAAAGTGATATCTTTCCATGTGCACACGTGTAACAATTTAAAAAAGAATCTATTTAATTTCTCTATTTAATAAGAATAACAATAATAGTCTTCGTAACTCGTTCTTCCAACGATAAGTGAACGATACGCGTCAATCGATATCGAAAAAGAAAGAAAAAAAAGATAACGAGCGACAAAGTTCTTAGAACTTTGACTACCTTCCTCAACAATAAAACCGACTCGACACGGCCGTACAAATATACATTCACGATATTTCCGCCATAATACGTGTTCGTATTTCCACCGATCGTGTGACGTGAGAAAGGCGCGGAAACAAAAATGGAAACGAACCGGTCTATTTTCATCGCGAGCGTAACGAGACAGGACGCAACGTGCGCAGGAGCGAGCGAGTATCGTGAAATCTGCCCCAAAAATAATCCATGGATGGACTGCTCGTTGTAAATCCGCGAGAAACAGAAATAAAAGAAGAGGCGAGAATACTCGAAAGTATTCACGAAACAAAAGTGAAGAAAATCGATCCTTAACCGTCGAACCAAAACTTCTTAATCTAAATTTAAACTGTCTTCGATTCGTTCCTTGTTTCCCTCCCTCCTTTAAAATCAGGAGGCAATGAAGATCGAAAGGAAAACGACGTGTATATATCCGTGTGACGAACGATCGCGTCGCGCCAATATCTTTTCTTCCAGCTTTCAAAGAAAGCACCGGTATCGAAATTTCGCGCGGAACCACTTTACTCTCGATGAAAAATCGGGCTAGGTATTAGCGGTTTTGCATGTATTTTCCATTGTCTCCGCCTGTCATCGTATATCAACCGGCCCCTAAATACTCTATTCCTCTCCTATCCGAGAGAATTCCGCGAGAGAAGCGTAAGTGCACCGATCGAAAAAGCTTCTCCTCCTCCTCCTCTCAGAGAGAGAGAGAGAGAGTGTGTCCGTTATCCGACGGCCATTTAGTCGGACGGGCAATAGGAGGCCCGGCATCGAAATAAATTTATATAGCGCGCTAAAGGGGGGAGGAGGGGTAGCGAGTTCCAGGAACAGAAAGGTCGATCGATCGCGGCAAGTGAACTTCCGCGATACTATCGACGTTGTATTTATACGACGTGGGCGCGTTCGACGGACGACTCGCCCTTGGATCGCGATAACGCGTTATCGCGAGGTCGAGAGGGTTGGGACGGGGGTGGGTTCGGTGATTAATCGGTCCTTGAAAAGTAGGAGGCTACTCCAGAGATGATACAGCGAAATGCAAGTGAGTTTCTTAACTGCGACTGATCGAGTTGCAGAGAGAAGGATGGATCATGAATTTTTGTATTCGTCACAGTGTTTCAGTCACGGCTTTCCACGACGATTTTCCACGCTCCTCTCTTCCTTTTCCCTGAGATAATTCTGGCTAATACACCCGGGGAACAGGTTTCTCTCCTTGAATGTGTAGAAATCTTCGTGACTCGATGATTCGTAGAGAGGAACGTGGATATCGATTTTTCCACGATGATAATGGTCGAAGGATGGAGAAGAAGAAAGGAGATTGGCGAGAGGAAAGCGAAAGCCGTAGAATTTCGCGGTTTTCAAAGGTCGGAGACCTGGTTGGTTCGATCGAGATAACCTCGATACCACCTCGATTCTCGAGTCAAGAGCGGGTTAGGTGGAAATTCGATATTACTTTTCTCCCTTTTTCTGGGGCGGGCCTCGAATCTCTGACCGCCACGGATTACGAAACGGAAATCGTTGCTCGATATCGGCCGATACTCTCTCGCCGCTTTAACACCGATCTCGAACGATTGTCGCTTATCGAGCAATGGAGGATTTCGTTTATATATTGATCATAAGCGTGCATGTTTAGAATCGTTATCGCGGCGACGACGTCGCGGCTATAAATATTTTCTTCCGGTAGGATCGCGTTTCGAAATCTTGGCCGGTGGGTGGGATGAAAATTGGATAAAGTACACACAAGAGGAAGAAGAATTCTTGGGGAGGGGAGATTCCACAGATTAAGTGATACGATACGATTTATTTCAACTTATTTCCTTTTCAATTTGTACGAGTTTTCGTGTCGAGAATATTCCTTTCGCAAGAGTGATAAAATTATTCTTATTATAATACTTGTTGTTCATATGTGCGTTTACTTCTTCGAATTCTTTATTTTCCAAAAATTTACACACGTCTAGTCGTATCTAGTATCCTCGTTCGGATATCTGTAACCTCTCATCGAAACGTTTCGCAGATAAACTTTCCCAGGTTACAGATTAAAGCGCGTGTATATCAGAAGTTGCATAGGAAATTTTTCGCGGGCGAGACGAGCGACATTGACCCAACGGAGGATTCCCACCGTGCCGTCCCGCTATTTTTGGCGAGGCGTTAAGCGGAGGTGATAACGATTCGAGATAAAAAGCGGTTTTATCGCGTTTCGAAAAAAAACGATCGTTTTCGGCGTGTTATTTAAATTTCGCTTTCGGGGAGGGCTTAATCGAATTGAGGGGACGGAAAGCGCGCGCGCATATGTTTTTGAAAGACGTCGCGACGACGCATTGTCGACTTTTTTTTTTTTTTTTTTTGCGTTAGAGGTTACCCGATAAATCGTCCCCCCGTTCGCGTGATCGTGAACAAATCGGCTTTCGAATTGTACACACCGTTTAAGTGACTGCCTCGTGACATTCGTTGATAACGAATTAAACAAACAAATTAAACATTGCATCATTTGATATGTAAATCTATTATTGCTCTCGAGGAAGGAAAAAAATAGGAACGTTAAATATACCTGTACTTTATAGCGTTGCAGAATGTATAATTAAACGATTTTATCTTTGTTCGTTTATTAATCTATAATCTGATAAAATAATAAAAAGGACATTTTTCATTATATTTTATTTTTGAAGTATTTTTACCGAAAGTATACTTCGTCCATTATTAATATAATTTATTTTTTTCAGACAGATAATCCTAATGAAATTTCCTACGCGCCTAAACAATGTAATATTGAATTCTTGATCGAACTCTTCTTCCCTATTTGGAGATCACGGTTTGAAACACATGGCAACATCGATATAACCGATACAGTTGCCTGTATTTTAAGCAGAGGTATGCCGCGAAAATGTAGCGATGTGCCATTCGCAATTGCCAAAGCCATTCGGGATTGAGTTAACGAAACTCTCGTGCCCCCCTCGTGGGACGAATTCCATCGATCGGTGTGATCGGCCTCGTCATTAAGAAAACACGCGAGGAATGTCATTTCTCCTCGATCACTGTCCCGCCCGCTGACTTTCCGGGGGCATTGTTTACGATTGTCATTATTCGCCTTTCTCACCCCCGCTGGATCTCGCGTGCATGACGCCGACGACCACTTTACTTGGGTATAATATAACTCGTTGGAGCCGAGTTGAATTCACGCCGGTGGTATGCAAACCATCGTTCCCCTCCCCCTCGACACGGCTAATTTTCCTTTCCTTTTCATATTCACTTGCGCGCCATTTTTACCGTTTCTACGCGGGAAGAGAGAGCAGGCGAAAAATCGTGGAACGAATCGCGATTTTTAATCATCCCACCTTTTTTTCTTACACAATTTCTTTATTTTCCAGCATTGTTATTATTTCTCGAAGAGAATCGTCGTAGTATCGAGGCTTTTTGAGCTTGCCAATTTTCTATTCCCTTGAAGATTTCAAAAGGAAGGAAGGCTATGTTGAATATTACTCCATACTTTAGCAAGAATCTGTTAGATTGTTAATATTTCCGTTTGTCGAAATAAGATTGGACGTGTGCGGAACATAGATATATCTCTGCAAAGATTAAATACCAAGACTTGATCGTTCGAATTCGGCAAACTCGAGCGAAAAGGACGAGATCCAAGATAAAACGCGTGGCACGTTGAAGCGTGCAAACGATTTACTTTCAGTCGCAACTTTTCATTTCGTTCTCACCTGCGAATGAACCTGCGGTTCTCCGATTTTCGAACACGTAATAATATTTTCATAGCCGACGAATGGACGAGTGGCGAGGCGTAATCTTGTTTTCGTTCTCCGCGGCGAAACTTTCTTCGAAGGCGAAACTCGTGTTCGAACGACGACGCATCGCCGATTCGCTCGTTAACTCGTGGAGAGATAAGAGGCCGAGAAGAGAACGGACGGGGCTCGCTTTCGTTCCCTCCTTTAATCGAGCTATTTACTCCCGCGATCCGTGCAAAATATTTACGCCGCCTCCGACCGGGATACTTTTACGATACTTTTTCCCCGGGGACGGGCCGATATCCCTTTTGTTGTTTCGCTTCTGTCCATTACCGTTCCATTATTTCGTTTCCCCTGTTTCCTGTTATTCGAATCACCACGGTGGGCGCGACGATATTTCTCCTTGGAAGGATTTCCGAGAAAGATCAGGTTCGCGTTTATCTCGCGATATCTCGCAGGTACGAGGTGAAATTTCTGTCGTCGAGGTAGGTAGGTAGGTATTTGGTCGAAGGTCGGGGTATTCGAGGCTCGTCAGAGGCCGGAATTTCGTCAATTTTCGTAAGATCGGCCGTTTTCGTAAGAGTGGTTGAAGGATCGAGAAAGTGACAATTCTCTCGATTCGGTCAATGGCTATTGGAATTCTTTAATAACTTAGATAGCTTGATGAAGTATTACTCAATCCGTCGTTAATGAGTCGTGGTAGTCGGTATGTTGAAAGAATGTTGGTCGTAAATTTAAAATATATATACGTAGTTAGATAGATTATAGATAAATTTAACATTTTCAGATCATATTTTGAGAATATTTCTGTTTGGATGAGCTAACAAAATTGAAAATTACTCGCGACGATCTAATTCAATCCAAGTGAGAAGGAAGAAGGGATATTCGTATGTTCTTGAAGGAAAAGAAAATTGAGAATATTTTTGAGCAAGACTTTCTACTAGCTGTATATCGGGACGAGGATGCTCGTAGCACGGGATTCATTAATACGAGAAGAAGAGCGGAGTGACTAAACTACGCCTTGTGAAAAAGTGAAACGTTTGCCGATGTATACTTTCAATTAGCGAATGGATGAATCGCAAGCGGCAATTAGTCGGCCAATATTCGCACGATCGCGATTCAGCCCCGAACGAATCGCTTCTGCTGAATTTTATTTAACCGGTTCGCCCATTTTCCATCCGAATCCGATCTGTTTGCGAAATAATTAGTAGTAAAAAAAAAAAAAAAGAAAGGAAAGCATTGTTACAATAATGATTCTGATATTTTTCTTTTTTTATAAGTAGAAGCGATCGATGTGACACGATGTCATACAAAGAGAAAAACAAAAATTGGAGAAGAAATATTTCTTCTTTTTCACTTTTCATTAATTCACTTTTGTCCTTTAAACAGGTTAAAACAATATATACGCGTATATTTTGCAACGGTGGCAAAGATTATGGCCCACGTAAAACTCACCTTCGTCGCCTTGAGACGTCTGCGCTATCGTTATTGATAGTGTTATTATGCAGAATCATATTTTCGTCAATGCACGCCCGATCACGCCCGCTTGCTGACTGTGTTTTTTTGGCGCGTGAAAAAAAAGAAAAAGAAAAATAACGCACGCTCGTTTCACGATCTTTTCACGATCGACTTTGTTAAAAATACCTTTTTCTCTTTTCTTTCCTTTTCTTCCCTTCGAGCCTCGTCGAAATCTATCGCGCCGATCCGCGCGTTTCACAAGCAATCGGCTCGTGTAATAAAAAACGAACGGGCCTCGTTAAAAAACGCGTTGCTTCTCCGTTCCTTCGTCTTTTCGTTTCTTATTTTTTTCTCTTCCCCGTCGCTCTACCCATCCTTTTTTCCTTTTGATCTTTGTTCCGTTTAACCGTGTTAACGTTGGGATAGTCAGCATGTAGTATCCTGTTGTAAACGTGTTCGAGAAAGATTTTTCTGAGAAAATCGAACGAAAAAGGAAAGAAAGAGAGGAAAAATACGTCGTAAATTTTTTTAAAAATCTTTCCAAAAGATTGGAAGGCCAGATCGAGCTTCTTCTTCTCGCCGCGATTAGGATCCGATCTTTGATTACGCGAGGTCATGGCAGAAATTCGCTCGTCCACTTTATCATCGAGCAGAATTCTTCTTGTCTGGCGTGACATTGAAAAATTTTCGAGCGAAATGAAATGTTTTCGAAGAAATCTTACCACGCGTGTCCTCTACACCCGATCGACGAGGAAGAGGAGAGGAGATCGGCCGTCTCGGCTCGAGAGAGCAAATATTTTTCAGCTGTTGAGCCGCGTATACGCGAGTGGTTACGTCACAGGAATCCGCGAACTCGAACAGGCGTCGTAAATGCGATCTGCGAATGTAAACACGTGTTCCTATTTTTCCTTTAACTAATCTATGCTATTAATATTTGTGTGCCGAGCGGCTTCATTTATAGCCGTCTTTTATGGCCTCTTTTACGAGCGGCATCCTCACCAGTGTAACACACATCCATCCTCCTAAATTCGTTCCTCCGCATTCGTCGAATAGAAATCGTCTCTCCATTCTCTCTCTCCCTCTTTCTCTCTATCGAAAAGGAAAAACTATGCACGGTGTCGCAACTGAACATACGTTTTCACGATGTTGCTCGAAAACTTCTCCTAATGAAGCTCGACCGTTTACCAACCTCTCTCTCTCTCTCTCTCTCTCTCTGTTCACACACGTACACGTACACACAATCGGCAAATTCGATTAGCAACTTCCCAACGCGAAACTCGCAAAGTCATCGAACTCTACTTCAAACGGAACTAGGTCAAATTATCAGATCCAAAGAAGGAGGAGAGGAAAGATTAAGAGAGAGAGAGAGAAAAAGAGCTCGTGGATGGTTACGGTTTAATCTTCGGTTTAATCGTGCGTGAGAACGAGGACGTGTTCTCGACAGATGGCGAGGTTTCGCGATCGCAGATACCCTTTTGACATCGGGGGCCCCGCGAAACTTTTCCAAACTGCCTCTCCGAACTCCAACTTCGCCACTCGGCGAACTTCACGAGTGGTGGAAGAGAAAGAGAAAGAGGAAAGGATTAGACGCGTCGTGGGTGGATGACGTTGTTATTGTTGTTGTATAGTATAGTTGTTGTTATTGGGCTCGATCTCTCTGATCTCGCAGGTGGCTAACTTCGTATTAAGCCCACTATTGCGTCGTGTGCCGATTTGGCGCCTCGATATTATACGTGCAACGGGGGAGAAAAAATATTTTTGTAATCTCGGCGTATGCTATTGGACGAACGAATTATAAAATTACTCTTACTATTTCTAGTTTCGTCGTGGACACTTGAATTTCTCGAGAAGAGTCATGGAAGCGTCGGGATGAGGTTGGTACAGGGATTGATTCTTTTCGAAATTCATCATCGTTTTGACCGGGAGGGAGATTTCGTTCGAAATCTCGGGATAATTCCTTTTCCCCCGGGAACGTTCCTTTCGAGGAGGAGGGGGAAATTACACGTTCTTTTGTCCGCGGCAAAGACAATTTCGGTCACTTTAGCATTCAAAGCGTGAGCGAGCGGAATCGACGGAAACCGGGAAGATGTGGGTTTTCATCGAGTTAGCGAACGACGTTCTGTCAGGGAATACAAATCAGGTCACCCTGTGCACGGAGGCGCACCCACACACGTGGCTCGTGTCCACACACATATGCGTGTGTGTGTGTGTATGCGCGTGTATCTGCCCGTTTCTGTCCACGGATCCGTGATAAGGGGCGGAAGTCGGGCCGCAGAATAGACGGCCACCTACGATCGATCAGAGATTCCACTGTTGGGACAATAAGTTGGCTTGTTGACACGCAGTGTTAAACTCCCCCCTACCTCGTCTTTCCTTCTCCCTCTCGAATATTGCATCGTCCACGTTTCGAGGGAACGTTGAAACGTTGTACGCCATCCTTAAGGATTTATTCGATCCTTGATCCCGATAGAGAATTCATTTTATTCTTCTTGATTTAATCGCCTTGGATCATCGTGAAGACTGGCCCGAAGAAACTCGATGGATTATTACAGTACGAATATTACGTTGGAAATTAGTTTTGATTGAAGATGATATCAAAGGAAGTACATAAATTTCGTGAAACGAATCTTACAATCCGATCGAATTAATCAAAGCGTGACAAAGTTAAAACTTCGACGACAATACACCACGTGGTCTTGGCCAAAATTCGCTTGGCAGCTTCTGATCGTGAATACATGCCATGCTGAGGCAACCACGCTGACCGGGCGAATCGAAACGATTCGATAGTCGAAAGCGAGATCGTTTTGCATCAACTGCACGCCTCTTCGTTCGTACGAAATCTTCTTAAATTACGAGAGGGAAAAAAGGAAAATTCGAGGAAAAAAGAAGTGGACGAGTCGAGGCGAAGTTGCAACGACAGACGGAATTTAAACGGATCTCGATTTTGGATATCGATAACTCGATATCTCTAAATCATCGATCTCTTTCTCTCGTTGATAAGACGACCCGACGCGTGTAAACAGTGTTTCACAATTTTTCAAAGTGTCGCCGGGAGAAACAATATCGTGAGATTTACAGACAGTTGAGTGAAGACGAAAATTAAATTATTCAATCAATTTTTCTCCTCGTTTTTTGATCCTCTAAAAATCTCAAGCAATATTATACTCGCCATGCACGACCGTGACATTAATATACTGGTGATAACCGAAAAGATGATGAATTTCAAATGTGATCGAATGAGGTGGCCCGCCGATCATCTCGTTGTGCAACAGTGTCATAAATAATCAGACTGCGATTATTGCGCTATAATTGGCTGCCTGTGACAGTGTGTGCCAGTGTATATAATCGACGATATAGTTTTTTAAATTAAATTCACTCGCAAGAAAGAAGGAAAGATTTCCCCGATTAATTCTCATCGTCGGGATAAAAAAAGGGAACGAAAGGACGAAAGCGAAAATCGAATCCCTAAAAATTACTCGATTTTTCCTCTGCTATTATTCGTGCAAACGGATTGTTGTTTCTTCTTCGATCATAGAGGCACGACATAAGATCGTTTTTTTTAAACGCTGTATAAAAATAAAAATAGACGATGATCATAGGCGGCCGACGAAACGATACGATATATATTCTCGTTTACAAAAGAAGAGATTAACGGGATAATAACGTCTGGCCGATCCCCTTTCTCTTTCCTCTCCGTTTTCTCGTACTAATCGGGCACGATAAGCCCGCCACATGAAACGCGGCCGAGATGTTATAATTTCTTCCGACGATTCTCGACGGATCGGATATCGAGCGACACGCGCGCCCGATTAAACTTTGAACTCCTCCCGCGCCGATCTCGTTGCCCGAAAAGATTGGAACGAAACTGTTGGCGCGTACCCTTCCTAACCTCGTACTCCCAGATAAATAACGAAGACGAAGACGAGGACACAAGTCGATTGCAGATGTTGTTACACGTTTCTGATGGATCTTATCTCGCGGTCCAAGTTTTCCAGCCTCCCGAAGGATTCAATTAACGGAGGAGCGTGAAATTTCTGAAACTCCATAATCTCTTGCACGTAGAAGGCTCGGCTGGTGAATGAGGCTTTCGAGGATCGGCCGACTCCCTTGCTCCACCAATGATTCACGCAGCCTACGCGATTTACTATATTGCTGTAAGTGACCAAGGCGTCGTAAACAGCCGATAAAACGGTACAAATACTTTTTTATTTATTGCCAGACGCGGGCATGCCTCGCATTATCGGTCACAGCGATACATTCCTCCTCCTCCTCCTCCTCTTTTCTCTCTCCATCTCGTGGCTCGCCGCCTTTCCGCTCTCTCGGCCCGTGTGCACACAAGCCGCCTCGTGGTCGGCCCGCTTTATCCGCATTGTTCCCTCTCCGCCGCTCTCTTTTTCTAATTGCATTTCTTCCGCACGTCGGCTATCCGGTTTCTCCTCGATTAATCCCCCCCTAACCACCTCCACCCACCCCTTTGTTTTTTCCATTCATGCGAGCGAGCGCTGGCATGAGACGACTGCCGCCGCCTCGGTTTCGCCTCGAGTAGGAAAATTACCGCGCACCAACGCGTGCACCACCATTCGTCTATTGACTTTTGTTTCCTCCACCGTTCGCGGCTATTTACGGGGACCATTGGGAGGGGGGAGGGACGCTCTAATTGCCCCGTCGCGGTTTTTATTCCTTTCTTTCTTACTTTCCAGGATGATCGCTTTTCTAATTCTAATTCTCCTTTTATTATCTCGTATATATATATTTCTCGATATAAGGAGAATAATTACTTATTCCTGCGAAACACTATTTATTAATCTTTCTTATCCGATGTACGAATTTAAAATGTCAAACGGATGAATTGGTTCATCGATGATTATTCGTCGAAAGTGAAGTAGGAAGAAATACACTCTCTCTCTTTCTTCTACGCTTTTCCCTTGATATCATTCCTTTTCCTCTTCCCTCCTCCTCCTGCGCGCACAATGTGATCGATAAAACGTCGGCCGACTTTTTATCGGCGCACTCCTTGGTAACGCACTATCGAGCGAGCGCGGCGATTTCGCTCGAATTCCCGACTAATTAGTCACGTAAGCGCTAGATCCTGCAATCGGCGATCGCTCTGGAATTCGCCGATCAGATCTGACGCGATTGCGCGCCACGAACGTCGATCTCCGTGTCGGTTGGGTTCGCTCCGAGCTGGGTTCCCTGCTCGCTCGCGCTCGCGATCGCTGCCCGATAACAACGAGACGAAATGCCCCGCTCGGTTGAAAACTCGCGGCACCCGATTAATCCACAGGCAAAATCCACGGCCTCTCGAACGGAGATTGAAATTTCGCTCAGGCCGGGCCCCGTTCTCGCGTGCACGCACCTTAAAAGAAAGAAAGAAAGAAAGAGAGTCGAGGGTTGGCGCGTCAGCTTGTGGAAATTACAAGGCTTTAATACGATAATACGCGCTGAATTGGCGCCAGGCGAAAACCGTGGTGTGTATCGCTCTTATTAAAATATTTGAGATCGGAATAAATAGGGGAATTTGCATCCCGCCCTCCCCGCCGGATTCGTGGAAATTAGAGTAATTTCAAGCGTCCTGACTATCGTAACGACCATCCAGGCGGCTGTTAATAATAGCTATTTAATGCCATCCCTCTCTCTCTCTTTTTTTCTCTCCATCGAAAAGTTGGAATTTTTCTATACTATAATGCTACATCTCGCTACGCCACCCGCTATCAATTATAATTGGAGGATCTCTCGAGCAACTTTGTTTCGCCTATCCATCCCCTTTTTTCATCGAGTTAATGCCTCCTTTTTGCACCTTCTTCCTTCCTTCCTTTCTTCCTTCTTTCGAACGATAAATGATCGAAGATGATTTTTTTCCAACGCTATTCAGAATCTTTATAAATTTTGGGAAAGAGAGAGAGAGAGAAAGAGTCGAAAGACGAATTATCTCGATGTGTTCCCGTTTATAGAGCGCCGTGAAAACGATTGAAATCATTGTTTTATTACGCGACACATACAGACACAGACACACAGAGGTAGGAGGCGCGCCTTTATTTGCGAAATGTCCATTGAGGCTCGTGCATTCATTAATTAGCTCGACCATTTATTCTGCCGAACCCGGCTGTTTTTCTTCCACGTCGAACGTGGCGTACGATCCAACAACAAAGGCGAGGTGGTTGTCGCCGGCTGATCGTTTTAACAGCGTTGTAACACGTTATGACACGTTATGTGCACGATACAACACAACGCGTGTGTAGGTACTTTTCGTTTCTTCGAACGATGTCGTCACGATTTTTTGAGAAAGCCCCGCGTGGGGGCATCGTTTCTTCGCCATATGATTATTCGCATAACAATAAACGATTAATCATCCGCGTGTTGCGTAGCACGCACGCACGTCCAATAATCTAGTCCAGTAATCGCGGCCGTAGACAAAGGAACGCGTTTGTATCATTCGAACCGATTGTCTTTCGTTCGACTAGATGGATAGCAGGAATAATATTGAAAAAAGAAAAAAAAAGTACGTTTTTTTTGTCACGGATTAATAAATTTACCACGTGGAAAAAGTTATAAAGTTAATCCTTTGATCTAGGATTAATAATTTTCATTGGATTCGGATTATAATTTAAAATCTATTTAAATTAAAAAAGTATCGGTGTATCGAATTCGGTTTCGATTTCGAAAAGATAGATCGGAAAATTTCATCAGCCGGAAAAACGGCGAATTAATTTTTTCTCATATCGGAGACTGGTTCGACGTTTCCCTCCGCAAGAAACGGAACGGAATGAGAACAGAGCGTTCGTTCCTAGGTGATTAGTCACTCGTGACCGATTTTCCAATGGTTTTCTGGCACCGATATTAGCGTGGCAAAACTGCATTAGAAAATGCATTCTACATATCGGTTCCACCACGTACAATCTTCCGCCTTTTGAAACGTGCGACATTCCATCGAGAAGAATAAACTTGGGATTTTCTTTTTTCTTTTTTTTTTTTGTAATTTGTACAAATTCTGCGATATTAATTCTCGTAGAAATCGTAAAAAAAAAAAAAAGAAAGAAAGGATACGGTAATAATCGTTGCAATTCAATTTCGAAATTTAATAATATGACGTGGAGAAGGAAAATTATTTTCTATGGTCTGATAAAAAGTGTTCCCGCGATACAAAGGGCGAATACGTCATATATTTGTCGTATATACATATATGTTTATTCCCTCAAAGAGGGAATGCTTTTTTCATATTACTATTGAAATGATTGTTTAAACGAGAAATTAAAACGATCAAAGGACGGGTAAATTTTCACGAAATGTTTGACGATTTGTCGGATATCGATGCAAATTTTCCGCATTATGTAAACAAGACCGTAACTTTTTCAATTACATTTTTATATGTTTGCACAATTGTGTCTCTTTATTGCTTTGTAGCCGAGTGTAGCGCACACAGGGGACCGATGATAAGTACACAATATTTTCTGTTATATTAGCTGTTAAAACTAAATATTATACAATTTTCTATGCTTTACTTCCACGATTCGTACGCAATTACATATCGTAACTTTAGACCAATAATCGTTGCAATTATTTCTTTTCTCTTTCTTCAATTTTATGATTTAATTCGATACAGACAATTTTCTTATAAAGTGTATATACGTAACAATACGTGTATATACAAATTTATTAACAATAAGAAATTCTCTCAAGAAAAAAATATTTTCTCCGCGAAAGAGGAACTCGACTGTCTAGAAATCTGCAACAAATTTCTCTGTATAAAGCGTACCAGCATAGGTTTCACGTTGTAGGATCAGCGTGTGGCAGGGAAAGCCGTTATTTCGGAAGCTAGGTCGGTTTGGCGAGGAGCAAAACGATATCGGAGACTCGATCGAGCAAACAATGATTCGACTATTCCGAATGGCGTGTATATTTCAGTATTCGGCGGCCTTCGCCGGAGCTACCAGGCCTCGGCAAAGAGAAAGGGAGCAGGAGAGGGGAAAAAAGGGGAACAAGGATTTGTTTTCATTGACATACCAGAGCGGAGCTCGGCTCGTTTCGCAAAAATCTATTTTCGCGCGCTAATTATGTACCAGCACGTCACGAGACTTCTGTCTCTCTTCTCTCTCTCTCTCTCGTTTCACCGCGTTATTTTGCCTTCTGTGTATCGCCAGTTGGTCGGCGACGGATGATTGTTTGCACTGCGACGAGGCTCTGGAGCAAACGATCACGATAATAATGTTCCAAGTTCGATGACTGCATGACATATTAAGTGGAAATCCTCCTCCTATTGGGATGAAAGGTCTTTTTTTTCCTTTTCCACAGTCATTTCACGAGATGATCGAACGCGAGAGTTCTTTCCATTGTTTACCTCTTCCTTGGGTTATACGCTCTTCCGTATCGACTGATGGAATCTTTTCGCGCTTGCAAGCTCGAGGGACGCGGCCTAATATCGACCACGCACGAATTACGAAACGCGAGCAATCCGTATACTCGCTTATTTCGGCGAGAACTCGACCGATATCCTTCGCGATTTGCGATTCAAAGTGAATTCATTCCTTCGAATTCGATGAATTCGAGATGAGCAAGGGTTAGGTTAGGTTCGTTTCGAAATATAAAGAAGGTGAGCAAGGTTGTCCGATCGAAATATTTTTCTAATCGCGGATGACTAAACTCGAAGCTGCAACGAGACATAACAACGGGCAATTATTCATTTAAAGGAACGATAAATGGCCGCTGATTCGCGGAAGAGTCAATAACTGCGAAACCATTCCCGGTATGCTGGACTTTGTCGTTCCGCTGCGTCTTGCGCGGCAAGACAATCCTAGGCGGAACGTGTAAACAAGATATTAACGTTGAATAACAATATTCTTAAATGGACTAGCCAGGGATATTAATCGGTTTGGTTGAGCGATGCTGTCGGCAAACATCGGTCGAGCACGCAAATGCGTGCTCGAGGGAACTGTTCCGTTCGGTTCGAATAAATGAACCGAGATTTGTAAAACGAATGACCGTCGTCAATCGGTGTGCGGAACTATTCTTCATGCCTTGGAACTGCCATCGTAGGGAAAGAAACGCGAGATTTAATTTCAATAATATCGATGATGATTGAACGATATTTAAACCGTGATCTGATTATATTTTGACTCTCTTTGTCTTTTTTTAGTAAGAAAAATCGAGGTATTTTTTACAGACGTATACCGATTCGTTTAAAATGACATTGTCAATTTGATCGTTATTTTTATCGTACGAGACGCGTCTTGATTTCCCGCACGGCGTCGCGAAATAATTGTTACACAATTCCATTGTAAAATATTTGTCGTGCGATTTGTAGATTCGCACAAGTATACAAGTATACAAGTGTATGTATACGCCCGCATACATTGAAGAGTTAACGTGGTTGATGTACTGCATTCTTGAGATTACGCGTGAACTACTTTTCGAGAGAATGTGTTGCGATAAATTTTTTATCAGCCCGTTGCGTGCTCGATTGTATCGAGCGTGCTGTGATTAGGTTATCAATATACCGTGTTTTCAAAACTGCCAACAAACGGATAGATCAATAATCAAATGTGATACGGAAAATATCGCGAAAGTTTATTTATTATTTTATTCACAGATTAAAAAAAAAAAAACTGCACACGAAACAACATTGCATTATATAAAGTGTAAAAAAAATATAATTCAACCACGTTTCAACACATTTGCACCTGTACATAATTGGAGGGGAAAAAAGTTGTGAAAAAGTCTCGACTGATAACTCGAAATCAAGTTCCAAGAGTATACTAAAACGTTTGGAGAATGGTAGAGTTAGCAAGAAACGCGTAATTCATTCTTTCGCATTTAAGACCGAATGAATAAACGTAAAGAAGGCTTTAAAAGGACAAGCGTTTAAGCAGTCAGGGAAGAGGGAATTGCTAAGTGGCAGGGCAAAGAAGAATACTAAGGAAGGCATTCGTCGGGATACTCGCGGAGAACCGACCGGATGCAACGCCAGAATGGAAGTGCAAGCCTCCGCGCGCACAAGAGTCCGTTACTCGCATCGGGTATTTCCCAGAACGCGACTATAAACAAACAAACACACGAAGAGAGAGAGACAGGGCACTGTGCGCGTGTGATCCTTGCCCTCCCTTCCAAGGCAACAGCACCGACGAGCCAGAAGTTCGTCGAAGTTGGGAGGGGGATGAGAATACTGGCGCCGTCGGTTGAGTAACCCCTCCAGTATCATTGCACATGCGCATTGCGCGGGATTCCCCAGCCATCCCCTACTACCGGTCATCTATTCGCCTCCCCACCACGCGACGTCTCTTTTTCTCTTCTCCTTAGGCGGCGATCAAATTCGCACGTAAAGTCGTTCTCAACGTTTGTCTATGATGACAAACTATCCACAGTGTTTACTGTCGATAATGCACCGATCTTAAGCGAAAGAATCGAATTTATTGGTTATCGACAAGTTCGTTTAATAATTTCCACTCTTTCCAACGGGAAAGAAAATAGACATTTCTGGGCAAACATATCGTAGGAATGCGTAACAACTCTTTCGATGTTTTTTTCGATACAATCGACCGCTTTGTATCGTCAAATATTATTCCGATATATCCTGCTCCGACTCGATTCATTTATAAGAATATACGTAAACGAATAATCGTTGCAACGATGTCGAATTGTTTGTTTCAAATATATCGTGGAATTTCATTATTCGAATCTATGATGTCTCACGATAGTAGTTTTCTAAAAATATATTTTTTTTTCTTTTTTTGCGTTGTTATCACACGAATAAACCGATTTCCGCGAAATATTAATCTCTTTGACTAGATTTATCGAAACGAATTATCAAGACTTTGAAAATATTTCTTCGAAAGAATTTAACGGAACCGCAAGCGAAGAAAATGATATCCCAGCAACCGTGGTCTTTTGTTTTTCGTTCTCTCGGTATCGGGAGGAGAAAAAAAGGAAAAAATGGTCATACCAGAGGAATAAGAAGAGAAGAGAAAGACTCGAGGTGTCTCGATGCTTTCATTGCAATTTTCGCACTTGACCGCAGGGGTAAGCGTGCTTTACGATCCGCGGTAAGATTACCATCGATGCTGGAGGTGGAGGGATCGCTACCCCTCGATCTCCCCACCACTATTCCCGGATGCGGGTCTCGTTTTCTGGTGGTGGAGGGACGCGGTGGTGGGGCTGGGTCGAATGGTGGGGAGGCTTGCCGCCAACGAGTGGCCGGTGGTGGGGGGAAAGCGCGGGTTAGCAGCCGGGACACGCCAGGCGTAGAATTCAGTAAGCGAACGGCTCTCAACGGCCACGAACGTGTTTTTCGTTCTTCGGTTCCCGCGCATGCATATATATATATGTATATATGTACCCGAGACTGATCCGAAAGAAACATAATCGAGACGCTGTCGGAAATTCGCATCATATAAACTGTAACGAACAACCGCGACACATACCCGATTTCAAGAGAGTTCACTAGCAAAAATAGTTCTTCGGTTTATTCCATTTTTCATTCTTCACTTTTATTTTCGCAACTGTGGCTTTAATAATTCAAACTGGATTCCAACAAGCAGTACGTGTCGCGATTACATCGCGGCTACCGGAGGCTTAAAAAATTATTCAAGGTAAGAAGAAAGCGTCTCTACGAGATAACCCCTTAAAAATTTCAACGCGCGTTATATACGGTGAAAAAAAATAACGAGCCAGTCTACGAAAGATGTGATCGAGTGTGACGCCGCGCGGCTACTCCCGTCCAAGTGCTTGTTCTTGCGGAAACAGAGGGAAACTTTAGAAATATTTCGCACCTGTTTACAAATGATCCGACCAGATCCCGCGAAGTGTCGTTTAGGGAATTGGTTGTTATGACAATAGATTAACATTCTTCGACCAATCACGTTTGATCGAAACTTTTATCGTTTATCATTCATGAAAATTCATCAAAATGTTCAACTTGCTACCAAAGAAAGCAATGTTAGAGTCGCTTTATTCTTTTGTTCGATCAAATATCTGAGAATCGTTCGAGGCTAACGTTCCCACGGATCGCGATACTGTTGTCGACGAAGAGAGTGTGGTAACTTTGTACTCAAAAGGCGCTATGGGATGTTCTATGGGATGTGCTTTCCGATTGGTAATTATCTCGTTGCGGCGAACGGTTAATTTTTATCTTTCGTGCTCGTTCCGACATTTCTTTAGTGAGCTCGTCCGTTAATTTTTTTGCCTTGGCGGGAAAATTCGTTATGAGGTTAATTTCGCGTTTGAAATGTCAAATTATTAGATAAACCTTTCGTCGAAGCCTATTCCCAAAACGTTGTTCGCGAAATTGACGTGTAATATTTTCGGGGAAAAGACGTATCAACGGAATGTTTTAATATGTTCGTCGAATTAAAAAGAATCGTTGAAGCGGAGATTTTCGACGAGATTTTGGTGACTTCGGGAACGAAAACGAACAGTGAATGCAGATTCGGTCTACCAAAAAAAGAGGTGAAAGAAGGAGGAGGTTAACACACTGCCTCGAAGCATGAATAATTTACGCTCGCTCGAATTTTAAATAAATTCGCCCGGAGCCCTTGGTTCCAAAACAGGCAACGTAATCACGACACGGTTCGAAAGTTGTTTACGTTCACTGTCGAACGCAATTGCGAATTTTCCATAGAAATAGTGCCATTTCTCTTAGTGTTCGAATCGAGAAATAATTTCTTAGACCACGACGAATTAAAAATTTCATATATTTGTTCAGTGACACACGTACACGAGTGACAAAATATATACGTCTCTGTTCGAAAGGGACGCGTAGACTGGGGACGGTTACTTTTTCGACCGAGAAAGCTAGTCAAATGAACGTCCGTACGAATATTTGTTACGCGAGAAGAAAATCAACCGAAATGTCAATTCCGTTCCACTGTTGAAAAAAAATACGTACGATTCGAAAATTTATATTTGTATATGAAAAAAAATATTTACAATAGAAGAAATAATCGATAAGAAGGAAAAATTTATTTTTCGTGCCTGTCGAAGTTATCGACTAAGCACAGCGTGTATCGGTCATCATCTCTGTATTTCGGCAATGGAAACAAATTGACGGGAATGGTGGAAAGTATCGAGTCATCGGGAATCTCGAGAACGGTTCAAACGCGATACACGTGAACTTGGAGTGATCGCAAAATTCCGCTACACTCGAAAGAGACTCGAAAGGGGAGCGAGGGGGAGAGAGAGAGAGAGAGAGAAAAAGAAGGAAAGAGGGAGTGAGTGAGAGATCGTTGGGTAATGCTCATCGAGGTCCGCGACCGAAAAAACATGTTTGGATCGTCTGCGTGTTTATACGATAGGATGTGAAAGCAAACAATTTTGTGGCCGTGTTGGTCACAACGTAGCTCGATCTTTGTCGATGCCGTGCTTATCTTTCGATGGTACTCGAGAAGGAAAAATAAAAAACTCGAACGATCGCGAGCGTCTACGGCTCATGATCAATTGTTTTAATGACACAGGATGCTTTTCAAATATACGCTGTATATCAAATAATGTTTTCTCGAACGGCTACGACGTAGCGTCTCTCGATGTAATCATCGATGTGTGTAAATATTTCGCGCGCAAGATCGATTGTCCTCTATAACACTCGTAATTTTAATTGGTTATATCATTCGTCATAATATGATATATATATATATACATTCGATTGATGTTGTTTACAATTTGTTCTTTATTTCATAAGTTTGTGCAATATATATATGGTACATTTTTCTTCTGTCACTAGTAAACAACTGAGTAGAATCCTTCCCAATTAATTACCTCTTCTGCTAATTTCATATAACTCGTATTATACAATTCGTACAATTCTTTTAATATAACGAACATTCCTGTGGCATTTTTGTTTTCTCTTGCACGTTAGTGGCAAATGTACAAATCGCACTGCTTCTTTTAGAGCTTTTTTAGAGCTTTTTTTTTTTAAACCAATAAGACAACAATAACTATAGTACAAAGATTAGAAATGTTATTGTTGCACTCTCTGTGAAGCGACAAAGTCGGAATACAATATTCGAGAACGACTGTCGCTTTTTTTTTGTTCGATGCTGATTCTCATCCACTTGTTTGTGCAAATAGTAGACGCATATACGCGCTATATCTTAGGGATAGTAACGAACAATATACGAATACACTTGTTTATATCTAATTAGCGCTTTGGTAATTAAACGAGCTCGTGTAAATAAACAAAGATCAAGTACACGAGCGTAAAAGAGCTCGCTTAGAACATTAATTCTCTAGGCTGAGAAATCGGGCTTGCTGGAAAATCGACGCCGTTCCTCTCTCGAGACCCTTTTATTAGTCTCTCTAGAACAGGCAGCTCGGGCCGTGGCGTGTTCCAATTTAGTCGCACAGCCCGCGCGCGACACGTTTCTCAGCGTCTGCGAATGCAAAACATCTCATTCACGGGCAAAAGTGCTGGCCGCCTGCGCCAATAGGCGTAGTCCCTTCTGGTAGCCGGCAAAAAACTTGATGCGACGGAGTGGGGGTACACGATCATTGCTCTCCGTCTCTTTCCGTCGCCCTTCGTGCTCGTCTTCTCGTCCTCGTCTGGTGTGCGTGTCTCTATGTGTGTGTGCGAGCGCTAAGGGAAAGGAGAAAAGAGAGGAAAGTGTCGCGTACCATCGTCAGAGGGCAGCACTCGACAGGCTGCAAGAAAAACATAACCTCGCGAGCTTAGAGCGAGAGAGGCGGAGAAACGAAGGAGCGTTTACAAGGCGCGCGGATAGAGAATGCGCTTGTCCACGAGGGAAAGAGACGAGACGAGCAAGGCTAAAATTAGAATGTCCGTTGGAATGTTGCTGGGTTGTGTGTACAGGGTGATTCAGCAATCGCAGGAGGATAGAGAGAATTAAACCGCGAGGGAATGAGAGAGACGAGGAGTTTAACGGACGCCCGCGAGATATACGTTATACGTTTTTTAGATTGATCGATCATTGTACGTATTTCGAATTTCATCTTCCGCAAAACTTCTCCATTACGTGTTATCTCGTTTCTTCTCAATCATTTCCCATCTCACGATGGGATTATTATTTCTTGCGTCGATCCCTTTCTCGCGTTTCCTTCTCGAAATTTGTTCCAGATAGAATGTGTCGCAAGGTCATCGACGAATCGAAATGATGCATGGCCGCAAAAAAGGTTATTGTTCACACGACTAACACCACTCGTCCAAGTCGATGAGGTTGAAAGCGCGCGCATGCAGCTATATATCTACGTGAGAGCGGTTTATTTTAAACGGAGCGCGCTCTCTCTGATACTCTTGAACGGTATATATCTACGATCTAAGCAAATTGCGAGGTCGTAGTGGAACGTTAGTCGGTATATCGATTATCCGAGTCCCCTCTTCGCTCGAGACTTCTCTCCTTGATATCTAGCGATCGACGTTGCTCTCTATCCTGCGGTATCCGTCGGTGGTTATCCCCCTTGCTTGCTACATAGTGAGGGAGGGAGAGAGAGAGAGTAGGAGGTAGAAGGAGAGGGTGAGAGAAGTAGACGAGTGTCAGGGGACCAAGGAATAGATAAGCAAATAAATAAACTAGCGGGGCAAAGCGAAAGCCAGCCAGCCAAGCAGAGGGAGTAGTAGGGCTGCTGTTGGGTGGCTCTCGGGCAAATGCTCGACGAGGTCGACGTCCTGACACGGATGGTTGACGCCGTGGGGCCCGCCTCGTAACCGGCCTGGAAAGAAGAACGAGGAAAGGTAGATAAAGAAGATGAAAGAAAGGGCCTTGCCGACTTGCGTTTTCATCGTCTAAATATAAATCCGTCCTTCTCTCGCTCACGCTCTCTTTTCTCATCCTCTGTTGCCGCCGCAAATTCCTTGATTAATTCGTCGAAATTTTTCTCAACTATTGATATATTGGCAACACCATAATCACCCTGTAATAATTATTTAAACGATTCCTTGCGAAATTTACGAGGAATTTAAATATGAGAGAGAAATATTCAACGTTGTATATGATCTTCTTTCGTTTCCTTATTTCTTCGACATTTTCTTTATAAAAGAAAAAAAGATGGATTCCAGATGAGTAAAAAAATGTTATTTTATCATCAACGATCTTTATTCAAACCTTATCCTCCCAAATCTTTTTTCGCTTTGTAGATGGCATCCTTTTTCTATCACCGGATACCCTCTGTCGCTCATTTTTCGGCAACGGGGCGTCTCGTTAAGAGTCGTCGTCGTCGTCGTCGATATTTACCCGCGCCGTTGGCAAAAGGTTTCTCGCAACGCGCATTTCCTGCGCGTCTTTCGCTCGGCGAAAAGCTTGTTTGGGGAGTCAACCGGTGTGCAGGTTTGGGAAACGGTCAAAGACCGTTCCCCGTTGAAGCGTGTAGTAGTGGGAAAGGAGGGAAGGTCAGAGAAGAAAGGAGAGCATTTCGACGGAGGATCATCCGGATTCTCTTGTTCGAGGATGAGAACTTGTTCCTTTCTTTTGTAACGGCCATGGTATAACGCGAGAGATCCGTCTTTGGACGGAAGTACACAATGGCGATGGGAGGAAGGAAGCGGCGAGAGAAAGGGGCGCGATCGTCTTTCGGACCGGAAACGAAGCGATCACCGCTTAAAAATCATCCTCATCGTATGCGTGTACAGCGAAATCCTTTTTCTCTCTCTCTCTCTCTCTCTTTTTCTCCCCTACGAAATCCATTGAATTTCGTCATTGTCAAAAAGTATCTGCCGATTCTTTGACACACAGCTGCCTCTTCTTTATGTAAAGATAAGAAACATCCGTTAAAAAATGCATGTATCGTGTTGATCGTGTCAACGATGCGGTAGAAAGTCGGTTTTTTTTCGGATTACGCAATCCGTGAAATAATAGATAATCGGAGTCATGGCCGAATCGCGCGCAGCCTTGATCTTCGAACACGCACTTCGAATACGAGAGTGAAGCAAACTCTGTGACGTTTTCGGCCGCTTTCGATTTTGGCACGGAATCGTCACCAGGTGGTTGGTGAAGAGAACGATTGACGATTAAACGATTGACGAGTCCGTCATCCTGACCTGCACGACACGGCCACGTGTCGGTTATGATGACGTCACTTCCGGCGCTTGATTTCCTGGTACCGGACGATCGTTAGCGGATGAGAAGAGTTAAGTGGCCGGACACGAGTTCATGCCTCCTTGCGCCCCACCACTTCGCGATTGGAACGCTTTTGTATCTTGCAGAAAATTGACGCCTCGAAACGAAACGCGAGCGTAACTGCCGCCAGTGGCCTAACTACTTCGTTGCTTACCACTGCAGCAAAGTCTCTACGAAACTAAAGCCAAGAATTTGGCGCTTAGAGCGAGGACCTTTTTTTATTTTCTAAAAAAAGAAATAATAATAAAATAAAAAAGAATCGGAGAAAAAGCTTCGTACCCGCGTGGGTTTAACTCGTGGATATACTGCGCGTAAAGTAAATATAAATACGGTGGATAATTAAGTGGTTGGCGTTTCCGTTGCAGCGTGTGGCGAACCAGGCGCTTACCGTTTCGCCACAGCCGGCAGTAACGGTGGAGGGGCCGGTGTCCAAAATGTCTCCACCAACGAACGACGTGACCAATGGTGTGGTAGCGCCACCCAACACCCTGGCGCCCCGGGTTTCACCGACCACGAACCCGGCCCTCACCACCATCAACCCGCCAACGCACAAGCGGACTCCCAAGGACTTCATCTTTGGCAAGGCGATCGGCGAGGGGAGCTTCTCCACCGTAAGTGTATTATCCCGTTAACTCGATTAAATCATTAAGAGACCTCCCCCTCCGAATTACCACCATGGGATGAGAGAAGAAAAGATGGGGAAGGAGCGTCTCACATCCCCCTCTCGAATTCTCTCGGTGCGATTCCTCTCTCCAAAATTTTTCCCTTATTACGGAAGGAAAGTTTCTCTCGAAACTTTTTCCAACGCGGATCTTTTCCTTTCTCTTCGCGAGCTGTGTACGAACTCTGCATCTCGATCTAACATATTGTCGATGATTTCGCAGGTTTACCTGGCCAAGGATATCCACACCGGGAAGGAGTACGCGATCAAGGTGTGCGACAAACGTCACATCATCAAGGAGAAGAAGACGGAGTACGTGAAGCGAGAGAAGGAGGTGTTGAACATGCTCGCGGGCGCGAAGCACTCGTTCGTGCGCCTGTTCTGCACCTTCCAAGACGTGGAAAGACTCTATTTCGTCCTGTCCTACGCGAAGAACGGTGAGCTGTTGCCGTACATCAACAAGGTTGGCTCGTTCGACATCGAGTGTACCAAGTTCTACTCGGCGGAGATCCTTCGCGCGCTCGAATACCTCCACGGCCTGGGGATCATCCATCGCGATCTCAAGCCGGAGAATATATTGTTGGACGAGAAGATGCACGTGCTCATCACCGATTTCGGTAGCGCCAAGATCCTCAAGGACCCGGAGACGGTGACGCATCCCGCGGCCGACGAGTCGCAGCAACAGCAGCAGCAGCAACAACAACAACAACAACAGCAGCAGCAACAACCGTTCCGAAGAGAACGCAGGGGCTCGTTCGTTGGCACGGCCCAATACGTGTCGCCCGAGCTGTTGACCGATAAGACGAGCAGAGCGTCCGATCTCTGGGCCCTCGGCTGCATAATCTACCAGATGGTCGCCGGCCTGCCCCCCTTCCGCTCCAGGAGCGAGTACATGATATTCCAAAAAATCCTGAAGCTCGAGTACGAGATCCCGGATGGATTTTGCGAGCTGGCGAGATCCCTCGTCAGTCGGCTGCTGGTGCTCGAGCCATCGCAGAGATTGGGCGCGCAGGACGAGCACGGAGCCGGTTACCCGAGCATAAGGGCGCATCCGTTCTTCGAGGGTGTCGACTTCGAGACCCTTCACGAGCAGACACCGCCCCCGATATACCCCTACCTACCCGGCACGTCGGAGAACGAGGAGCTGAGGTCGCAGTACAGGGTTCCCGACCACCTGGAGCCCGGCCTCGACGACAAACAGTTGACGAGGCTTCTCGGCCTGGGAATCGGCGAGGACGACGACGACGACGACGACGAGGACACGGCCACGACCGAGCGCGAGAGACCCGCGCAGACGAGCACCGTCGTGTGCGAGAAGCCGAGGAGGACCAAGATCACGACAAGCAGCGACGGTAACATCGCCGACCTGTCGCCGGAGGAGATCAGGAACCGATTGGAGAAGCAACGCGCCTCCAACCAGTGGGACGGTTTCGTCGAGGGAAATTTGATATTGAAGCAAGGGTTCGTCAACAAAAGGAAAGGGCTGTTCGCAAGACGGAGAATGCTCCTGCTCACCACCGGGCCACACCTTTACTACGTTGATCCTGTGAACATGGTGCTCAAGGGGGAAATACCCTGGAGTCCGGAGCTTAGGGTCGAGCCAAAGAGCTTCAAAATTTTCTTCGTCCACACGGTGAGTGTCTTTTTCTTTTTCTTTATCTTCTGTATCCTCGTTTCATGGAGATTTAATTTAATCTTTCGTATCTCGTCTCACAGCCGAACAGAACGTATTATCTGGAAGATCCCGAGGGATTCGCATTGGAATGGTGTAGAGCGATAGAGAATATGCGAGTCCATTACTACGGCCTGCAGGAGTCCACCGCTTAAACAGAAGACTGATGAACGGAAATCGTTTCGGATGGAACAGAGAGCGAATCGTTTCACCGATTACGGTAATCGCAATGTCCGCGGGATTCGATCGCGGATATATATATATCATTATATCCGTTATTCGTGGCCAGAGGAGGAGGCGTTTCGTATAGATCGTTTGTTAGCATTGTAAACTCGGCGTTAGGAGGGATTACATTCTAGGATAGGTTTAGCGTTCTCTCTAACGCTTTCCAAGCGTTATGTGTACAGTTTAGGAAAAATTTTCTAGGTAAAAAAAATTCAATGTGTCGGCGGCCCTCTCTCATCTGATCAAGCTCAAGAGGGAAGCTTACTCTGCGAGAAGAGAAGAAAAAGCGTATCGAAATCGTGCAGTTACACATCTTTTTTTTTTGTTTCTCTCTTCACTAATTGTATTTGTCGTTTTGCTATTTATTGTCGAACTCGGATGAACTTGATTGAGAAAAAAGGCTGCACGGCGTCTCTTAGCGCGTGAATTTACACGGGGAATAGCGAAATTTAGTAGCCAAGGTTTTTAGCTGTGTTGTGTATTCATTCGCACAGCGTTTGAGCGCTGCCGTACGGTGTGACGTAACGTTCGTGATCGAGGTCGCCTGATCCTTTACTTTCGTTTACTAGAGAAAGGGAAATAAAACTGTTCTTCATCCGCGCGAAATTTCGTTTAAATATTCATGATACGTAATCGAAACATCACAATCACAAAATTTTAATCGGGGGTTAAACCTCTGGATGCTTCGTAAATATTTAAGAAAAGAAACGAGGAAAAATAGCGTGTATCTGGTTGGACTATGAGACGAAGATTATTAAATATAGATTATAAGATATGAATGAAAATCAGGTATGCATCGATCACGCGCGTTTATATCAACAGCAGCGTGTAGCAATTTTGTTCCAAATATAGTCAAAATTAATATAGGAAAAATTACAGACGAGTTTTTTTTTTAGAATCGACAGCAACGCGAGAGAGCATGTAAATTGTCTGCTCGCTGTCGATTCATCGACAAATCTAGAATGTCAATTTATATAGTCGAAGTTAATCAAAAAAAAGGAAAAGAAAAAAAGGAAAAAAAAAAAAGAAAAAAAAAAGGGAAAAAAAAAAGAAAAAAATGCAGTGGGGACAACATTGCCGCTTTGCAGCTTTAATAAACAATTTACGTTGCCTGAAAGAGGGATTCCCGGAATTTTGCGCGTTGTTCCGTCGAATCTCTTTGCTCTCTTCATATTACAGTATTCTTCTCGTTATTCGTTACCCCTTTTTTTTCTTCTCGATACGTTGTAAATATTAGCGCGATTTCACGAAGAGCAGGCTTCGTAAAAATACATATATCAATTGTATACATATAGTTCTATATATATATATATATGTATATATATTTATATATACATATATATATATATATATATATTTGTAAGTACAAAGATCGTTGTCCGACCACGGCGTTTTTTCCATTCGTTTCTTAGTTCGATTTACTTTGTCTCCAATCTGGCCCTCGCGGACACGATCGAATTAAATGTGTGTATAGCCGGGAACTATATAGAGAAGGACAGTGTTTAGATCTTAATCGGGAGAGAAATAAATTTTTAGTAATTTTGTTTAAAAACGGAGGATGGAAGAAATTAGTATTTGTTGTACAAAAAGAAGAAAAAAGGGGGGGGAAAAAAAAAAGAAAAGCGGTGGAGATTGGGAAGAAATTTTCTCTTCCCGTTGGAAGACTTGGTGAAACTTGGGAATGTGACCTTATGAATTAAGTAGATAGGTAATAGAATCGTCTAAAAAGAAAAAAAAAAAGGATAGCTTTAAGAGTAGTAACCCCGTATAGATTTGCGAGAATCACACACACACACACACGCACACACACATACACGGAAACACATACACCATCAGCATCACACTCGTTGCGTTCTAAACTATTGTCGTTGTCATTCTTACACTATAATTTTTTTTTTTTTTTCCTAGTATTTAGTAAAGCTATTACGATCGTATCGTTAAGCGATATTAATTAACTGTTTCATCGTATTACAAAACGTATAAGTATTTTTTTTTTTCCCCTCGTAATTGTCGACGTGTATTTAAGTAGTAAACGGTTCTGTTTCTCTTCCTTTCTTTTCTTTTCTTTTCTTTTCTTTTTTTTTTCTTTCCTTTTTTTTTCTTTTTCATTTTTTTTCTCTCACGCGCGATCTTTTGTTAATTTATTATTATTCGCCGTACACACGTCCTGCGTTATTATTTATTTTTTTTTTTTTTATCGTTTACGTTTCCGCGTTAGATCACACGCCTCGTTTACGCGTAGATCACATACAGACTTAGTACTACTACTACTACTACCGCTGCCACCACTGCGATCATTATTATTAGTGCTATTACTATTACTGTGTCCATTTACTATTGCTATTATATTATCATTGTTGCATACGTAGATACACGTATACGTATGCGTGCGCGTCACACGTGTATATGCGTATGCGCGTGTTTATAATGCGTTCTGTAAACTTATATTATTACTATCTCCTCTTTAGATGTAATTTTTAGATACTTTGTAAATAATACTGCCAATTTATCGCGCATCGACTTCCGAAACGCTATGTTCGTTCCTCTCTTCGTGCGTGACCAAGTCGTGGCCAAACCGTGTACGATACAGCTGTATATTATCTATACATAAATATTCTATATATACATATATATTATATATATATAAAAAAAGGTATATATATATACACACACACATACATAGATGCATACAGTTATATAAAATATTTATGAATTGTGAATAGTAGTTAGGGAAATCGTGTATAAACGTTCGTTAAACGTAGGTTATAGGCCGAATACGCGCTTAGGTTAAAATAAAAACTTTGTTGACGTTACCTTCGCCACGACTCGATCGCGCCAATTTCATCGTACGTTGTACTATAAAGGCATCCATATCTCACCATCTCCTCGCGATAATTAGACGAGACATAAACAGGGTATTCGAGGAAGGGATTCGATGGGGGGGGGGGAATGGTTTGGTCGTCGTGCCTGCGAAGCTGCACGAGTATGCTCGAAATAATGGCGATCCGTTTACGGATCGGCATTGTCCTTGTGCCCAGTGGCTTTCCAAAATGACCGCTTTTGGCGTGCCGCGTACGGTGCTTGCGGGCGAAAACGGGGCGCGCAGGCTCGACGATCGTCCACTCTCTCTCTCTCGTCGTTTCTTTCTCTTCAACTAGTGAGAATCGATCGCGAGGAGGTTATCCGATAGTTGTTGTCGTCGTTGATTTCCCTTCTTTCCATTTCCTATCTATTCCTTCATCCGTGCGGAATAGCGTCTCGGTAGTATTTAGATAAAATGAAGCATCTTGACGCGGTCTTTCTGTCGAAAACGAAAGCATATTGTGCGTCGAGGGCGTTCTCAAAATTTCGAGAGGCGTGCGAAATATTGCTTTATCAGAGAAGAAACGCTTCAATCGTTCACGGTCAAGTCCGATGTTATAGTTCCTCGTTGCCCCGACGCAATTGTTTCCTTTTCGAAGAAAGAACGCGTTCGATGATCCTATCATCGATCTTGGGAACCGTTTTTAATCGCGGATCGGTGATACGGTGTGCGGCACTTCTGCGTTTCCATTGTTGTAAACTTTGCAGGTTCTACGTTTTATGCAGACGTTGCAAACTTTCAGATGGAAATGTATATATATATATATATATATATATTTTTTTTTTTTTCCTAAGCGCCGACTCCTATCGAGGGGAAAGGGTTAGTCGCTTTTATTAAATAGTTTTCCGTCGGTTTTGGAGACTGGTCTTGAGATTCCTAACCTCAAAGGGCGACGCTTACCTCCTTTTTTTTTTTTTATTATTATTATAGTTCACTTACTCTAGCTGAACTTAACAAAAAATCTCTAGTGTGTTTGTTGAGAGGCGTTCGACGTGAAAGAATATAGCTAATTTAATTTATACGCTCGGAAGAGAAAAAAATACTTAAAAAATCGAGAACATGTGTATGTAAAGAAAAAAAGAAAGAAAGAAAGAAAGAAAACATTCGAATACACTGTATGTAAATCACGCAAGCAATAACAACAAGGCCTTGCGATCATTCAAATGCCTACCGTTTCGGCGTAATAAGGACGGTTCAACTATTAATTGCAGTATTACTAAATGTATACAGACTAAAATACACTTACACGCCAATACCTACACAACAATTTACGTATACACACTAAATACTTCACACTTGGATAAGAAGACTCTGTAAATAGTTAGCACGTAATTGATATTATAGGCGACAAACCTATTAATATTAACATCAAATTTATTTATAGTAAATTTTCCGAAATATCGTATATATTTGTGTTATTAATCAACACGACCTTTCCTATCCTGATTTTATCATCAATTATAATCAACTAATTATAATTGATTTATTATAATTAATTTCGAATAGTCTTGCTTTTATATTTTAAATTATACGAAAAGATTCTCTTAATAAATTTTTGGTAAGTATATACAGAATGGAGTATTTATTTATATTACAATTATTGTACACTGCATACTAGTTACAATATTTAAGATAATATTAATATTAACCCATAAGTTGCATAAGAATATTTTTGATCATTGAACCGAGATATAACTTAAAGAATTACAGAAAAACACGTCTAGTTATATGAATAATTTATTTCGTTTAAATTATCCTGCGTGCTACATTGACGGTAGCGATCCCCTTAATGTGTTAAAGTCGAAAGATTTTTCTTTAAATTTAATCGGATAAATGTATTAACAAATGTCTTTTTAAGTCCGGCATATTTTTTGGAGAGGCTGGACATTTGTGACATTTCAACGGTGTGTTCAGATACTGCGCACTTTCCTCGGATTTCAACTTTTTTAATTCACCTTTCTCGCGCAACTGATTACAAATATCTGTAATTTGTAAAAAATAAAATATGTGTTTTTAAAAATGATATGTTTCTTTTTTTTTTTTTTTAAAAATAGAGATATATATTTACCTGTTGAATGCAGAAAGAAAGGTGTTGTAAATGAATTCCAATGATATTTGGTCTTTAGACAAGGACTATTAAAATCAGTACTTATTACATGCAAATGTAATCTGTGCATGCTTGGTACAGCATGATATCCGATACTGCGTAAAAATAATATAAGTATTATAAGTATATGTAGTATACTTATAATAACTTAATTTTAATGATATTAAATATAAATAATATCTATACATACAGGAATTCAAATTCCTTATGTTCTTTAGTTAAATCTTCAGCAATAGCATGCATATGTAATAATAAATCTTCATTTTCTTTTTTTACATGCCACAATGATGGAATATCTATTTTTGGTATGATTAAATAATGATTTTGAGCTTTTGGATATTTGTCTTTAATGACAATTATTTTATCATCTTCTTTTACTTTGTATCGAGGATCTTCCATAGAAACAAGTAAGCCTGTCGCCCAATGATGCTTCTTAGGGGCTGTTGCATCACTTGATGTCACTTTTGGTTTGCGTTTCATTGTTATTTTTTGATTGTCACTTTCAACAAATTGTAATTTTTACTATAATATATACTCACACAATGAAACAAATTTTAGGTAATTTGTCCTTTTTAAAAATAGCATAATGCAATACTATAAATAATAAAATACCAAAGTATGGAAGAATATATATAATTAATTTAATGTTTTTAATTTATTGTTTTATAATTATATTATAACTTGATTCACTTGACAAAAAAATATAAAGACTTAAAACAATTATCAATCAAAAGTATTTTTTAGTAATTTTATACTAAAATAAATTAGTGTATAAAGATCAAAGAGGTTATGTTTGTGATATGATGTGCATTATGAGATATAATACATTGATAATTATATGAAAATCGATTACGTTTTATTTGGAAAAATATTGTGCGCACATAATCACTATACATGTTTATAAATTTTCATGTCTTTTGCACTTACTCGATTTTATTCTACTTTATCTTTCAAAGTGCGAAATAAAGTTACTTCAGTTTGACATTTATGTATAGATCAACTATCATTCGAACTTATTTAATGCGCATGAGTGTGCACATGCGCATTTAGATAGTTTTTAAATTTATATTTATAAAAAAAAATTCTAAATACATGCAGTTTTAGGAATAAAAAGATTAAAAAAAATAATTTAAAAATGATTTTGAATCAAATGAATTTAAAATATATCACGATAAGGTAATAACTAAAACTACGATCGATGCAGAAATAAATAGCTTAGTGAATAACTTTAAATTTATTTATTTACTCAAATGGAAGGCAATCGATAAATTTGCAACAAATAAAAATAAATAACACTCTCTCTAGCAATAATTACGTGATCGTTACTTAAACGTACATTATTACAATAAATTCATAGATACTTAACAAAACTTATATCTTTTTCTTTTTCGCATGCTCATACAAAATATGTTCGTGTGATTGTATGTATGTGTGTTCGCGCGTACGCGTGTTTGTATTACATTATTTTTTTCACTTTCAGTACAATCTCATTTAGCTTGTTATTACAAGTATATGTCACAAAAATCCTATATACAGACGAGTTTCGTCCCGTAGAATTTTTAATCGCTTATTTTTTTTTATTTTTTTTTTTAATTGTTGTTTATATATTCATCCAACAATACTCATACGTTCATTATACAAACAAAGACACTTTCACGCGTCTCATGACAGACTATCAGATTCGCACAGCCTGACAAATCAATCAATCGATAGATTTCATGATTCATGATTCGAAGAAAATGAAATAATTACAGGATTGCAATGCTAAGCAACGATACGTTAAAAAAAAAAAAAAAAAAAAAAAGAAACAAAAAAGATGAGGGATCGTGCGCCGTATGCTGATCGATGTCATCATATGATGTCGTCCGCTCACTTGCAATCACTTATATACGCAACTGAGTTTCACAGTTGCTTTATCCTAAATAAATTCATACAAGCAAGCTCATTTCATGGACGACATATCGACAGCATTTAACGACTCTAATTTTACGTATGATACAATATTTTACAACACGATACAAACTTTTATTGTCATGGCAACGGGTGATATAATTATAATGACGAAGCGATACGCGGTGGCAAGGGGATTTTTGGCACGATTTTTTACCCCGATTATTCACCATGTTCTCTCCTTAATTTCCGTGCATATATTTTTCTATTTGCACGATTTGAACTTAAATGCAAAATTAATAGCGTAATCACAAAGTTATTTCTAACAATAATAATTTAATCGAACAAACAAAATAAATGGTACGAGATTCGATTTAAATGCATCGATTTTGAATTGACCGCGTAAAGATACGCGAGAGGGCACTGTAAGTCAGTAGTTCAATTATGGCGCGTGTGAAGTGTTACGCTCGAGTTTCGTGCCCAATATATTTCTTGTTTTATTAGCTCATTTTTACTTGTGATTACGTTGAAGAGTGAATTTCTTAAATAACTATTTAACAGATTGTTTTCGGAAAGTGATTTTCGTTGAAAAATGAGAATTATTTTGCGAAATATCGCAAAATAAAAATTACGAGTGATCGCTTGGCGGTTCTCTTCGAGGAGCATGGTGTCTCGGGGCCTCATGTGATGTTTCTCTATTGCATGTGAACGTTTGGAATGTTGCATATTTTTGCTGCTTCTTTGTGCGATATGGAGTGAACAATGATGGTATGTACTTTGCTCTGCCAAACTGCCACTTTTGATTGTGAAAATAGGGGATCATTTGAATCGATAAAGCAGTCTTTGCACCGTAAATTTGAATTCACTCATTTGTCCAGCAAACAATTAAATTGACATACTTGCTTTAATAGAAATAATATAAATTAAGATAATTTTGTTGGACTATAATGTAAAAGATTGCTTTGTGATTCAATTGTGACATTTTGAGGAAAATTTGATAGCTCTAAATGGGGTTTCAATTAGCACCATCGCTGATCACATACGCTAAAATCGTTTCGATGCACTCACATACACATTTTCACATACATTAATCACGCTAGGTAACATTGCATTCATTACATTCGCTCTTTATTACCGACTTAGGCAGTGCGATCCTTTATCGTTACGTCGGCGTACGAAGCCACTTGGTTCTGCAAAGAATGCCTCAGAAAAATGCAGGACTTTATGCTTTCTATTTTATGTTCATTTATAGTATAATAACACGAAACATAATAGAAAGTTTGTTTATTGTTATATAATATTGCATTATATGATATGATTCAATCATTATAAACATATATTGTTCCGAATTGGACATAACGCGAAATACAAAGTTAGGTTAGAAACTTCGGTGTTCGATCAATTAAAATTCTGAGACGAATTCTTCTTAACTTTTGCTCAAATATATGGACAAAAGCGCGGCTCGTGGTACGCGTAGCTTCGATCTCTTGCTCGTTTGAAAACATGGAATGTCACAAAAACAACAAAAAAGATTCGTAAAGGGAAACGAAAAAAACAGGAGAACCGCACAATACCCTGACATCGGTATACTTTTGTCCGCACCCATTCTGAAAATTTTTATGCGATTATTGATTAAAATATGTATGTGTAACCACTAACATCACATGCTCTGCCTTAGAAAAATTATGTATAGCTGTGCGGGAAAGCCGTCGAACTTTCTTCTTCCTTTTCTTTCTTTTTTTTTAATTATTTTTTTCTCCTTTTTACTTCTTCCAACGCATGTTTACTTTCGAACTCGGCATACAGCATTGTATTTTATATATATGCATATGTATACGTGTATATATATATACATACATATGTTCATATGTATATAACCGTTATGTATATATATATATATTTTTTTTCCGTAAAATAATTATCCCAATTATAACATTATAATTGAATACGGTTTCGTTTTGGAGAAATGGGGTTGACAGAAATGAGATTTGGATGAGGGAAGCATACGAGAAAAACATATACGCAGCTTTCCCGTTTTCCTGTTTAACACACACGCTATTCGCAGTTATTAAAACTCAAGCAACACACGACTGTAGACTGGATAGTAAAAACTAGCTAAAAACGCTCGTAAGGAAATTCTTTGGAGAATTTTGAAGATATCGTCGTTGTTGTCTTACTTCCACTTTGCGGGACGTAATCCGCTATTTCGTTTAGTGGCTCGTCCTCGCATATCTTTACCTTCGTTTCTTTCGAACGAACGATCGATCGAGATACGCGATATCGTTTTCCAGTGAAACCGTTTTTTTTTTTTTTGATCGTTATATCGATCTCGAGTAGCAACAACGATTACAGAAAATGATCCACACGATTCGAATGCTCGATCGATTCTACGAAACGAAAGAACGAATATTCCGTGCATTGGTACTCATACTGACCGAGGAAGACCAAAATATACGCGCATTCCCTACTGACAATTATCTTCTATCATAAAATCCCTTAGAAACGATTGCTTCGTGGTCTTGTTCTCACCCTTGTGCTTTCACGCTACGATCCTCTCGCAATTTTATGCACCTTTTTTTTTTTCCACGCTTATAAATTACTCACCTAGAATTTCGAAGTTCGATCGAAAATTATTACATAGCTAGTTATCCCTAATTTCTTTTTTTTTTTTTTCTTTTTTCTCTCGTAAGAAAGTTCTCCGCTCGATAAAACAAGTTATATAGCGTAAGTTTTTTTACTGTGTAAGTACAATTCTTTTCACGGGAAGTTGCACAGCGCCGGGGTCGCTGGAGAGAAGAATATCATCAGTCAGAGGCAAGCAACTGCAAAACGGTTCGTAAAAATGCACCAAGAGAAACAGTCACAGACTTAATCACAATACATAGCACTTGGCATTGCCGTTGGATCTGGTCTTTGCGCTTCGCTGGATCTTTTTTTTTTTTCTTTTTTTCGTTTCCCGTTGATTTAAGTACACAAGGCCGAGCTCCGAGGAAAAATCTCGGGCTAGGTCGCGAAGTCGACTTTGTCCCAGGTTAAAAGATCGGAGGACATCTTGAAGTCCGAGTCCTCCATGTTGAAGAGATCAAACGGATCTTGGCTACCGGCTAGGAGCGGGTCGTAAATGTCCGTGCCGCTCGACAAACTGGTCGGTGGCGCCGGTTGATGATTCGCCACTGTCGTGGAAGAAGTTGGGGGAGATTGGGGCATCAATGAATCGAGCCAATCCGGATCATCCATGTCCATGGGCATGTCGCCTATGTCCATCAACTCTTGAGGCGCTTCCATCTTCACGCCTAAGTCGCAATCCAATTGACTGAAATCCATCGTGTCCAAGGTCTCGAGGTCTAGCTCGAGTTCCTGAAATGTAAGTACACGTGCATTACCACCTCATCAATGATTTGATTTGAACAAGTATCTCGAATTGATTAACATCACCCGTTCGATACCTTAAGGTCTAAATTCGCGTTATCCGACGACGTTACTTCTTGAGGAGGTTGAGGGTCGGGCGAGGCTTGCTGATTCGACTGCGGGCTGAGTAGCATCGCGGCGTCCAGCTCGCCCTCCGTGTTTAACAGGTCTGTGTTGAACGAGGAGATCTCCTCTTGCTGCTGCAACTGTTGTAACGCGGTTGGCAGCTGTATAGAGAAAGTTGCCAGAGGCAAAGGAGGCGGTGGCGGTGGCGCCGGCGCCGGTGAACTCACGCAATCGCTCTGGGAAACCTCCATCGCGATGGGGCTGATCGGACTGATCGGACTAGCAGCGGCGAATACCAACGAGTGACTCTGACTATCGGCTGGCGCCGTGAACACCAAGTTTTGCTGTAGCTGTCTGTTGGGCGTAGTCGGCGTGGCCGGGTCCTGTGCGGCGCTCGGTGGTAATTCGCCATTCTTGATCAAGATCTCCAGCACGTCGTCCACCACTTGACTCTTGATATGACTTTTTTGAACCGGTTCAATTTTCACCTGAAACGGAATAGTGTTATTTAAGCTTGAACGAACAACAAATTCTTCTTCTTCTTCTTCTTTTATATTTGTAATGATATCATTTTTCACCTTTAACAGCTTGGCGGCTTCGTCGTACTGAGGTGGTGGCGGTTTTCCATCCTCTGCGTTAACAGTTTGTTGCTGCTGTTGTTGGGCTTGTGCCACCAACGCGCTCAGCAATGTCCCATTCAATTTCGTAGGTTTGGGTAGATTGAAAACTATCGCGGCAGGTATTTGAACCGTCGCGCTGTTCTTCGTCTGGTTCTTCTTGTTGTTAATCGCGGTCAAAGTGGAAGAGTCTAGAATGGCAGTAGTATTATTTGGCTGTGCCTGCAGGAACGCGGCGAGGCTAGCTTTCGCGTTCAACTGTTGGAACGTAGCGTGTTGCTGTTGCTGCGTCTGCTGTTGTTGTTGACTTTGCTGCTGCTGCTGTTGTTGTTGCTGCTGCTGCTGTTGCTGCTGCTGCTGCTGCTGCAAGTGCTGCAACTGTTGCAAATGTAGCGCCAGCTGCTGCTGCTGCATCTTGTTCTGTATATGTTGCTGCAGCACCAGCTTCTCAGCGTGAACCGTGGACGGTTGGGTCTGACGGATCTGCTGAAGTTGCTGTTGAGATTTGTACAATTCACGTTGCAACTCTTCTATCCGTTTCCTTTGCTCCTTGATTATGTCGTCTCCTGAAACACGGACTACAATCGTGAAAACACCGACGCGTGTCGCGCTCCGAAAAATTCGTTTCACGAAATTTTATCATCTTTACAACGATTGTAAATTCAGAAAAGAAGTTTTATATATATTTTACGGGGAGGAAAAAAATGACAAGTTTCGAAGTACCTGGAGGGCTGGATGGATCGTCGTGCTCGCTGCCGTGCGGCGAATCGGTCCGTGGACTGTTCGGCTCGTCCTTGACCGCGGAGCCGGGGCTCTTGGCATGCGAGCTGGACTCGTCGGACGTCATTGGCCCCGGCGTGTCCATCAATATATGGCCCATATGCGTCACGTGGGGCCCGTTCGAGTTGGACGTCGAGTTGACGCTAGACGATTCCGTGAACGGTTTCAATCTCTCGATCAGCTGCGGCTTCGAGCCAGATACAGGCAAGTTTCGACGTTTCAACTCCACTTTGAGATCGCTTACTGCAAGGACAACGTTTAATTTACCTCGATAATCGATCATTCTCCCATCCAAGAAGCAAGCGATATTCACCTTTCATGTCCTCCAACTTGCCCAAAGGCCTCAAAGGTGGTTGTTCCGAGGGATTGTTGGAAGAATTGGAGGGCGCGGGGCTCGGTGCGTTCAAGCTGCTTCCGCTGATGCTACCGGCGTCGCTTGCCCCGCTGCTGTTCAACGACAATGGCTTTTGCGCTGCCGGTAGAATGATCTGAGGATACTAAACAAAGTGATCGAATTACGCAACGAATTTTTGCTCACACACATATATATATATATACACAAATGAAATGAATGTTCGAATTGGGTAACTGGCGTTGCTTGTCTCGTAACTGAAGCTCGATTATAAATTTAGACGCGATAACGTAATTGCTATGCAAATCATGGCGGAGAAAGTGGATACGTGGCGTTAACGAGACGTATCCGGTTGAGATTCGTACACTCGCTTGTTACCAACAAGCGTGGAAAGTGGTTACAACCACATTTCCGATCACTTTATTTGTCCTACCTTATGCTGCCATTCGAGCTGCCATTGGAGGAATAGCTGCTGCTGCTGAAGAAGAAGCTCGTAGCTGGTCTCGCCGGGTGGTGCCGAGCCGAGGCCGGAACTCGTGGACGAAACCGAGGTTTTCTGCGCGTTTGGCGGCCCCTGGGAACAATCGTTCGATCATTATTAATCATCGTTTCGAAACACGCCTGTATATACACATCTCCTCGGACAGAATATCATAATCGCAAACAAGAGAAATCACAAAGACGATCCAATTTCGTTTTTCGGATATTTCAATCGAACTTCTACTTCTTCCTCTTCTTCTTTTTGTTCTAGAGAGAGAGAGAAGAGAGATTCGAAGTGGACGGAGATGAAGTTACTCAGGTTCGAGAAGGATCGAGAAGGCGAGGAATACGGGGTGTGATAAATGATACATCAAGATGTTTCCTGCGCCTTCATTTGCACGCCCGTTCACGCCACATCCACGAATGTTTCGCGAGTCTTTGGCACCTATCACGAACTTGCCCGGCCCTCTTTCTTCTCCTCTTTCTCTCGCTGCCGCTACTTGCCTTGGACCCCCTTGGAACACCGCTTCTTCGCCGCTTCTTGGCTTCCTCTCGCTCTTAGGCGCAATTAGCGCTCGAATTACTCAGAGCTAACGAGGTGGGCCTCGGGCCCCTTCGAGAGATCGCGAGAGTTAATCACCCGATACGATCTCCTTCTGCGTTTCGCCCTTTGACTATAGAGGGAGAGAGAGAGGAAGAATCGGTTCCTCGCGGGCTACGGGAGCCGAGATTTACCGACGGTCCGTACCCCTTTTTGTTCTGCTTTCATCCCTTCCCCTCCGCCCGCTTCTCTTATTCCTTTTTTTCTCTCTCTTTTTTACTTCTTTTCCTCGGCCATTCCCCCGTCCGCCTTCTTCTCTCCCCTTTTTGTCCTTTTTTTCGCCCCTTGCGAATTTCGTGTTTCGTTTGCTCTTTGTCTAAGGCCCTTCTATCTCTAAGTTTCGTGTCTTTCTCGATCTTTTTCGCCCCAGTTTCTTTCCTATCTCCTCTAATCGCCGATACGATTACTATTTTTACTCGTAAACAAAAGGGTGGAGGTTAAAATTTTATACCCAGCTCATAAAAATACGCGTTACACGTATTTTTACTTTCCCGTACGGCCAAGTTTAAGCAATATATTCGCACCTTGCGTGCAATATAAAAGCCGCGCGCGTTCACGCCCACCGGTTTTACCCGACAAATATAAACGGAAAAGAGTGAAAGTATTCTCTCGCGTATTATACAATGCACCTCGGATAAATATAAATGTCTGACGAATCTCTCTCAGTATCAGATATACAACAACAACAAGAAAGGGAAGAGGATCTACTTACTTTGTACTCGTGAAACTTGATGGTGCGCGTCTTCGGTTGACTCTTGGTCTTGGACTTCTTCCTGTTCTTATCCTTGCCGGGCGCGTCGCTCCTCTGACACGTGGACGCGGCCGCAATGGGGCTCGCCTGAGGCCTGGGGGTGATGGCGGCCGGCGGTGGTGCCGGTGGCGACGCTATCGAGATATTGGAAAGGGGGCTCAGGCTGGACGTGGTCGAGCCCAAGGACATCGGACTCGGCGCCGGCGCCAGTGGAAGGAGGGTCGTCGACGGACCGTTTGTCTGACTCGCCTGTTAACAGAGATCGTCGTTGCTCTTTTTTTTTTTTCTCCCCTTCCTTCCTTTTTTCCTTTAACTCCCGTCGAACCATCGTCGATTAATCAGCTCGCATCGCCGTGCACACACCGCCAATTTATGAGCAGCGCTTAACGTCCGACGTAAATCTATTTTTGCCCCCTCGCCCCACCCTTCGTTCGCTTTTTCGAGCATCGTCGTCGAATCGTCCTCTCCCCCTCCCTTCCCCTCAGTTTATTGTCCCCTTAAATGTCTTTCTTTCTAGAGGGGGAGGGAAGGGGGACGGCCGTTATCGTCCATCTACATCGACCGATAAATCAACCATCCCCGAAGAGGATTTACGCGGTTCCCCGACTCACCTGCGTGGAAGCATGTTGTTGCTGATTATGCTGGGCCTGTTGATGCGATTGCTGCTGCTGTTGCTGCTGTTGCTGCTGTTGTTGCTGTTGCTGCTGCTGCTGCTGCGAGCCGACCACGGTGTTGCACAGCTCGGCGAAGGTTTGTATCGTCGACTCGTTGGACGCTTGTTGGAACACTGGCGACGTGGACGAGACGACGACGGCACCGCCTGTCGTCGGAATACTGAGGGAGACGGTCACTATCCCAGCCGAGGCAGCCGCCGTTTCCAGAACGTCCGACCGGGACTCCAGCTGGGGCGAGGGCGCCCCCTCCGAGCTCTGGGAGTCGTCCTCGAAGGTGATGTAGTGGTCCGGGTGTTGGGGCTTCGTTACTTGGCCCTCGCAAGTGGCCTTGAAGGGAATGTGACCCTCTGTGCGGAGAGAAGAAGAAATATTGGAAATGTTGAATCGAAGAGGAAAAGATACGCTCGAGGAGAGAGAGCGATTGAGCGATGCTCTTCTTTTTTCTTTTTCTTTTTCATCGTCATCGATCAAAGAGCGCGGTTCGTTGAGTTGGCGAGCTCACCTTTGACCGCCCTTTCAATAGGCTCCTCCGTGTGGAGAATATTCTTTTGGATGAGCTCGAGCGGTCCGGGTCGATGACTGAGCTGGTCGTTCAGCTGGTCGGCCAGCCTGGCCTTCTTCAGCATCCGTTGCCTCTCGGCCAGGCTTGGGTCCACGTGACCCACATCCTCGAGGATATGCTGCCTGACCAGCTCCTCCCTGCCCGGTCTCTGCTGGATCTTCGCCTTCAAAAGATCACCGGTCTTCGCCCGTTCCAGTTGCTTCCTCTGCTCGTGGAACGCCGGTGGCGTCTTCAATGCTACGTAAAGAAAGAAAGAAAGAAAAATATTCGTTATTATTCTTTAACGAAGTTTGGAAAATTTAATTAAATGAACATCGAAATCGATTCGGAGTAGCGGAGCAAGACTCAAATATAGATTCGAAAGAGGAGGGGAATCGAGATGTTTCGAATCCCAATCCTCCACTAATCGGACTAAGAAATGGGAAACAACACGCGTATCGATCGTTTCCACGGATGAAAATACATATTTAGCAATCTCGCGGGAATTCGTTTACCGTTCTATCGTTCAACTATTTCAAACACCTAAATGTTTAAAATACGGTTTTATCGGAAGTATACCGTTCCGATCGAGAGATTAATTTTAGACGTAGCAACCTTGCCGGCCGCCTCCTCCTCGCCGCGAGGAAGCCACTATTTCCAGCCGTGTGTAAAAAAAAAGAACACCGTTCGCCCGTGTCGTGTGTCGTTCCACCCGCTCTGGAATTAAAAAATCTCACACCACCGGCCTGCCTCCCGTGATTTTTATCTTCCCGTTGGAGACACTTAAATCACGGCCGGATGGTGTACGGCGGCCACTTTCATCGAGCTTTCCTCGATGACGGCGAAGGGCGCGATCTAATAAAAGAAACGGACGAGAGAAAGAGAAGAAGAAAGAGAGAGAGAGCACTTTCGAGAGCTTTTAGGACGCATGTCCTCCGACGCATGCTGCACGCATCAATTTCCGGGACGATCGCCCTCAAAGGTTTTCGATGTCTCCTTCCCTCCCTCCCTCCCTCCGAGAGAGGCGCCATTTTGGTGTCAACGTCAAACGAGACGACATTCCTGCACGCCATTAAGTCCCCGGATAAATGATCCTCCAAGCGTTTTCTCTACGCGCACCGCAACTATTTCCGGACGAGGGCAGCTTCGTAACAGCTTCGGAATATAAAAGCTTCGCGCCAGTTACGGTGTACCGACATTGTACATACACACGTGGTGATGGCAATGGAAATCACTCCCGCGAGTTTTATCCTGGATAAATCTCGAGGAAGATAAATTCGCCTCGAATCGCTCTCTTGACGAAAAGCGAAAACGTTTTCCTCGAGGAAACGTTTATTGACCGTTCTTCCACATTTATTGCCGTCTTTAATCGCCCGTTTTTAGAGAAAAAAGTAGAAAACGCGAAACAATAATATATAGTTCGGGAACTCAAATATCTTTCTTAATTTATCGTATCGATTTATATAACAGTAAAAGTTATTGTATATTATTTTATCCAATAGATATAGGAACAAACTCCAAGTATTTTCCAATACATTGTGTATAACGCACGTTTTATTAATCGATGTGCATTCGTGCTTTCTTAAAAAATGAAAATCATGATACGATGATCGTATCTCCGTTTATCGTCGCATATACGCGATTGAATTGGCCGCACAATGGTTTGGGCCGTGGCTTGTTAGCCGCGCGGAAATCGGTGAACCGCGAATCTGAAACCGCTTGCAAAGATAGGAGAATGTAGTCGGGTCTGCGTAGGAAATGCTAAAATTAACCGAACGATTCGAATCAATTAGGCCTTTCCAACATCCCCCCCCCTCCCCCTCCCTCGAGCAATGGCTCGCGGCTTTTGTCTCACCCACGCGAAACCCGCCGCGGGTTGTATCGCTCGGCCCAGCAGCTGTGACCCAATTGTCTAGTTTCTCGTCGAGTAAATCGCGAGTCGATGGACGTCTATCGAGGGAAAAGTAAAAAGGAAGAAAAAAAGGGAATGTTTATAAAAGTGAAGCCTATACACCGTGTTCGGGCGAAATAGAGAAAATTTGAAGAATAAACTCCAGATCGACGAAGAGATTTTTTGATATAATTCGATATTCGATATCTGAGCATATTATACTGCTATTACAAAATTTATATGTGAAAAAAATATTCATTGTTTCAATTTTTCAAAATTCATATTAAAGGAAGAGATGATTAAATTAACTTTTTGCTCGATAATGTTGATCAGAGGTTTCGATCGGAGTTGAAAAAAAAATTTATTTCTCGCTCCAACTCTTTCCTTCTTTTTTTCGATTAGATTAAAAAGAAGAAAGGCGAAAGAAATTAAATCAAATTCAAAACATCAAGCGTTCGATAAATTTAATATCGTCGCGCGACTTTGTTATGTTTATATATATGGAAACGATATTCGAGTTTCTCGTGTAAATAATATTTACATGGAAGGTAATTACGTTCTCGGATACGGGCTCGTATTTTCAATACAAATCGAATCGTTCCATTCGCGTGAAAGCGTCCGCGCCGCGTACATCGTTTCCTCTCCTATTTCTTTCTTTATTAATTTTAATACAATAAAAAATCGTTACAACGAAACGAAAATTTCTTTGCAACTTCGGTTTCGATAATTCATCGAGTATTAAATATATTTTTTATGAACGACGCTCAGAAACAGAAGATTCTTTTCTTTCATTCAATAAAAAGATATAATGATTTAAACGGAAAGAGAGGCTCAACAAACTAAAATCTAAAATACGGTAGTGTATGTATAAATTTCAGATAAATTTAAAGAACGCTTTTTTTAGAGTTTAGTTTCAGTTCGAGAAATCATGAGAGTTATTTGATCGATGGGGCATAAAAATAAATAAGGATCGTATTTCATGGCAATCGTCCCGTTCCAACTGTCCGCATCCATCAAGTAGGATCTCATCGAGTAATCGTTCGAACAAAGAGCGAAGATAACCAACCCTAAATCATCCGCGATCGGAGTGGACAAGTCGTAACAGGCCAATCGAGATTCCGGATTTACGATCCGCGATCGAATGCTCCTAATCGCGATCGCCCTTGCACGACGATTCTTACAACAGCGTTTCTTATTACAGGGGCGTTGATTAAGCGTTGAATCATTGTCTCAGAGAAGAATTTTTCGTTGCATACTTTTCTTCGCGTAAAAATGTATAGCTCAATAGCTAGTTTGATAAATTTGAACGGTTGACGTTTATTATAAAAATATTCAATTTTACGAGTAATGTAATCCAATCTCGTTTTATTTGAATCCTTGATCGATTGTCAAACGCGAAGGAAAATTCGCGCGAAACGCTCGATTTAGATTTCACGATTCTTGTTGCTTCTCAGCGGTTGGTTTAATCGCGCGTGGGCGTGTTGTATAATATAATAAGGAAAATTTCGTCGATTATGCAACCGTTTCCATAGCGAATTCGAATTCCATAGCTTCATTGTTCGCGTAAATTTTATATATATATATCTTGAATGAAAAAAGAATGATTCAATTAGGTATTTCTCGATCAATCGTGAACAAAAGGGATCGCAAATATTTCTAATGACACGATTCAAAATTAGTTTTTTTGAATATTATCGGTAAACTATTATTACTTCTTTCATCCGTACAATATATTTTTACATTGTGTTTCCAATTTAATTCTCGACAGTGTTTTAAAAAGAATTTTTGAATTATTGTTGTTGACAAATGAATCTGAAAAGGTTCCACTCTTTCGAAAAATAATTTTTATATTTTTGAAATTGTTTTGTAATACCGATTCTTAATCTTCCCATAAATATTTAACCGCGACATTGTTTAAAAAAATCACAATACAGAGAGAGAGAGGGAGAGTGTCATTAGTTCGAAGCGTTAAAATTAGGGTTCTTTATTCCGGTAAAATTAGCATGGTATTGCAACGCTAACCGAAGAAATTAATCGCGGCACGTAAACAGATTTACAACAGTCATTGCGTGCCGTTTCCCCGAAAAAACCATTACCCGTTACCACGCGCGATATCTTCGACTCCTGGAAGCTGTAAATGAGTAAATCCCGCGGAACGAAATTGCACATGATGGCTCGCATGAACGCCACTCGAAACGGAGGGTATCGGCCGTCGTATATTTTCTACCCGCCTCGCGATAAACAGGGTGATGCATATTTCGTGATGCGTGGAATTTCGCGATTACGCCGCCAATTAAGTTTGTCCCTGGTCATATACCTGGTAAATCCCCGGCTCGAAATACTCGATGCAGTTCGTATTATTCCTTGCCTTGAATATTTAAAAAAAATCGATTCGAAAAATTTAGAATCTTCTGCCATGACAATTTGAACAAATTCTTCGATTCTCTTTGATCGAATTAGATCGTTCGACCAGTTTCTTGCCTAGTTAAAGGTGGTATCAACAATTTCTTGGGAAGGAATCGTCAGAAAAGATCGGACGAGGCATTAGCTGGCAATTGATCACCGTACGTCAATTTAAGGTACTTTAGGAAGTCGCTCGTGTCCCAGTTACTTCCTTTTACGAGGTTGGCCGAGCCATCACGGGCAATCGCGTGGTAATTAAGTTGTAAGTGGATTAATCGGCCGTTACCAAGGGGAGGAAAAACGCGACACGTTGACGAACTTGTTAAATCTAACTCGAATCCCCTCCTCTCCCTCTAAATTTGTTCGATCGTACATATATATATATATATATATATAGAGATCGTTTCCCTTTGCCTCTCTCGCCAAATACCCGTTAAATACCCGTAATATACCAACGACGAACTCTCCTCGACTTTTTTGCCCACGGTTTTATTGCGGCTTCTAATCCTAATTGAATTTACTGTCCACGTTCAAACTCCTCGTATCCAGCTTTATTCACTCGAAAAGAAATTGGAATAAAAAAGTAATCGAAAATTTTCATTTACAGGTATTTTATACTTACATGGCATGATCCCTTGCGCAACCAGCTGATTGATGGGTCGCCTCAGCGTAAGCTTCACCTTCAGCGCTGCAACAGAGAGAAACAACGATCGTCTTTTATTAATCCTCCCTCTTTTTCTCGCCGGGATAGAGATCTGTTCCACGGATCTCGCTTGCTCGCTCGATCCCCCCTCGATTCGATGCTTATCGATTCCCTTAAACCCGTTCGATTAACCCATCCGTTCCCAGACATTCGTGCACGGACGAATATATCAGAGTTTCGAGTGAAAATGTCGAAAAGGAAAATTTGAATCAAGCTTCGTATCATTTTTCCAATTAATTAATCTCGAGAAGAACAAGTGCTCGTAGTATTTTTTATATCGTTTCTTTGTTTTTTCTCCCTTACGAAACGGTTATTTATATCGAGATTACAACACCACGCCCCGTATGGAACAGCCGCGTAATTTCACCATCATTGCTCGTAAAAAATGGGATGATCAAAGTCGATCGGTGATGGCCATTTCTCGGTAGCCAATATTTTCTTTCCCGTCTAAGCTGTTCCATATGGCGTCGCAAGCTGGGAACGGAAGGAAAGAAAAAGCACGAAGGATTCCCTTCCAACTCGGTTAATTGGACCACCAAAGTTACTCTTTAGCGTCGTAAACTTTTCTCCTTTTCTCAATTTCCCCCCTCCATTTCTCGAGTTATTAATTAAAGAGGGCCGTTTGTGCATAAATCGGTCTATTTCTCGCGCCAATTCTTCATTCTCCGTCCCGTTCGACGGGAGGTGGATATGTCTCCTCCGCGATATTACGGGACGACTACTACTACTACTGGTCTGACCACGCCAACCGGATGCCACCACGTGTAACGGGATTTGCGTACCGTATTGTCGGTGTAACGTTGTTTCTCATGCGGAGACAGCTACCTGTATTTCACGAACGGCTACCTGAAAAGCCGATCCTCGTTGTTGCGCGGATAGGATGGGGTGGGTAAGGGTCAAGTGTCAGAGTTCCTCTTCTCGTTTGCAATGGGGTGTTGAGTGTTTCTTGTGGTAAAGTTAAAGTCGTAACGGCGCTCGTAAACTCGACGGATTTTCGGCTCAACTTTTTCTTCCCCGGTTTGTTTTATCATCGTTGTACAAATATATATATGTATATGATTCAATATATATCTTCTCTTATCTTATTCTTTTTCTCCTCGAGTCAAGCGTGAATACGATTATTCAACTGTTTCATCATTATTTAAATATTTCAATGGCTTTTCTTTTTTAGGCAAGAAACTAATTCGCCAAACGAAAGAAATTCATTCAAAAAGTTAAGATATCTTTCCCTTTCTGGACATCGTTCACAGACATAATCGAGATTCTGGAAAAGAATCGACGATTCGGCGATCGGCTAATTAAAGGACGATCATTGTGATTTGGCGGGTTCGAAGGGAGATCCGCGGATCAAAGGTCGACGAGGGGCACGAAGCGAGCGTGGCGTGGATCGCGGGCCTGGCTACAACAAATTAACACACAAAGGGCCCCCGGTTATAAATACGCGGAGGACGCGCGGGTCGGATTGCATAAATTGGCGGCGTAAGAGGAAGAAAACAGCGGCCCGCATGGGGCCGGCGCGCGATCTGAATTCAAAGAAGGACCCGCGTGCGTGTGTGCGTTTCCTATAGAAAAATGTCTCTCCCCTCTCGGTTTATTAGCCTGCCCGAAAGGATCAGCGTTGATCTCCTCCCTCGATCGGGTCAGATTTTTTTCCCCTCCCTTCTTCCTTTGAATACGTTTCGAACAATCGATTCATCCGCGAATAATCGATCGTTCTCCTAATCGTTCTTATTCCCCTTTCTCGTTTTGAAATAAAACTTTGTCGATCGCTTTTGAGAAGCGTTTCATCTTATTATTTATATTTTCTAAAAAAGGTGTCTATATTATCAGGTTCCTTTTTTCAACGAGAAAGGACGAATATCTTAAATCTGATCTCGTTTCATTAAAATCGGGAAACGAAGATTTGGCAAAAAAGTAGGATGGAATTTTTTTCTCTGGAAAATCAAAATTGCAATTTTATCACAGGCAAAGAAATGAATTAAATGAAACGTTAAGCAGGAAATATTATCCGCTTTTGGTATTTCTATTTATCATCCGAGAATCTTTTAACTGTATGCTCTCTCGCTTATTAATCAACAGCGGATCCACATAGGAAATTTATGGCGTTGAAAGGCAATTAAGGGGTGAGGACGGTGGTCGAGGGGGAAAAAAATTCGATAATCCTGTCACCTAATGAGCATTCCTCGCCGTATCCTCCGCTATCGATCCTGACAATCACGCGTGGAACGCGCGTAACTATGCGCGAGATTGCATATTTCTCCCCCGGTGGCGGAGAAATTCACTCGTCCATTGCTCGAATCCCTACACGAAACTCGGTCGAAAAATCGTCCGTCCAAACAATTTCTCCTCGAAGTAAAAGCAAAATTGGAAACTTCTCAAAATTTAGTAATAGAAATTTGTAGAAACAGTTTCGATTTATCCATCTCTTTAATATTATAGCAAGTGGATATTGGAACACGTTTCAGATCGGGTGTGTAAAAATATCCCATCATAAGTTGACGTTACAATTACTCGATCCAATAACGATTGTTTACTTTGGAAATCGAATCTCGAGTCTAGTTACCGTCTCCTAGACCACTACACGCGAGAATATCTCTATAAATAATCGTATCGGCGTAATGAAAAAAGATATACGGAGGAATAACGAGGAACTGGGACGTGGCTGAAGGTATCATGGTCCACAGAAGACAAATGGTAACGACCAAAACGGCTACTAGACTCAAGCTGCCAAAATACACAGCGCCAAATACTGAGCCAACGTTTCTTGTATCGTTATACGGGCACACTTGTTTCTAATTCGGTATCGCGTTTCATCTTCTTCGCCCCTCGATGAGATAAACCCGGACAATTATTAACCCATTTTCCCCTCCGAGAGTTTCCATCCTCCATCCTTTACCATCCTCCTTTCTCGCTCTTGTCTTCCAATCAATTGCAAATAAGATCACCGTAAAATTTTGATAAAGAAGAATATCCTAAACATAAAGAGAGAAAGATTTGTAAAACGAAGAAGACTTCCAGAAGACACCACACCCTCGCGCACGGATGATGAACAGCTGGAGGTGATCGAAAGTCGGAGATTCCGTGCTTGGAGATGGACGTTAACGAGCGGAGGTGGACGAGGCTCGATATTGCGGACGGAGCGAGGGACGTGCACGTGCATAGTTGTCCCATGTACCCGGTGGGCCGACAGCTCGCGACTCGCCGGCTCGTGGCACCGGCTGTCAGGGTGGCACGCGGATTCCACCCATGTTTCGCATTTCTCGGAGATTTCGCCCTTGTTCCCCCTCCTTCCTCGTTGCGACGAGGGGCGCTAGGCGTTAATCGAGGCCCGTTCTCCATCGCGCCACTTTCCGGGACGAAAGATTCCTGACAGAGTCGATTGTTTTGGCCGGATGCCAGCATAATTTCAATCGCTCCTCTGTCTAACTATCGTTTAATTACATCGACATTTTTGTCCACGTCGATCATTGCGGAGGTATTTTCTCAAAATCGATAAGAATATTTGTAAAACAGTTTTCTTATAAACTTAATGATTAATTTCGCTTTGTGTAAAAAAGTTTGTGATTGATGGAAGGTGCGAAGGAATATTTATAATTTAAATTTCAAGATCGTAGATTATATATTTGTTTTAGATATACGAAAGCCGAGGGAACGTTCGTTTTTCCAGAATTTCACACCGAGGATGCCAGAGATGCCAGAGAGAGGATGCAGTGTTAATTGCGCGGTTCACGGGGTGCGAGCTTCAACTTACGGGAGCTACACTCCATAAGCATTTACGCAATGCATAGAATGCAAATTCGCTTGGTGCATTCCTGCCAAATGAATCCGACCGAATTGCTCACCGCCGCTACCTTCGAAGGCGATCGTTCCGGTCACTGTACGCCGCTTCATTGTCCGCGAACGACAATATATTTTCTTCTAATTTTTAATCGTTGCACTCTGAAATATTGCTTTCTTTCAAGGAATCTTTCTAAATCCCGTATGGTCGTAAGATGCGTGGCAAACAATCGATCAAAATTTATCTCGAAACTTGAGATAATGACGAATAATGGTCGAAGAAAGATCGAAGATCGTTGATTCGACGAAGAAACGACTCCGTGTCTCCTCTCAATCGTCGATATATTTCAATTTGTTAAATTGTCAAGAAAACTTGCGCATCATTTTTCGAAATATAAAATCGATTTCCCGGCTAATATCGACCAATGATCGAGCAATCGAACCGAATGGCTGGGGGTCCGGATCGGGGAATTTTTCGAAATTGAAAACCCTCGAAGAACGACGAGGTTCCATGATGGTTGAAGGCGAGGCCTGGAGCGGCGCCGCCAAATACGTGGCCACGAACGAGGGAGAAAGATTATGATCATTAAGCGCGTCATTACCGGACGTAAATTAGAGTGGTTAAGAGTAATTACGCGGCAGCGGGAGAGAAACCGGCCCGAGCGCACGCTTGCTGACACAGCTGTCGATCCAAGTTAAAACCTTCTGCCGGGGGAATTAATTCGTGCTGTCGCATAAACTGTTGCACCCGTTGAAATTCAATGCCCACGGGGCTCGTACGTTCTTGCGTGAAAGGGGCGCCTTGCGATCGCCCTCGGGGTTTGCACGAATCGAATACCCGTTTGAAAGATCAAACTTTATCATATTATTTGCACGCTCAATTCCTCGTCACTTCGTTCGTTAATCGTCCATTTCCCTCTTTCCAATGTCGATTTTTCCTTTTTTCTTTTCTTTTTTTTCAGATTCAGATATATAAATGGGTTATATATCTCTATTTATGATAGGCGGCAATTTTATGACGACTTCCAGAGTTATACCACTTTCGCTTGAATTTAGGTTGAGCAGATGGGGTGTGTAAGATATTTCCAGTTTTAATTGCTTATAAGCTCAAGTTTATATTCAGTTTCTTTGCTGACATATATAAATCTCACAGGATATTACATGTAGATTCATTTTTAAAATTTTACAACATTTGCGCCAAAAATACAATAAACTTCTTTCTTCCCGCGATTATTTAACGAATTTTTAAACGAATAATCACAAGATTCGATTAAGGATACGTAAGAGTTATCCAGATTTCGTCGTTGTAGCGGAAGCGCAAGTCACGTTTCAAAATCCATTATATGAAAGAGAAAGATAGAGAAAGATATATCCATTATGAGAAAGATAGAGAGAGAGAGAGAGAAGTTTTCGAGTTGTCGCAGAGTTTTACGACCTTCCCTTCGCGTGCCTGTTTTACGACGAGACCCATCGCGCGATAAATCAAACCGGCAAGAATCCTAAGCACGGCGTTAAGGAGTTCCACCAAGAGATTGGAGATTTCTTCCCCCGATCTCATAAATATCGGCCTTTTGCTACTTTGACCCCGATCTTCGACGTTCCTCGTCCCCCCGATTAATCGTTTTACAAATCGTCGCAGAGAATCCCGTGGAATTGGCCGTCGAAGAAGAAAAGAAATCGGGAAGGGGGGAAAGAAAAAAAGAATATGGAAAGCATGGAGTGGAAGAAGGTCGAGGAGGAAAAGATTTACTGGTCAAATAAATCGGGCATGTGGCAATGTGACGGCACACATTGTAACGCATCGCAGCCAGATTTATTTGATGGGCGCATCGTGAATTATATTCGTGTAATTTCAAAAACGCGCGTTAAATACGATTTTGTATATAACGATCTATTTATACGAGATGGAAATTGTTTTTGGGGAGGTTGAGACGAGGAATATAAGAGAGAGAGAGAGAGAGACAAATTTGCCTTTTTGGAGGTTAAAAATATTATTAGGGAATGTAAAGGTAAATTAATTTGTTTGCTCGCGTCGAGGAATTTTTTTCGTTCAAATCGAATAATAAATAATTTCGAGTGGCTTGTGCAATTTTTTTCCTGAACGTTTCACTTTGTAATGTAATTTTGTCACGCAATCTTTTCTTCGTGAACGCGGAAAAATTCCACGGAACGTTTAAAAAAAGGATCGCTTTATTTAAAGGTTAAGCTATTAAAAGAGGTCACGCGTTTCGGAGACTGCAAGACAGAAGCGGAAGTCGGTCGGCCATCGAGAATTCGAAAAGAGGAGCACGTGAGCGGCATGAGATGCACAAGTTGGCCAGAATCGCGGGGGTGATCCAATAATACGGCAGCTTTGGGTATAAATAAAACCACTAGACCAGAGGATTACGACAGAGAACTCTTGTTCCTTCTCTCGCCATAGTTTTCCCTTCGTATTTTACGGTCTTCGTCTTCTTCATCTCGTCCTCGCTTATCCCCAATATTTCCAGCCAAATTGGATCCACCATTGGATGATAATCACGATCGAGTATTTCGAAATAGGAAACTTTTTCAATTTCGTCCTATTATTTTTGATTAATTGGAAAGCGTGTTAACGAAACGAGTACAAAGTTCTCTATATCTAATTAATCATCTCGACACAGATGGACACGTTTTGCATCATCATCTCGCTTTGTGACTCGTGAATAAATCATATCGTGGAAATAATCTATTTTCAAATAGAAAAGCTCTTCGAAATAGATTTCGACCGATTTTTTTTCTTCTTTTTTTTTTAACTTCCTCGTAAACGATTCGTTAAGCCAAACGTGACTAGGCGTGTTGCAAAACAAAAATAATTCCTCGGAAGAAGAATGGGCGATGCGTGGAAGAAGAATAATAACGAGAAGCATTTTGAGCACGTTTTGATTTACTCGCCGCGCGTAATGTCCCTGTGTTTTCTTAGACAACTAACGGCACGTAAGAAGAAGAAGAAGAAGAAGAAACGATAGCGGTAATAAAATAATTTTTAAATCTAAAAGAAGGCGGGTAAGAAAATAGAAAAAAAAAAGAAAGGAAAATAATTTGAAAACACTCGGGGAACGTTTCGACAAAGTTACAAGCGAGAGAAAAAAAAGGGAAATGATTGCTCTTCGAGCCTCTTCTTTAACCCACACGATATGATTTACGCGGCAATGAGAAACGGGAATAAAAACAGCGGCGTTTGTTTAGAAAATAATCGCCTTCTTCGTGCGTCGGAACAGGTGAGCGCTTTCGAAATCTATTACGCATACGCCTTGTGTTTTTCTAAGCCGCGATTAATCGAGTCGATTTAATACCACCGTCGTCGCATCGCAACACATTTCAATGGTGTAACCGGCCTGTAAGACAAACATTTTTTTTAAAGCGGGGCATAAAATGTTATACGTGAATTCTCCGAATGCTATCTCGTGCATGGGTTTCAAGAAACTGCCGATGAAGCGATAAAAATATGCCGTTTGAAAGAAAAAAGTTCCACGAATAGTTGTTGCATCGGGGACAGTTTGTCCGTCACCAGAGCGGACTAATTAAAATTCGAGGGAGCGCGTTGCGAATTTATCGGTTGAATTTTTCACCGACGCATTTCCCGCCATTGTTCGTTGGCCAGTTGTGCGCGCAGCTGGACGCATGCGTCAATCAGTCGTTCTTATGCAAAATGACAAGTTTCTGGTTAATTTCCGAAAATGGATCTAAAAAAAAATACCGAAACGATACATCGAAAGCTTACTAAATCGGTATAATATTCCTCTGTGATATCAATTCTTCATCAAGTTTATTACTTTTCACTCATCGTATAGGTTAGGTTATCAACTCGTATTGAAGGGCGCATGCGCTAGCTTCCATCAATCGAATTGTTCATAATGAAAAGCTTCTAGTTAAAAAGTGGAGTTTAATATCGATCGTTCAACTTTTGAAATATCAAAAGTTACGAAACCGTGCCTCCTCCTCCTCCTCCTTCCTTCTCTAACAAAGTTTATTCACCGCTTTTCATTTTACTATCGCGTATAGGTTAGGTACAACCCGTATCCGTTGAACGGTATTAAGGAAGAGACATCGTTCTCTTACCAACGATAATAAATAACCGTGGCCGGTTATGCTCGGCCGTCGGCTATCTGAATCGATGGAACGAGAATTGATGATGCTTCGAAGACACACCGAGTTGCTCGACTTCTCCGTAACTCCCTTATAACTGATCGCTCGTTCACCGATTCACTCCGCTAACTGCTACAGCTGCTACATTATAACTTCGTAAAGAAACGATAACAAACAACCCCCCTCTCCAACCGTTATGGTGAAACGGCGAGTCGCGGGGTAGAGGTAATCTCTTCGAAAATACGCGTTTGGCTCGAGCAATTAGACGCATAAGTCGAGGCAAACCTCGTAAATCATTTATCCCGAGAGGGACATTTTATTCGAAAGATCCTCCGGGGGACAGACGATCAAATTTGCTGGAAACAAATTATTCCCCTAAGTTTTACAATCCTTTTAAACTCCTTTAAATCATCGCGCTCCACCCAGTAGAACTATCATTAGACATCCATATCCATTCCAAGCATTCCTTATAATATAATTCGAATTTCGAAAATGACATCTTCAATCTTGACACTAGAGTTCAACATTCATAAATTCCAACTTTGTTTTTCCAGATATTTAAAAAGAAAAAAGTCTCCTAATTATTAAATAAATTTCTTCTGAGGGGAATAATTCTAATCGAGAAGACGTGATCGCTCCATTCAATAGAATTATCATTACACATCCATATCCATTCCAAGCATTCCTTATAATATAATTCGAATTTCGAAAATCTTGACATCAGACATTCAACATTCACAAGTTCCAATCTCGTTTTTCCATCAGATATTAAAAAAACAAAAAGAAAAAAGTCTCCTAATTATTGAATAAATTTCTTTTGAGGGGAATAATTCTAAGAGATGTGGTCGCTCCATTCAATAGAATTATCATTACACATCCATATCCATTCCAAACATTCCTTATAATATAATTCGAATTTCGAAAATCTTGACACCAGACATTCAACATTCATAAATTCCAATTTCGTTTTTCCATCAAATATTAAAAAACAAAAAGAAAAAAGTTTCCTAATTATTAAATAAATTTCTTGTGAGGGGAATAATTTTAGGAGATGTGGTCGCTCCACCCAGTAGAACTATCATTACACATCCATATCCATTCCAAGCATTCCTTATAATATAATTCGAATTTCGAAAATGACATCTTCAATCTTGATACCAGAGTTCAACATTCATAAATTCCAATAAATCATAACATTCATAAATTCCTCGTTTTTCCATCAGATATTAAAAAACAAAAAGAAAAAAGTATTCTAATTATTGAATAAATTTCTTGTGAGGGGAAGATAATTCTAGTCGAGGAGGAGACGTGGTCGGTTAATTTTTATAAGTAAATCTATCGTAGTCCAGGAGAGAGAATCGGCGAAGAGAATCACGAGTCAATCTCTGCCTTTTGTCGGCTCGTCTCGCGTGCACAACCTCGTGCAACGGTCGCGAATCGCTTTTATAGGCGAGCACCGCGTATACACCGACCACTCATATATGTACCCTTGTGTGTACATTAGCTATACGCGAGCTTTAACGCGGCGTTAGCACGCTCCGCCTACCGGCTACGCCTTCTAATCGATGTGCGCACTTGTCTTTCGTAACGCTTCTCTTCCTCTCCTCTCCTCCAACACGCCGTTTTCTTTTTTTTTCCCTCCCTCCCTCCCTCCCCTGCGCGCATACCGGGGGAGAAACACACAGTTCCATCATCTTTTTTACACGGGGCAACCGTCGTTCCACCCTGGTGGCCCGGGCCCCAGAAGTTGAACGGGCAAGTGTTTACGCAAACGGAGGAAGCGTTGCAACCGAGGATTGATTATGTGGTTAGATCCTTTCTGTACGCCAACTTCATCTATTTTCTTTTTTTTCCTTTTTTTAGACGAGGAGACTGGTCGACCACTTTCTTCACCGCTCGGATCTTTCGCTGCCTCACGTGGTATGAATTTGTTAAATTCTTTGTTCTTTCTATTTTAATATAATCACTTTTAATAATTGTATTGTTTTATACAGGTGATCCAGGATGAGGAAGAGTTTTTCGTTAGCTATTTCGAATCTTGATTCTTTTAATTCTTTTAAAATTTCTTGCATGGAGGAGGAAGTAAATGCGAATCATTATATTTTGTACAAAAGTGTTAAACATTTGAACTCTCTGTGCAATCTGTTACCTAATCGTAACCACAATCTACACAAATATTCAAAGTAAATTAAATTTCGAAGAAAGCATTATCATACGCATGGATATCGTGTAAAAACAAACTTGGAAGTTGCAAGATCGAAGAAAAAAAAAAAATCAAGCGTTTTCGCAGAAAACATTCCTTTCTCCCTTCCTAACCCATGCGGAAAAAACACGAGGCATCCATATTCCCTGGTTACGACCCACGCAAAACTTCTCGTACTCGAACTCGGGGAAAACGCAAGTTTTGTTTCGTCGTAGAACGAAACGAAAAGTTCCCCTGTCGAGGGAAACTCCCTGTCAATTCTCTCGCGTCATAAATACGTCGACCGTTCCGTCGACCGAGGGTTAATTAAACCTCGTGTTGTACCGAAGGGAACGGTTCCCTCTCGATCCTCCCTAAAAGCGGCGAAAAAGAAGAAAACGCAAGGAGAACGAATCACGAAGAGGAAAGAAGTCATACTCTCTCGAGAATAAGAATAAGAATAGGAAGAAGAAAAAAGTGGCACGAAAAGTCGAGTGGAACGGCAACGTAGCAGCAGTAGTCTGGCAATAGGTGTCTGGTGGCGAGAGAGGGGCGAGAGGACACCCGCCGATTGATATAACGCTACGATTTGCGTAATATACGCTCACCCGTAAAGCTCTCGGTGATTTATCCCGGTAAATAAATAGATTTCGGTGTTGTTAACCCCGTTTCCAGCGGAGGGAAGTAGAGGGGGAGGGATCAACGCGTGTCTTCTTACGCACGGCGGTTGCTCCTCTCGCGGTGGCGTGCAGTCTGCACGCGTTCCCTATCCGATATACGCGTGTGGTGCAACGTCCTGTGGGTCGTGGGAGGAGCGGAGAGGAGAAGGCGAGGGATTAAAAATACTGGAATAGGAGGCTGCAGCGGAGGAAAAAAACGCGAGAGAGAGCTAACGGGGAAAAAAAGAGATGTATAGGGAGATGGTGATATTTCAGAATTTTTGGGGAGGATTTACGAGCGACAGACGCCACCACGGCGATGACTCGGATCCACCACCATCAAGGGTATCAAGGGATCGTCGGGCGCATCTCGATCTTAATTGCCTCTCCACGGTGAAACAATCTACGGATTAAGGGGGAGGGGAGCGGATCCGCGCTTCTTCTTCGAGGCGAAACACGCGCTGGTTGACGTTTATGAGGTTCGTTCACGTCGAATGATCGCGTCGCCGATTGGACGACGATGCTTAGCCTCGAGGCGTTGAATTTCGGTCGAATTAAAAAAAGAAGAAAAGCTGTGTCTCTCTTTTAATAGACACGGGTTCAACGGCCTTGCGTATTCTTCCAATACTTCTTTTCCTTCGAAAAGAATCTCCATTTATTGTCTCCTGATTGCAAACGATTCGAAAATCGTCGAACATACATGAATTTGATGCAATTCATACTCTCTCCAATAAAACGAAATGGTTCGATCGTTAAGGTATTCTAAGCTAAATCCGAATAATCCCCGATAGAAGACAAGAAGGGAACTTCCCCGTTACCTGTGTTATGGTAATTACTACACGTGTAAAGCGTGTGCTCCCGCCGGAGCTCATTGGCATTGTTTCAAGAGTATTGTCGTTCGTTTACTATCATGCCGGTAAATCAACGTTTTTACGGCGGCACGCACCTGCCGCACTAAAACGTTGCTGGTTCGATACACCTCTATGCGTCCTATGGGCGAAAGTTGGCCCCGAACGCATATTAATCGGCAAGTCACGCGAAACGAATCGACAGAAAGCGTCCCGCTGTACGTTAAGCCGGGGACAAGACGAACGAATTCCTGCCCGCGAGACAGCCAACCCGTTTTCACTTTTTGGTAATTAGCCGATTACACGCCACGCATGCTTTCTTCCGTTTTTTTTTTCGTGAAGCGAATCCATCGCTTTCCCGAAAATCGATTTCGATTTGCATCGATAATGAATTTCGTGGATATGGAAGCACGAGCGTGTAATAAAGGAAAATTAAAAGGAAAAAGAATTTATTATCTGCTTCTTAAATCGTGTAAAAAGAGTAAAGTAAGATTAAGAAGAATTCAAGAAAACGAAACGTGAAAATTAATCAGGATTATCGGCGCGATAATTCTCAACGTCGTATCGAAAACAAGGATACTCTCTTCCTGGTATGCACGGTATATAATCGTGAATTGACTGCGTGCAATCGTGTCTTCCCTTCCACGAATATATATCTCCAAATGCCTGATGTTTTCGAAGCGTGTCCGGGGGCCGAAAATAACCCGGGAGAATCGGAGTGTCTCGGTTACGTCTGATTCCCAAACACGAGCACGGCACGAGTCGGTCGTTGATGAAGCGTTTTATTCTTAGAATGAACATCGGGTGTTGGAAAAACAGCGTAAAAACGACAGGTATATTACAGGGGAAACACAATACGGGAGCTTAAATATACACAAGGGGGCCTTTCGAGGCGACGAAAACGAAGTTCACGCTTTTGCGCCTAAATGAGTGAATCATCCCCACGAAAATTGGAATCTTTTTTATTTGTTATCCTTGGCCCCCTCCTTCTTTCCGATATCGACTCGATTATTATTCGCATATTCATCCTCTCTCGAATGATATCATCGTTGATACAGAAGAAGAAGAAGAAAGAAGGGATGCATACACGCACGTAGAAGAGAATTTATGCAGTTCGAAGTTACGTGAAACCCGCAACGGAGTCTTTAATTCCACGGCGAGGCTTCCATCGAAGCCGGGGAAAACACGGTTCATAAAAGCGGCTTTGTATGCATCCCGTACACCCACGTGCCTACTCAACCTCGCTCTCCTCTCCTTTCCTCCTTCCCCTCCGCGGAGCGGGCAACGTGGATGCTGCCATCCCTCCAGGTGAAACCGTTTCCTGTGTCGCAAGCCACTTCTCTCTCTCCTCTCTTTTCGCCTCTGCCTCTTGTTTTCTTTCGACCTCTCCTCGAGAATACCATTATACATTGTATTTTCCCAACTCTCCTTGGATCTCCTTCCTTTCTCTCGCCTTTCTCCTTCCTCCGTTGCGCAAACTCCTCTTTCCCTTCTTCTTCTTCTTCTTCATCATCATCATCATTATCATTATCATCGTCCTCTCTTTTCACCAAAAACACGTCGTTATTTTGTAAGCAAACCCGAAATCCCACAATTCCACGTTAATAACGCATGTTTATTATCGCCCTGTTTTCCCTTGCGACACACGACGAGGAAGAAACGACGATCTCTCCTCTTCCCATCGTTTCTCTCCGCTCTCTCTCTCTCTCTCTCTCTTTCGCGGCTCGGCAATATATCTGGCCGGCGTGGGCGGCCCACGTGGGTTTGACAGCTAAGCCCACGGAAACTGGTTACACCCACAAGCGCGCAGGTCGCGTCGGGAAGAGGCACACGCCAGGTAGGCGCGTTCACCGGGCGTCGTCGCTGACACCGGCGATCTTCCCTCGTCGCGGACACGTGGCGTATCAAGCCCCACACACACACCGCGTTTAACGAGTGTCCAAAGTTTTACATCACACTCCTCCCCTTCGTGATCTTTCTCACGAAATACTGAAATTACTTAGAGCATCTTAAGAGACGACTCTCCTCAAGTTTGACTCGACTTTTTTAAAATTGAAAAATATATAATCGAATACACGAATCTGTATTTCCACGATCGAATCGGTCAGCGTTCCGGGATGTTGGTAAGCGTGGGTAAACTGGCATGTCCAACGCAAAGAAGGCACGTACGCATTTTTTCCTCCCTTCTCCCTCCCTCCCTCTCGTTTCGACCACCTCCCGCCACCATCCACCACCATCCCCTCGCCCATCGTGCCCACCGCATCGAGCACACACCTTCGCGGACAATTAATTTACCTCACGGCGGAGGTATATAGCCCGGAGAGTGTATCGCGAGCTTTACAGGCGTAGCTTGCTGCCGGCCATCCAGAAATGGAGTTGGTTTCGCCGGTTAAGATACGATCGGGCACACATCCTCGCCGCAACCGCGTCGAGAAAAACGCCATAACTTCGAGTCGTATATGGCGGCAATGCACAGGTGCATGCCACCGTGCATCTACCTTCCCCCCGTCCCCTCCGTCCCCTCCTCCTCCTTCGGCCCCCACCGCCGCATCCAGCCACCCCTTCTTCGTGGACCCCTTTTCTCCTCTCCTCGTCGATCGTCAGGAATCAGTCCTCCCGTCATCGTCGTAGTCCTCGTCGTCGTCCACGTCGATCGAACGCGCGTGCAGAATGTCAATTGTTCCTCTCTCTCTCTCTGTCCCCTCCCTTCTCGTTTCGCTTGTTTTCTTTTCCCCTCTGTTTTTCGCGCTCCGATCCGGCTCTCCGGCTCCTCTCCTCCCTCCCTCCCTCGACGAGTGACGGGAGGCGCAGGCCGGGCCCGAACTCTTTTCCAATCTATGATCGTAGGAAGAGGCTGGGTGGGACGCGGGGTTTCGAGGCGAGCGGAACGAAAATGGTGGAGAACGGTTCGTTCGTCGGATAAGAAGGTTTCTTAGAGAAGGTTTCTCGATATTCGTGGCGATTTGAAATGATCGGCTTTGAGTAGATGTAATTAGCAAGTGATAGATTTTGGGGATAATTGTACAAGTCGAAATTTCAAAAGAATGATTCAGCTTCTACGAATTGGAAAATTCCACGTATTCTTTTGCAGTTCTAGATACGAATATATGACTAATCTCCTTATTAAATCTCGGATATTTATGCAAAATAAAATTTGCACGAACTTGTGTACATAATTTTAAATCTTTATATCGTATAAAGCTCGAAAAAAAAAAAAGAGAAGAAGAATTTATTTCTTTCCTTCGATTAACAAGATCATCTTCTCGATTCCTCCCAATCGTTTCGATCATCCTCTCGCCGCAAAACCAATATTTCGACTCGAGGCATCGTAAATATAACTCTCCCTCTCTCGCTCCACGTCCTTTACCCCTTCTATTATCCACTCTCCGTGACGGGCGGCCGCCGGTGCCATTGCTCGGTTGCCAAAGACGAGTGGTAACGAGCCGGTAAAAAATAATTAGTATGTCCGTCGACTCGTTGCTTCTAGAAATAGACCGGTCCGCATAATCGGCCGCCGATTCCGAGACCGCTTTGGAAACCTGCCGCCGCCGCCGCCGCCGCCGTGGCTTTTGCCTCGAGTCCTCTCGCGAGGTGATACCTCGTCGTCCGTGTGTGCGCGGACCAGCACGCGAGCGCTTTCCTCTTCGGCTACGCGAGGGAATTCGCGAGATAAGGGCGCGCAACACGGCCGTCTCGGTTGGGACGCGAGCTCGTTATATCAACGGTTACGCGACACCTGGGCTGACGTTTATTAACCGGCCATCGAGATAATGATCTCTTATTAGCCGGGGGATCGAGTGAATAGCGCGGCCATCCTCTCGTAACGGGGGTAAATTACCCCCCCCTCCCTCTCTTGGAGGTAAACGTTTCTCCGTTTTATTCGTCAACGCGTTGTTCAATGATATCGTGGAATACACGCGGTTCGAGGAAAAATTGTCAATCTTCTAGTTCCTTTTAGTAAGCTTTTTAACGAGTTATTCTGCTATAGAGATAAGCTAAAGCAATATAATTTATTAGTTACACGGTGATAAACGTGGATAGAAATATATATATATATATAATCACGCTTAGGAAATTAAATTTTCAATATCAATTAATGTTTATACTTAACGAGAAATTTTTCTTATCAATTTCATTAATCTATCTCGCGACTAATATAAGCGATCGAGCAAATATGATATACATATTATCCATTTTTTACCATTGAAAATAATTTTTTCAGGGAGCGAAACAATCTCGGTTGAAAAGAGGAGGCGACGAAAGAGGTTGTCGAAAGGAGCGTTCCGCGGACTTCATCGCGACGCGTGTCGCGAACACTGGCTGCTCTCCTCTCTCTCTCTCTCTCTGTCGCTTTCTCTCCCCCGTTCGAGCACGCGGTGAGAGTTGAATTTATGAATGAACGAAGCGAAGGGCGAGCGTGGGCTCGCCCACGCGCTTTATCATAATCGGAACCTCCTAGGCCTAGTCACGCCTGCCTGCCATAATGTGGCCGGGCATAGGAGCAAGGTTGAAGCGCTGGCAACAGAGTTTTCGAGGCGATGGACGAACGGAATGAATGGAACAGCGACCCATTCACCGATTGCGAGACCGCAATCCCTCCCCCGCCGAGGGAATCAATGCCTCTCCTATTCTAATTTATTCGAGGATCGCGAACGTGTCGTCGCGCCACAGGGAGTTGGGGATCCTTCCGTTTATCGGCCGACCCACTCTCCACGAGTTGCTCTTCCTGAACACGTTCCACGCCGTGCCGATGGAAAGAAGCGTGAATGAACGAAGGGCACGCGTGGGCGATCGCTGATGAAATCGACGCTTTCCATCGTTTTCCCTCGATTGAACGAGATCAAGATATTCGAGAACTATTCAACGTTTTTCGTTGTTGCGAAAGAGGGACCTTCTTTAGGAAGGTATTGGGCGTTTTTTAATGACACGCTTCGAAGAGAGAAAGGAGTTATTAGTTTGTAAATCTGAAATGAATCTTTAACTTTCTTGATGATTAATTATTGGAGATTCTTGGAGTAAACTTGAATTAAAAGGATTAGATATATTAATGAGGATGGATGGGGATATTCAGTTTCGAAAATAATGGATTTGTTATAGAAGATGTGAAAAAGAAAGAAAAACAACAGGTTGCATCACGTTCGATCGATCCGAAACTGCATAAAATTGCCTGGCATTTGAATATTGACGTGGGTGTTGGATGATTTACGAATCTAATTTTGCATCGCGAAGGTCGTAATGTTTCGATCGACGAGATAAAGATCGGTTGCGACACGTCGCGAAATCACCCCGGATCCATCAGTAAACAAAGAAAAATGCAATTCCTCGCCAATTATCTTATATAATGATATCTGAACTGCAACTGGAATTTTCAAAACTGGATTTACATCGCGCGTTATTCCATATCTTTGACCAACGAAAAGAGGAAAAGTACCAATTTTTTATATTTTTCAAGGAAACACATTCCATGAAGAATCGTTTCGAAGGATAATCGTAGCAATAAATAATGGACTAGTCCCTCGAATTGCAAGGAGGAGAAAAAAAAAATATCGAGGAATTCCATCGAGGGAGGTGACAGTTGAACGCGAGGATGAATAATAATAAACGGTTGCACGGTTTTCGAGACAATGTACGCGATCCCACACAGGAATTTCAAGTGTTTCGACTAACGAGCGATTTGCATGGAACAACGAACACCAACGAGAAGGAACCAGAGAGCGAACCAGTTTCGAGTCGGATACATTCGTAACTCTTTGGACGCGCGTAACCCGACAGGGGCTCGAGACCTCCTCCCTCCCCCCCTTTCTGTACCCTCGTTCCTCATCCTCGATACGGCGAAGCGAAAATACGCTAATTACGGTTTGAAACTCCCGCGTTACGACCCCTGCCTCGAGACGTTCCATTATCCAACTTGGCTCCGTTCGAAGGCTACATCTTGTAATTACGCCGATCACCATCTCGCTCGATACCATCTTATTCGGCTTAGCCGGTTGCAACGAAATTACAACCGCCTCTCGAAGGGATAATCCTCGAGAAATGGATTTAAGAACGATAGGAATTACGGATGGATTTATCGTATCTTCGAATTCTCTCGAGAGAGAAAAAAGAGAGCTCGCTCGCTTTTCGAGAATTATAAAAGTTTCGAGAATTATATTTTTCCAAATGGAAGTAAGAGTTGGACTGATGGAGTGATGATTAATTGTTCTTAATATATATATACACCGTCATAGAGAATTTTTAATTTTGTTAAAAGAAGGAGAAAAATTACTTAGAGAGATTCTTGTTCTTGGACGAATTTTTTTTCGAATTGTTTATCGAGAAATCGCCGCGTTATAATCACGGGATCTAAGTAAACCCTATCGACGATTATAAAAAGGAAGTAGTTTCTCAGAGGTTGAGTCGGTTAATTCGTTACTTATTTCCGCGATTCTCCCTATTCATTCCTTCGAGTCCAAGTTTTTTGCCAGGACGTTGCACGCCGATTTTCCCCTGTTTTCCCGCGTGCGTGAACCGGGACTCGCGTCGACTCGCACCGGGTTTCCTAGGAACGCGTCTATCGTCGACAATTATCGCAACCAACCGACAGGTGGATGGGATTGCAACGCGGAAAGAGACGGAGCGGAGGGGGAGGGGCAGAAAAAGAGCATTTCCGTCAGACAATTTCATTCTCTCCACCATTTGTCTTCTCTCAATCCTTCGAATGCGAAATAATCCTCCAACTGTTGAGTTTGATCGTGAAAACGAGACATCAGCGGATTTATTCACAGATTCGTGAAATCAAGAAGTATATATATCTTTTAATTAGTGAAAAAAAAAAGGAAAAGAAAGGCAGAATGGAACATTACCTTTGTCGCGCTTGATGCGTCTGCAAATGGCGCACATGCGTCGCGCGCAGTGCTGCCTCTCGGACTTTTGCTCCGTGTCCAAGGTAACCATGATTGATGGATATTTTTGAATAAATAAAACCACTTTCTTCTCTCTTTATACGTGTGAATATATCTATATATATTTGTGTGTATTTATATTAAAATACACGCGCTTCGAAAAATTTCACTGAACAAGTTCTCCTGTCATTACGGGATGGGAACGAGTCGAGTCCCCCTCCCCCGTGTGTTCCCTTCGACTTGACACTCTTACAAAATTTCGAAACGATCTCCTTGGGGTTACACTCGAGCACTATCAAGTCAAGTTTCACGATATTATCACAGCTGATCCGATTTTCCGCACTGACTAGATGATGGAATCAATCCTCTTCTTCTAAACGACGATTCGAAAAAATTCACACCGCTCCTGGCCACGATGCTCGACGCAATCCCAACAATTTGCGGATCCCTGCAACCATCGAATCTTAGAATCGATATTCCTCGATCGTGTCTCGAAGAATCTCTCGTAGATAGAGAGACCCTTTCCTCGATAATTTTTCTTTCCCTCCTCCTTTTTCCTTCTTCTCAAGAAAGAAAAATTTACACCGAATCAAACCACGAGGATAATCATCCTGGAGAGGGTTGAAATATTTATCGGCCAATATTTTTTAGCCCGCTCTTCGATTCCGTCCTCCTCGTTGCCTCCGGAATGTTGGCCCGTTTCTACATTTTATTAACAACCACCGGCCGCTTAATTAATCGTCAACAATTTAAACAATCGGCCGTTTGTGATATAACACTTTCTCTCTCGGCTCCCTTTCTTGATTGGAAACCACGACTACTACTACGACGGCCCACGGTTTGAATTTCACGCGCGTTTTCTCCTCCTGCGCGCAGCACGTACACGGGAATTGATTTCACCTTTGTATATATATATATATATCTCGTTAACCGCGTGCACAACCGTTGCGTTTCGCGCGATTCTTTCGACTAAAGCGGAGCCCGCTAATAACTACGCCTAATCGACGCGGGGATGACGAATCGCGTCGCGTAAGTAAGCTCGCTCACCGCGCGAACAATAAAATTGCGGTGAAACGATCAGGCTCCGCCCATGAAGAACAGAAAATCACCACCTAATGATTTATACTTATACGATGCGCGCACACACACACACACTATTAAACACAAGAATCGCAGAATCGAGGCTGCTGATTGGAAAACGGAGAGTTTTGTCCGAGAAAAATCTTGGACAAACACGCACACACGCGTGTGCTGTTTGATTTAATTTCGAATTCGATCGAAATTACGTGGAAAAACGCGAGGAAGGATTACAACGAAATTTCGATCTTGTCGTGAGAACCGTCCTTCTCTCGTCTCCAACGACTAATTAAGCTTGATTCAATTTGATTAATCCCCGATCTCTGGGGAGGGGGGCAATTAGCGGCGAGAGATCGGTCTCAGTGGCCTAATCGTATCAAATTAATAGAGTTCAAGGATGGCGAGGACGATTTTTCTCCCCCTCCTTCTTCTCTCCTCCTTGTTCTCGTTCGATCCGTCCGTTTCTTTTGGTACTTGCGTGGGCGGCGTTTCGCCGCTGCACGTCGCGAAATTACGGTGAATTATCGACGGCCGGTCGGAGGCGCTTCGTGGAACTTTCGAAAACGTGAGAGGTAAACACTTGCCCGGCGGCTACCCATTCAGAAAAATCGTGGTGAGTGAAAGCAACGCAAAAAAAAGAAGAAGGAAAAAAAAGAGAGAGAAAAAAAGAAATGTCGATCCTCGCCATAGAAAATGAGAAGATTTCCTCTCGAGATCCCCTCGATGAGATTTCACGGTTTTCACAGAGGAGGATGATATCTCGTAGCAATTTTGTATGGAGTTTTTCTTTTTTTTTATTTTAAAGGACGCCTTTATCGAAGATTCTACGGTATAATTATCCGGTAGCCGGGGTAGAACGTTACCATTAAGATCAAGAAAAGAAAGAAAGAAGAAAAAAAGGAGCGAAACCTGCCACCTTGAAGCATCGCGTTTATAGACGAGGCCCGACGACAATCAATTATCCTATATGGAAAACGTAAACAGTCCCTGCCTCGTAGGCGCTCGTGTAAGACGTTACGTGCTATTACCGACAAATCGATTTATCAGTCTCACGCATAATTAACACCTTATATCCGTCGTATTCAATGTCCCTACAATCAGAAACATAATCTCAATTTTATATATGTATATATACTCTGTATTTCTCGACGATTCTACTTCATTTCGAACGTGCCTCCCAAATTTGGAATCCACCATAATATATCGCGATATTACTAGAGAGTCGTATTCTTACGACACGTTGTCCGATTGCGAGTTCATAAAATCATTAAACGTATGGAATGCGAAGCAACTGCACGTTACGTGCGAATGAATATGCCTATTCTTAAACACATAAAAATAACACAGATAAACCAAAATCTCGATCGCAATTCTACTATTCTGCAACTCATTAAATTTAACGCACCATCGAAAATGGATTACGCAACGAATTATTATTATTGTCGAAATCCTCTCTCTGAGATAATATCTCGCCAACGATTCTTCGCGGATTTATTCGAAACAACGGTGAAACAATTACATTTCTACAAATTACCACTTCGAAAAGAAAGATTCGATCGGTTCGAAGGCCCTATTTAATTTACATTCAAATTTTTTAATCGATTTAATTTACGATAGAAAAGCAGTGGATTCCCGAAAGCGGCGGCCGGAGAGACTTCGATGCCCGCGAAAGCGATGCGCCACGCGGCGCGCAATCGCGGCGAGTGGTTTCGCCACCACCGGGCGACGACGTCGCTTTTCGTCCTCGACAGGGCTTAATAACCATCATCGGGAGAGCATTAAAACGACGGCGTCCACGAGGAGGACGGTGTGGAAGCGGCAGTGAAAGTTGACAAAACACGGTGGAACGTCGGCCGACCGACGTGCGTACCACGACACCCACGTAAACCACGTTTAATTAACACCGAAATTATCGAAGCTCAGATACGCGATCCTTCTCTCGCGCTAAATAAGCGCCCACGTAATCACGCGACTCCCCCCTCCCCCACTCCCCTCCGATTATTATGTACATTTTTAATTATCTCGAGATCTTGGTCGCCCACCGAACGCGCGTTTACTTCGCGTTTACGCTCCATCGTTCGTTTATTGCGAATCCTTCGTTTCGCAATTTTTCGCAATATGTTGTTTCCACGAGCGATAACAACGCTGAATGAAACTTCTTAGGAATTTTTTTTCAACTTTGATTTCAATTCGAGATAGGTATGTTAAATTATCAAAAGTGGATAATGAGATCGTGTTTTTCTTTTTACCAGAATTTAAAAATATAATCGAATTACTCGTACAAATTATGATCAGCTCGATATTGATACTCTGTTTTACATATATATACTTGAACTTTGTAGTTTCTTTTCTTGTAACATCTTTAAAACGGTTCCACGATGAAAGAAATTCAAGAACACGATAAAGTGCAAATATGTGCGGGAAAAAATCAAGATGTCTAAAATAATAATTAATTTAATAGATGTTTAATTATAAATCTCTAAAGTTCACGTTGTCGTGCACGAGTTTCGAATAATTCGAGACATACCGCCCACGATAAAAAAATGAAATACCCCGCTCGAAAATTCCATCTCATTTGTATGCTAATTCGTTTCGAAAGTTTTCCCTCGATAATTTTCATCTCGACTCGATCCCGCGTCTTCGGGATACGCGTTTCCTGCGCTAATTGATACGTAACACCGGCTACCATCATCTCGTTTCCTCGCCCTATTACCGCAATATTCCCCCTCGTACACTACTTAAGCGCAATCCGATTTCTCCCAATTCGAAACCGCTGTTTTATCCGTATTACCACGCTTTGCCCCACCATTAGATGGCATTATCGCATTATCGCGATCGATTACGCAATCGCAATCAGTTTCTACCGGATTACTGGTATTCGAGATGCGTGTTTGCCACGTGATTACCCGTAATCACTGTTATAAACCTCGCGATGAAGGATCAAGAAAAAAAAGGGGGTCCTTGGAGAGATACAGGGTGCTCTACATTCGATCCTAGATAAATACAACAAAAATTGAATATGTTTATAGAGTTAAATAAATAATTTACGATATATTATTCTTTTTTCTTCCATCATTAGATCTCTGATTTTTTCATACAAAAATTGAATATATTTATGGAGAGTTAAATAAATAATTTACGATATATTATCTTATTCTTTTTTCTTCCATCATTAGATCTCTGATTTTTTCATACAAAAATTGAATATATTTATGGAGAGTTAAATAAATAATTTACGATATATTATCTTATTCTTTTTTCTTCCATCATCAGATCTTTGATTTCTTTCGAAAATGAATTTCAACGTGATCCTTGAACGTTGATGAGATATTATTTGTTTAGAAAAGAATGGATAAGGAAATGAATCAGTCAGGAAGATAAAAAGAGAGAAAAAATTAGTTCAACACGAGAATATGAAGGAGTGAATAAGATATTTATGAATATATAATTTTTTCGCATTCGTTTCGATGATTTTAAATCAAAAGATTTCAAAGATCGAATATATTCGAGAGCATTCGAGATACAAGGTGCTCTACATTCGATCCTAGATAGATACAACAAAAATTGAATATATTTATGGAGAGTTAAATAAATAATTTACGATATATTATCTTATTCTTTTTTCTTCCATCATCAGATCTTTGATTTCTTTCGAAAATGAATTTCAACGTGATCCTTGAACGTTGATGAGATATTATTTGTTTAGAAAAGAATGGATAAGGAAATGAATCAGTCAGGAAGATAAAAAGAGAGAAAAAATTAGTTCAACACGAGAATATGAAGATGTGAATAAGATATTTATGTATAGTAATTTTTTCGCATTCGTTTCGAAATGATTTTAAATCAAAATCATTTCAAAGATCGAATATATTCGAGCACCCTGTATACTCTCAATTCCCGGCGAATCTTTCTTTCTCGATTTTCAACCTACTTATCACGGACATCGTTATTAACCGGCGGGAATTCGATCCGATGTTCATTAATCCCGCGACGCTTTTCTGCCGTTTTACAACGCCCCGCTTAATTAACCATGGCCAGGTTAATAGCGCAATTTGTTACTTTAACGACTTATCGAGTTACGAAATTAACACACTGGCCACTCTTGTTTATCGAATCCTCTCCTTTGCCACTGTCCGGGCAATCGATGAGAGATAAAACGATACGACGAGTTTGTAACAATTTTAGAAGTCGATATTTAATACGGAGGAGAATTTTAATATCATCTATATTAAAATAGAAAATGTTTCACGATGACGAGACGATTGAATCTCGATTAGAATTTTAGAAACGAAATCCCGAATGAAAGCAACATCTCGATTAACCCCAATTATTCCAATCAAAATCAAATTATCGATTCATCGAGAAGACGAGCAACTTAATTGACGTGGTTAACAATATTTCGATATAATCTACATCCATATATATATATATATTCTCTCGAGTCATGGTACGCAAGAAAAGTGTCGATGACGGTTCGGTTAAAAGGAGGGAGGGCGGCGGCATTATCGAGGCGGATCACGGCCGATCCTTGATAAAAGCGGCTCGTCAGCCGAATTTCAGGAGAAAAAGTAAAGGGGGTTGCGAAAGAGAAATCGGCCCTCTCCTGGATGCCCGAGGAGAGGAATCGGTTGGCCCCTCCCACGAGGCTCCCTGGCGGCTGGCTGGGCCGCTGCCTCGGCCTCGACACGCATTTCCAAAGACTCTTTTCGTCGTCACGGACCCATCAGCCTCCCCCCCTCCCCTTCCCCCGAATAACCGTCGATTCTTATCTGATCGTGCCGATCCTTCCCATGATCTTTCACTACGGCACGAATTTTTATTTCTCGCGTTGCACGCGTTCGATGGAAAACGGAACACGATCTCGCGCCCTACGCGTCGATGTTATCTATATGCTGGCCGACAACTGACAATCAAGGATTCACGATTTCACGAAACATCTCGACTCGAGAGAGAGAGAGAGAGAAACGTGGCACAAAATGCTCCAACGTTTCGACGACTCAATAATAATAACGACTCGGTGGAAAGTCAATGAGATACCTTCTTCTTCTTTTGGGGAATAGGGGAATATCTCGGGATAGGATATAATTTTGCAAGGCTCGACTTTGACGCGAGCCGCGTCCTGTCAACAGGAGGATATAACAGGCATTAACCGGTGAAAGTGGCGCGTACCGCTAAACCAAAATGTCCACCACCGTCTTCTTCAAGCGGGGGGCTAGCACGCACTTTGAAACGAAACCGGATCCCGTTCAATATTCGAGTCATTATGGCTCGCAGTGACAGCTCCTTCTTCCAGACCGAGAGAAATAAGTTTATGAATATATCGATTCGCCCAAGGGGACTCCCTTGATTTTTTTGTTTACCAATATCTCGACGCGCTTCTATACTCGAATATATTATCTCTCCGTTATTCGTCATTTTTTTTCTCCTTTTCTTTTTTTTTTTTTTTTTCGAACGCGTAAAATATTCGTTCTTGGTTATTTATGCTTCGTTTTCTTAAACCTTTCGCCACGGTTGATCCAACGGACGCGCTTGCTTACTTTTTTCTGCATAAGAAGTAGCAAATTCTTAATCTTGAAAAGTCTGCCTGCAAGAACAGTTGCATCGAAAGGCAGAGATTCCGGTCAATTAAAGGGGCTCCTTGCCGATCGAAGGCGAAATCGGTGGGAAAGGAAGAGAGACGAATTCTCTTAACACGAAACATTAACGATCGCGTTTCGATATCCAGAGTTCACATTTCGATTTAATTATCCGATTGGAATCGGTTGGTTAAGATAAGACACGTGTCCTCGTCATCGCTAAGATTATTTATCGAGCCGCCGCATCGGGATTCGCCATAAATTTCTGCCCGGCCACTCGTTAATGGCGATTTGCTCGAACCCCTCCCTTCCCCCGTTCGAAAATAACACCGTCAAATAGCTTATTTCGCAGGAGGAACGATTGTTGACGGCGTTCCTTGCTCGAGGAAGAAAAGGATTGGTGCAAACATTGTCGCCTTTCGACGGTGGAGAGGCCTCGAGAGTCCAATCCCTCCCGTCGCGTAAAATCCACTTAACCGAAACCCACGTAACCGAAACGTAAGGCGAGAAAAACGAGAGTTCCTCTCCTTCTTCTTCTTTTTTCCCTCCTCTCTTTCTCTTTCTTCCTCGAGAAGGATATCTCTTCTTCTCTCTCTCCTCGAGAAGGCATTGCAAAAGAAGCAAAGTACAGGAACCGAAGATGGAAGCGAGAGAACGAAAATAATAATCCAAAGCCCTTCGATTATTATTATTGCATCGTTGGAAGGAGAAGGAAGACGATACCAGGTATCGACACGGTTTACACACTGTTTATTCCTTGTACTTCGACAAGAAACAAGGGAGGGAAAGGGCACTGTATTCGCGCAGGCTCTCGATCATCGGGATTCCAGAGCGGCACACAGCTGTCTGCATACGTCACTCGCCGGGATTACTTATTCGTTCCGTGCGTATTCTTTCTTCATCACGCGGATGGACGGGTTTATTACCCTCCCCTCCCCCTAAATATCCACTGGATATGGAAAAACTGCGGCGCGGAGGCACAAAGGAGGACGGAAGCGGGGAAGAGCGGGCTATCCGGCGAGATAACGACCAGGATGCGCACCATTCAATTTCATCCGCGAGGAGCAGGCGGAGCGTCGGCGGTCGAGCAGGAGCATGTTAGGCGAGGCACCGCACCGTTCTTCTCATCGAGAAACACGCGCACACACACACATACACACACACCATCGAACTCGACACAAGTCACGAGTTCACAACTTGAACCAGGCACCACCGTCGAAAATTTCTTTACTTCTCCACGAGAAACACCTCCACGATCACGGAGTACGTAATACACATATATCTATCTAAGCACAAAAGAAACACACTCCTAGTGGCGATCCTTCGCTCGACAAACTCTCTTTCCCTCTCTCTTTTTCCTTTTTCCTCCCCCCTACGCCTTTACCAGAGGTGGGAAAAGAAAAAAAACTCCCCTTCCCTCCTCGGGTCGAACACCACCCACGGGGGTGTATCGGCGCGGCGGTTCGGGGTTGACCGTTGGGGGTTCGCGCACTATAAATACACCGAGGCACCACACCGAGGGTCGCGCGCACGTGGCGGAGAAGAGTTGGCTCGAAGGCTCGAGGCGAGCAACAAACGCGGCCGTTTCCCGAACGGTTTGGCGGACGGTCGGTCGGTCGGAGGCGGGGGTGGTGGACGTGGACACTACGGGCGGGATACGTGATATCGATGGACGGATCGATCGATGGATCGATCGGTCGGCCGGTGGTTCGATGCGGTGTCGCGCGGCGCGGCGCGTCGTGTCGCGGCACGACACGCGATAGAAATGGGGAAAAAGGGAGAGAGCGAGAGAAAGAACGGGCGACGTGCACGGGCGGCGACGGAGAGAGGGAGGCAAAAAGGGGAGAGAGTGGGAGGGAGGGAGGTAGGGAGAGAGAGAGAGAGAGAGAGAGAAAGAGAGAGAGAGGGGGAGAGAGAGAGAGAGGGAGGGAGAAAGCACGCGCTTCCTGGGAGAGAGAGTGCGATCTGCGCCCGGTCTCTCGGCTCGTCTCTGACTGGTGTTGTGTGCGCCGCTCACGAGAGAGCACAGCCTGTGCGCTGCGTGCTGGTACACGGCCTGGGGGCCACGTGACACGGTCCCCTGCAGGAGGTAGGACCGCTTCGTCGCCCGCCGTCCCTTCCCTCCCCCCCACTGTTCCCCGTTGTATGCGTCGGCGCGCGTGTTTATGCGATTTGCGCGCCAGTGTGGAGCGCGCGTGTGGGCCGCATTACGACCGCTGGCCCGTGACACCGAGCCCACGGCGGAGGGAGAGGCCTCCCTCGTCCCGTCTCCTTCGCTCTCGTCTTCGTCTTCCCACCGAACGAAACCTTCGCGCGCCGTACCCGAAGACGACGACATCCGATCGACTCGTGCAGAACCGCAAGAATCGAAACTGAAGGAAATCCGCCCGTGCGAGACAAACGAGAAAAGAATCTTCGAAGGAGTGGAGGGAAGATTTCGGTGGAATAGAGAGAAAGAGAGAGAGAGAGAGAGCCACTGTCGTGGCATCCTGCGCAGCGAGTGCAAAACGATGCAGAGGCGGGTCGAGGGGAACAGTCGAGGACTGCTCCGCGGCGCGGTGGTGGGGGAAGCGCGGGGCCGGTGGTGGGGGGAGGGGGCAGCATCGAGTGGGAGGACTGGGCCCGCGGGCCCCGTCGCGCCAGGGGTGGGGGGCGCCCGGTCTGTCCTTCTTCCACTCGCCCCGTGGCCTTTTTCCCTGGCGGCGGAAGAGGGGCGAAGGGAGAGAGAGGGAGGAGGAGGAGGAGGAGAGGCACGGTGGACGGGTAGGCAGGGGTGGGGCGGCCTACGACCCCGCCAGGCGCGTGCCCCGAGTCAGCTCGTATACTCTACCGCGCACGATTGATAACGAGCCGTGGCGTACCGCGGTGGTTTACTGCCGCGAATTTTTCGGCTGACCGACCGAATCACCGGCCCCTAACTCATTTCTGCGCGCTCGTTCTCCCCGAGAGAACACTCGGCTTGCACGGACGGACGATCGTCGTGAAAGTAAAAAGATCGAGGCGAGATCGAAAATAATTTCGTTCGAAAAAAATTTTTAGAATATTCGATCCCATCCGTCGAATGCGTGTTTTACTTCGTAGAAGATAGAGAAACGAGTTGTCGTCCCTGTAATCGGGAATCATGAATCAGTTTCGCGTGTAGTTTCGGTGGTTGTTGGCCGTGCCAATCTATTTTCCGCGCGGCGTATAATAGCCGCGGGACAACATAGGCCTCTCGTCGAAATATATCCCGGCACCCATCTTTGCGCAAGAGGCGCATCGGTTTCAGAGAGAGGCCCGGAGAGTCCGTTTCACAGCCGCGATATCGTAGCTTTCTACGGTGGACGGTGGAATAGATGAGACAGCCGAGAGGTCGAGACGAGAGCCAGGCTCGGCGCTTTGGTTGGTTTACGAATATCTGGGAAAAGATGACGGAACGAGGACTGGTGCTGCATCGCGCGCCAGTGTGTATTTATAGAATAAACGAACGAAGAGGATCGTAAGCTAATGGCCGCATAAATAGCGCATCTTTCTCGAGAGGCGGCCGCGACTTTTTAACCGGAAGGAAAACTCTCTCTCTCTTTATATCTCTATCTCTCTCTTCGAGTTTTTAAAAGCGGCTCGTAAACGAGATTCATAAATCCAGGCCCTCGTTCAACACGGCGCGGGGCCGGTGTCGCGGCGAGTGTCGCGAAGAAACCGATTATCCGGCGTTGAACACGAGCTGTAAAAAAGTTACACGAAGGGCGAAGGGAACAAGGCGCGTGATAGGATTACCCGATGGATGGGTCGGGGAGGGAGGAGGAGCCGAAAACCCGAGGAAGTACGGACTTCCGCGAAACGCCGATGGAATTTTAAACGATCATATGTTCCCCTCGAATCCGAACCTCTGTCAAACTTTTTGTATTTTTAGACAAATATCGTTGATCGTATACAATTTTCCCTCTTTTCATCGACCGAGAAGATCGATACAATTTCTTTGCAAAATCTTCAACAATCTCTCATACGAAAAATTTTTATTATATATTTTATTATATATTATTTATTATATATTTTTATTATATATTATTATATTTTATTATAAGAAAAAAGAAGAAGAACGTGTCCATCGATTCGCAATATTACGTCGAAAAGAAAGAGAAAATCCAATTACAAGGATTAGATTCGATATAGAAGAAAGATCGTAAGGGCATTTGTTACATACTTTTCTCGAATGATCGGCAAGACGATTATCGAACGTGATATCCGAGGAGAGGGGGGCCCGATCGTTTGACCGGAAGTGAAGTCGCCCACGCGACCGATTCGTCCGTGATAAGTTGGCGCCGCGGGGTGGGGGCCGTGGCCAGATACCCGTGGCGTGCTCGTCGCCGATCGGGTCACCTCTCTCGCCCACCGTTTCTGTGTTTTGTAAATCGAAAAGTCGATTTCGGAATTGCTCGCTACCGCCCACGTCGGCCTCGCGTTTTTCGACGAAACAACGTCCGGCTTCGCCTACGTCCGGCCAGAAGGGCGTCATCCCAACTTCTGAATTCTGATCTCATAACGTTGTTCGAAGAATGTGAAGATGCTTCGAGAGCTATTCGTCTATTGAACGATCTATCGAAGAAACTATTAAGTTGGAGAAGAAACTATGTCACTGGAGAAGAAGAATTAAGGAGAAACAACAAACTTGTTTAGACAAAATGTAAAAAATATAAATAAGAAGAAGAGTAATTACTCGTTAAAATATCGGAGTCAAAGTTTGTGTCAATTTTGTATTCCCTCCTTTTTTGAAGTTGCATCCCGAAACGTGTTTCATTCAGCCATCGATTTCAAGAATCAAATTTTCGTCGCGATTATGAAGGATTATCTTCGTAAACCTGAGACCTGAGATTGAAGAAACGAAAAAAAAAGGAAATAATACGATGTCAGGCGATGATAACTCTCGCGTTCTCGAGCGTGCAAAGCAAGCGTGAAATCGAGAGAAGGGCCGCGAAAAGGCAAGGCAAAAGAGTCCATCTTATTGACAGTCGGTTGTTCGTCGCGGTGGATTAAGGAAACGGGGCTTAGAGAGAGAGAGATCCTCGCGGACGATCCTCGTCGACAAATCGTTCCGATTGTCGCGCCGCCCTTCTTATCCGCTTATTACACCGTTGGGCCCAGACCGTGGGACTGATCGATGCAACGACACGATCCAACGAGTTCCGCCGCTCCGATAATCCGCACTCGGATCGAATATTAAGTCCGACCTGTTGAAAATCCGACGACACCTCGAGAATTGAGGGATGATTCGAGGATGAATCGTGGTCGAGTTGTGTGCAACGAAGTTTAACAAAAAGAAAGAAAAAAGAACTTCATCGGAGATAATAAAGCGAATAAGATCGTCGTTCGAACGAAAGAAAAGAACCAGAGAGAAGAAGAAATCTTAACAACGCTAATTAGAAAAGTAGTGGTACTGGTACGATTAGATGGTTAATTAAAACGATGCTTACGTACAACACGAGAAAAATCGCGTATTCAAGAATTAATCTACTTACGATTCGTATTTATCCAACCGTACAATATTTAATAAAAATTAATCGACTATATTTTCGAGAAGTTAAATTTGACGAGAATTCGGAACGAGCGAGTTAATCGCAATTAATCAGCTCGTCGCCGTTGGTGTACAGGCTATTTTACATAACCCCCATAGTTAATTAACTGGCTTGATTAACTACCACCGATAACTCTCAACACCGAGTTCATAAACAAGCCAGAGGAATTATCTCCCTCCTCCCTGAAATTTGGAGCCCCTCCTCCTTCCTTACTGCCGATCTAAAATCGGCTATAAACGTTAATTAGCGGCCTCGCAGTCCATCGATAGTCGACGACCTTCCCCTCCTAATTTATGAATAACGATGGCGCGATCCTCCTCGTCATCGTGGACGAGGAGGACGAGGAGGAGGAGGAGCGGAGAGACGATAGTTTTTGCCACGATCCGCTCGAAGGTTGTTCTATTAATTTTCTAACGCACTGTCCGAGGGAATCGCGAGGTGAATGCCGCCGCGTCGCTTCTTACTCGACGATCATTACCGCGTGTTGGGAATGTTAACGAATGTTTCGCACGAGGTTTTGCGACCGTGACTGGTCGCAATTTTCGCCGCTGGTTTCCACCGGTTCAACGGTGGATCGACGATCCACCGGTTTCGATCAATTTCCACCAGAAATTTTCCATTAATCGGCGTTCCTTTAAAGTTCATCTCCAAGCTAATTATTAATGATGAATTGAGATCGAATAACAATAACAGGAAAACTGGAGGATCTATTAATAATAATAGATGTTCATCCAAATTCGTAGAGAAATAACGAGAGGGGAATTTGGGTCAAAAATTGAAACCGATCCCCGTTATCCGATTGTTGATCGGAGTTAATTGCAACGCGATTAGATTGGAAAAGGTTGGAGGAGATTTTTTTTTTTTTATTCCGAAGTTGGAAGTCTTGGAACTTCTAAATGTCTCTATCATTGGAGCGGCAGCTAATTATCTTGGGAGAGCAAGATGGCCGCAACGTATCGGAATTCTTGAAACCGCGAGCGACGATACAATATAAACACCACATTAGGGACGAGATCGAATTCGAACGGAGCAATGTTGCACAGTTACCGTTCCAATTATCCGCAATTTGTATTACCGTTTTGCGCTTTGGGATCTTTAACGCGTCGTATATAGGCGACGACCAGGCACGATTAAAATTTCGCCGCGATTGCAAAGGTCTGAAATATTTCCGACGATATCTGATAATTCAACAAATACCGTTGAAAGGGAGCAGAAAAAGAAGTTTAACAAGCGCGATGAACGCGCCAAAGTGGATATTTTTCTTCTGCTTTCGTCGTGCTATTTTTAAATCAATCTTTGGATAAAAGTCGTTTTAAAAAATGATTATTTAACCGTTGATTACATAATATAATTTTATCTTATTTATATTTACATATATCTCCAGTTTCTAAATAAATTTCGTGGCATTTTTTTCGAAATTTAAATTTAATAGAAATTCGTATCGCAAAGATTTATTTAATCAGATTTTTTTTAACATTTTTGATGATGATTAATAACAATTAATAAGAAAAGAAAATTTAAGGAATACTGTTATTTAAAAAAATATGTGTAATCACAACTATTTTAAAAGGAAGCACGCTTAATATTCGATTCGAGCATTGGGTAAATGAGTTTTTAAAGAAAAAGCGTGTTTCGAGGACGGCCCGATTAAAATTTCTCACGAAAAATTTTTCTCAACCAACACTTGACCGATTTTTCAGGTCTCCGTATTATGCGATAAGCATCAGTCTCGTAGCTCGTCTGAAGTGGCCTGTAAACACAGCCACCTGAACTAGTTGATCGTGGGTGCCGCGCGGATACGAAGCAGGAATTCGAAGAGGCTCGAGAGACTTGGATGGAAAAGTGCCTCGTATTTCATTACACCGTCACACATTGATGAAAAACTTCTTCAAAAAAGAATTTTAAAAAAGTAATATTCAAATTCAATTATACTCTAACTCGTACCAATTTTCATTTTCACTTTTCACTTAGATTTGAAAAAAAAAAAGAAAAGAGAAGCGCGTATTATATTCTTCGTTATACCTCGGCATGACTCAACGGATCGGATCGGTTCGCGTGGTGCAACCACCGAAAATTCGGCCGAGCGGCGAAAGATTTACACGATCCTCGCCCGCTAATTTATGCATTCTCGTGCGTTCGAGGGCGTTAAACACTCTCGTTTAGAGAACGGCGCGAAATTAAGAGCGGCGCGATGCGGGTCGTAAAATAATTTCTGCGCCTCGTGGAGGGATATGATGAGGGATATCGTTGCGCAATCGAAGGTATCGCTCGACAAAGAGACAGAGAAAGAGGGACGAATCGAAATCGTTACTGAAAGAGAGAGAGAGAGAGGATTACCTTAGCAGCAAAGAGCGGATCGAAGAGCGCGCCACCACTTAAAATTCCTCCATGATAAAATTGTATTTATCGGCAATATATTTCGGCGCGTTCAACGCAACGGATGAATATTCGAGGGGAGGGAGAGGAACAGTAGTGCGCAATAAAAGCTGTCGCTATAAAATCCCCGTCCCTCTTCGATAATAAACCCTCGACTTTCCATTCTTCCTCCCCTTTCCACGCGACCTCCTCCGCTCTTTTTCTTTCTTATTGGGCAATTAGAGGTTTGCCGGGTTGCGTGCTCGTCGCGCGACATTATAACACTTTCCGCGCAACACCGGAGTTCAAGGAGTTTGTGTTACGACATAAAGCGGCGCTGCGTTACGCAGGCCAATTACGCCCACGCGCGAGCCTCGCTGTTATGAAGTTCTTTATATTATATCGAAAGAGAATACTTTCCGCTACAATAAGGCCTTCCTCGAACCTGCCTGATCACCACTTCGTAAATTCGCCGATTTAATTCCTCCTTCTGGATCGAATTCAAAAAGATTAATTTTTCGTGAATCGTGTCGTATCGACGAGTCGAGATTTTGATCCGAGAACGAGAGGAATTATTTGAATATTTGGGAGCTTATGAAAAAATGAATTTAAAAATCTAAAGGATTAATATATATATATATATTTATATTGTATAGATATAAGATATGGATAATGGAACGATATAATCGATATTATTATAGCATTCAGGAAAAAGCAAAGAACGAACGTGTAATTACATTTCTGGAAATGTAAAAATATGTTTGGAAAAAAGTTGTCGTTCACGTATATTTAAATTTTCTATTATAAATCCGCACGATAGTCGAACCTAATAGTTGAACCGAGATTTATCGCGGCCGTTTCGCCGCGGGACTAATTTAATTCGCCGCGAAATAAACTTCACGGACCGGTGGCCGGCGCCAGTGCAGTTTATTCCGCGATAACCTTTTGCCGGTGAATAATATTTGCCTTATGGTCGGTGCCGCGACATTGACGAAAGAGAAAATTACCGCAGCAACGGAGAGAGAGAGGAAAAAAGAAAGGAAGGAAGGAAGAGAAACACATTGGAAGGAAAAATTGGATGGATTCGATGATTGGATAGCTCGAAACAAGGAAACGCATGGATGATGACCCATATATTCACGATACGAAAGAACGTTTGGCTTTCGAGCGTTTTGGCTAACAATAGATCCCCCTCGAAGTTGCGTCTACTTCAACATCTCGCTCCATGACTCGCTCTTCAACCACTTATTCGAGTTATCAGAGAAATATTCCAATTTTTCGATTCTTGACGACACAGAAATCCTTGTAATGCAAGTTAAAAACTCAACAAAGTTTTAAAAGTCTTCTTTAAATCAGAGAAGTTTTCTTTCGAATATTTAATTGGTAGGCTTTTGAACACGAATTTGGAGTTTGGAGAATCTCAAAGATTAAAGGGAGCAATGAGAGGGAAAGGAAAAAGGGATTTCGAGGATTTCATAAAATTTTACGAATCTGAAAATTCATTTTCGTCTATGTATCCACGATTTAGAGGGATATTCCTCGTCTATAAGGGAAAGATTTACGAAGATGTGATGGTCATAACCGAAACGGTACGGTTAGATACAAGGTGCAGAATCGCTCGAGAGATCAAACGGGATCGTAATCCTCTTGTTTTCGGGACACGGACGCGGAATAGTTGTGTCTCCGAGTTGGAGAGAGATTTGTAGGGATCTATTTAGCAAACAACTGTACGGGTTCACCTTCGTTGGAACGGTTGAAAATTCGGTTGGTGCGATGAAAAAGACGAGTGCCCGTTTGGCAACCGGTAGACTAATAAAATAAATTGTGCGTGAAGAAATTCGTGCAAGTTATGTCATTGTGCGTCACTGGCATTTAATTTACAACGCGCTATACGTGACCAGTGATCTAACCTCTGAATAATTCTTCCAGACAATATATATATATATACAACCTTCCTCGTGCATTTTCTCTCTTCGAACAATTAGGATAATTAGGAGGACGGAATATCAAAATTATGGATAAATATTCGAAAAATTCCCAATTTCCAAATTGTACAACAAACTAATTAAACACGTATCATATCACGAGGATATTAATGGATACTCATCTTCGATAAACACGTTCTCCTAGACATATGTAAAATTCTCCCTCTTCGAAAGGGCCAAGATTAGGATTAGATTAACGGCGGAGCGATAAAGCTGACGCAAATCGCAGGCAAAAGCTCTCTTCATCTCTATCCACAGATATAAACAATAAGAATTGGCTCAACAGATGTCTGCGAATACAGCGATATCAATTTCGTCCAACAATATTTGCTCAAAGGTGAGATAAATCGTAAAACATGGATTTCCACCGATCGAGCAACAAAATAATTTCAAAGGAGGATGCTCGACGAGGCATGCGGAAACTCGTAACACTGGCTAACAGATCGTCCATTCATATTTGGCGGCTCGTGGCGTGCCAAAAATCCGTTGAGCGGATTCGATAAAGGCTTCGCGGCATGCGTGGTCGTCCGAAATGGCACGCGCTCCGAATAAAATTTCCCTTCCCGATATGCGAATCGATTGATCCCCGCGTGGGCAGCGCGCAACGAATTCGCGAGCTGGCCTCCGATAAGCAATTGGAGCCAATTATCGATGCCGATCATTCCGTGTTTATTTGTTCTGGCAGAAGACGAAATGCCAGAAATACGATAAAAGAAGCCGTGGCTACGATTAACGGGAACGCGATTGGCGGTTAACTCGGTTAACTTTTTATTACAGGTATATCTGCTCGAACAGTGTGGGACGTTGTTTACGCGGAATACGTAAATTGGCAAGGATGGTTGTCGTTGTGACGCCTTCAGGAAGAACGTATATACATATATACACATGTTTTATTAATATAAGCATCACGAATATTGTCTCTATAAAAATTAAATTATCAATTTCGCAAGGATTACAAAATATAAAATTCCACGCATCGTTTAGATTCGTAGAAATTGTAGAATGTTAATTCATTCGTTCTAATAAGGAAAAGAAAAATAGAATTGAAGCTTTGAAAATGTAACATTCTTTTTCTGACAAGATATCGGTAAAGATTAAGTAAATATATATATGTATCTACGAGTCGATCGAAAATGGTACCTGAAGATAGCCAGTAGGCAAATTGTTCTATAGGCGTTCACCAAGTGCTCTATGACTACTACTTGCTTTCTCACGATTCTGCACACGTCAGAAATTTATTACAAGAAGTTCACTTTCAACCGCCTCCTAATTGGCACCGGGTGCCATTTTACTTTATACGGTATCCCGGGCCGCTTCTGTGTTTTCAAGCGAGCAGAATTTGCGTGACCGCGAGATTTATCGACAGCCGGTTCGATTTCCTTTTTCTGCGAAAACGAGGGAAATATTCCCTTCCCGCGAGAGAAAAAGAAAAGAAAGAAAGAAAAAAATTAAAAGCACGGTTAATTACACTACGAAGCCGGGTACGCACGAAGATCATTAGGGCGCCGTCGAATTTGTTACACGTTTCTAAAAGCAAATAAGAAATTAATACCTAGTATACACTTTACACGTCGTTAGAACGCGACGAGTGGCGTTGCATCACACGCACGCCAATTAAAATGAGATTATTAAAACGTCACGTCCGTCAAACTAGGTTGGAAAGAGGAGATCCGAAGAACGTGTAATTTCCAACGTGCATGGAACACGAGGTCGGAATGAATTATTATAAACCCTTCTCGACGTTTCTTCTCCGAGAAAAGAAACGGAAAAAATCATCTGCCTTCTTCAATGATCCGATTCTCTCCGAAAATCGGTTTGTTCGAGCTCGCTTTTGCCTTTGCATCTCGCGGCGCGATCTCTTCATCTCTGAATCTTCAAACGCCGCTGCGTTTCCTGCGTTGGCCCGGAGAGAGGAGGACGGAACAGAAGCGAGCTGCTCGTGCATGGGATGATCGAATCGGGACGATAGCATTGCAAGTGTTCGCTCGAGTGCGACTATTTTTCCTTCCTCCCTGCTTCCTTTATCCCGGTTGGTACAGATTCCACGGCATAACCGCGATAAATTACGAGGGTGGAAGGCCGAAAGGGAACGTTGTTGGGGAGGGGAGAGGTAGAGAAAGAAGGAGAGGACGAGGGCAAAGGAAGAAGAGCGGGGCTCGAGAAAGAAAAACGACGGGTGCAGCTCGCTTTGCACACAATTTCCACGTGGTCGTCGGCCGCCGCGGCGGTATCTTTGCGCGAAAATAAAGTGTCGTTGCCGGCTCGCGCGCTCGCGCTCGCGCTCGCGCGCGCGAGGGAAAGAGAAGCGAAAGGAGCGCGCGGGTAAAGAGCGGCGAGGAGGGAGGGAAGGAATGGTAGTGAGGCCCTTATTAACATTTCTCCGGGATTCGAGGCGAGATTAAATTGACAGGAAGGATTTGCGAGTCGTTTGTTACCGGCTGCCCCCTTGTCCACTCTCTCTCTCTCCATCCCTCCTTCCTCAGCCTCTCCACGTCGGATTTGTTTGCGCGCCGCTACAAAAGCCGATCTCCTCTTCCTCCTCCCCTTTCCTTCATTCACCTTTCCTCCTCCATCCTCTCTTCATCCCTTCGATCTCTCTCTTTCTCTCTCTCCTCGTTCGATCGCATTTCCCGTCCCCGCCGGATGCGTTCCGTAATTATACGTACGATATATCGATAATTAATACGCGGGGAGGAAAAAAAAGAAAAGGAAAGGAAAGGAAAGGAAAGACGTGGATTTCCTTGATTATAAATTCAAAGGGTGGAATGTACGTTAACTCGTCGAACATTTTTCAATGTTCTAGAATTTGTCAAGTCGTTTATAAAGGAAGTTGATTCCGCGGGGAAAACGCGAGCTGATTAACTGGAGAGGGAGAGAGAGGAAGGGAGAGAAGGAGTCGCGTGTATAAATGTAACGAGGGAACATCGAACGACATGGAAATATGCGAGTACATCGTGTGCTCGTGGAAAACTTCGGAACGCCATGTTTCGATGGAAATGTCGCGATTTGCATAAATTAGTCGTTGTCGTAATGATTCCAGTCGGACGCGGTGTTCACCGCTTTGGCGAGCGGCCGATTCTACAACGCAGCCAACTATCCGGAAATCGTGCCTCCTTTACAGCACTTGAAAACCTTATCTATCGCGATGGCGAGGGGGATCGGCATAACCAGACACGCTTCAAGAACCAACAAACTTGTAAAGCCTAAATTAGTATCTATGCGTTTCGAGCTCGTCAAATGCAAGGCACTGGAACATCTATTTCTTTCCCCCCCTCTTTTTTCTTTTTTTCTTATCGTTTGAGTTTATTACGACGACTGGTTCCAATGACTTCTCTCGCATTCTGCAATACACGCATACATTCTATGTATATATATATATATATGTAATAAGAAATTCGAATTCCATTTTAGATATAACTAAAACGTTACAATTGTCATAATTATTCACGGAGGAGAAGAAAATTTTAAGATTGTTTCTTAAAAAAAAATACATCAGGCGATTTATTCAATCAAAAGATAATCTTTAGTTGCAATTATCATTGAGCGGAAAAATTAAACCAATGTGTCTTCTACTTGAACAGGATTTAATAATAGGATTTTGTACTTTTCCATCCATTTTAAGAATTAAAATCCGGAGGGAAGAATCTCGGAGACGAGAGAGTATCGGCAGTTTTGCTCGAACCATCTGGCGGGCAAGAGAGTACTAACAAGAGAGCGCGATAGATCTTCCCGAGGGCCACTTGTATTAGCGTCGCCGGAACAAGCCGGTTGCACGGCGGACGGGCGCAGCCGCGATCAATCGCGACAATACGTATTCACGATTCACGATATCTCGGCGGAGAGCGGCGTGTTCCGGAGCGGGTAGCGCGCGTGTGAGCGCGCGATCGCCGGAATGCAGGTAAGTACATAGTCGTGTTCGGCCGTCGGCGTTCGCCCTGCCAGACGCATTTCTCCCGATAGAGACGAGAGGGAAGAAAAGGGAGGAAGAAAGGATTCGAAGATCTCGCGTCAATCCATCCGCGCCCGTCGATCTCGATCTCGTTTTTTAATTATACGCTACGGGTAACGTTTCGAAGAGCAACGATGGATGAAAAGGTATCCTTCTCTTTTTCAATGTTACTTTTCGATAAGAGTTGTTTGCAATTTGGAATTCTTTGTTCTTGGAAATGTTTAATAATTGTAAGAGTGGAATAAATTATTTTTATACGCGGATTATTATTGTATGAGAAAGTTAAAAGTCGGACAACGAAAGCATTTGCTGCACAAGTGTAGCAATCATTGCATCGGTTCCTGGTGCGTTCCCTTAATCACATGCCCCTCATTAGTAGGCGTCAAAGGTACCGACTATGTGGCGAAAGCCGACGGTCTCTCTCTCTCTTTCTTCACCACCCAGTCCCTTTAAACTTCGATTACGCCTTTTTCTCGCGCGGCAGGGCCAACGAATTGGGCCGCGCGATGAAAGGCCGATTTTTTCGAATTTAATGAACCGAACGAGACGCCCCGATTTCTCGATCGAAGAGAGAAAAAAGAAAAAATAAACGAAATCTCCGATCCACGTGGCACTCTGCCTTTTTTACCACTCGGAAGTTTTTTTAATACTTATCCCGCACTGCGCCTGTTTAATGATCGACGATGAGTAATTATTCTCGAAAGAATAAGGAGAATAAACAACCTATATCGTTGAAATCTGTAGAGTTCCGTGAAAGGAAAAAGCGTATAAAAATAGGTTCCTCCATCTGGAAACGAAGGAAGAAATCGAAAGGGGAAACATTCTCGCATAAACTTTTCCTTCGAACGATACATAAAGGAATGTGCAGAACTCCGTGGCAAAACCGTCCTCATCCAAGTAACCCCCCGTACTCCGAACAACCTCGTAACGAGAAGCGTTTCATAATTGTCCTTAATCTCTCTATCGGGCGGCGACTCGAGACGTTTGCAAAGAATACCGGGAATTCCTCGCGGGATGTCGCACATTTCACCGCGCCGAAAACGTATCGCCACGACAAGAATCGCGCGATAATTTCCACGCGGATGTTCGAATAGGATCGCATGCGCGCCCGACAAGTTACGGGAATCTGTGCGCTAATGATGCGCAAACGACGTTGATTTACGGCGGCCGATATCTCCTCGCACAATACACGCGATAATTTCGCGCTCGTTAAATCAAGCTCAAGATTCTGGGTGAAATGGTGGCCCCTTTGAATCGGTCTATCGGAGTTCAACCCACTATTTCGAGAACTATTCTAAGTCGGGTTCGTCGTCTTATTACGACGACTGCCACCCTCCTTTCAACATCTGTCTCCCAGCAACGAAGCTAATATAACCGGACACTTGTGGCAACGCATTGTGCAAAGTTCTCCGATATCCAGAAATTTGAATTGGAACGATAAATCCACGATTCATAATCCCTTTATTTTAAAGATTTTATTTGATGATCGAGTTAATTTAGATTAAATTTCTCCTTTTTTTAATATCAATTAATAATAATAATTAACGTGAACGTGATAAGATATTCTCGTGGAGAGAAAACGTTTCGATCCAGTTCCACTTTTCGCTCGATGTAAATGCATGCGAGAGACGTTATTCCGACTTCCGAATCGAATTACTCCATAACGCTCGTTAATTCCCCCGAGTTTTTACACCAAGTGGAATAGGAAAATCTCTTCATTCTTGCGGAGAGAGAGAGAGAGAGAGAGAGAGAGAGAGAGAGAGAGAGAGAGAGAGAATTCCATTACCGCGATCGATATCTCGATGACGATTAAATGGAAGTTCGATCCACATTCCATCCGAGGTAACTCCTGTGCGGGTTAAGCGGTATGCGGGATATGAAGTATCATTAAATAACCGCTTTCAATAAGATCCATCGCAAATATGATTCTTTAATGATTCTGACCAATTAAAATAAACTTTTTTTCCCCTCCCCTTCCCCGAAGCGGAGAGAGAGAGAGAAAGAAAAATAATAATTATTGCATTAAACGCGCGTTTCCGTAATTAGGGTGTAATAAATCGTGGCTGATGTCATAATTGAGCGTGCAACGCGTTAAGTGAAATAAGGTTAGGCAAATTGCTAAATAGCGGCGTTAAAATAATACTTTGCATGTTGTCCAACGATATTTCGTTCGGAACGTGAGATAAATCATTCGCGTTGCGCATATTTCAATCGCGAGATACTCACGAGCCGCGTGTATATATACATATATACAAACTTCTGTCGTATTTAAACACTTTCTAAGAAGGAAAAGGGAGATTAATAACCCGATTTTTACACGCGCAACACAACATTACACCGATACTTTTTTCCCTTTTTTCCTAAACTTTACAAAGATAACATTCCAACGTTAATAAAATACTTCCACTTCGAATTTCACGTTTCACATTTCGTCCACCCACAAACGCGAATCTTTCCGTTCATCGCCTCCCAATTTTTTCTCCCCATCTTCCTCTTCGAGCAGAATAATATTATCCAAGTCGATACAGTTCCGCGCTCGTCTCTTTCCCCGTATACAACAAATTCCCTCGTAAACACGCGGGCGAGAAGGAGCCGGCATTAAATCTTGCCACGTCGCAAGAGGAGATTATTCACCGGCGACGCAGCACCGCGTTAATTGCTCGTTAATTACCCTTTATCGCGTATCGCCGTGTGCCGTGTGCACCACGCGCGTGTACCACCTCGGCCACTTCGTTATTCGGCAATTATTTTTATTCGATAAGCGGCGGGCTGAACGACGAAATCCACGGCGGTCGGATCTCGCGGTGGATCTAATTGATCCCCCTGGATACCTTAAATTTCTCCACTTTGCCCGGGGAAGACAAACGTGACAGGGTGGAAACGGGGGGAAGAAACGAGTTCATTTTGAGGAAAACGAAGAGGCTCTTCCTGCTTCGTCGAGTGCTCGTTTTTATGAGGTTTCTATTATGGATTGATCGAGAATGGATGAAGTGAAACTTTTGAAAATTGTTAACTTATATTATAGGATGTTGGTGTATTCGTGAAGCATTATTATATTAAATTAAAGAAAGAAATTATTATTATTATCAAAAAATTGCAAAAAATATTAAGTATTTTTCGATATCGAAAAAGAAAATCAGAGATTGAGATTTGGCCATGAAAATTATTTCTTCCTCTCTTGGAATAAATTCAGTTTATCGTATCGTAGAAATTAAGACAGATTAAGAAGATCGTTTACGAAAAAAAGAAAAAAAAAATTACTACGCAGAGAGATTTATCATTGGAAATTCCAAAAACGGAACGTTAAATTGTAATAATATTCTTTTCAAAGGTTCAAAAATAACGTGGCTAAACATCTGTGGAAAGTATATTCTCGAACTCGAAAACATACAATCGATGTACCGCAGAATCGATTTCGACGTGAACAGCGAAACGCACGGTAACCAATTTAAATTAATGCCGCTCTTAATGCGCCTTACGTGTTTTATGCGTTTTCCCCGCTTTTGTCGTATTTATAGCTGTAGTCCCCCCGATGGGGTTTTCGACTGGCCGCTGCGTTTGTCATTAAAAATTAAAACCATTCTCCTCAGAGGACGGTTATTTCTTTCTTCTCGAAATTTCATTTCCAAATTTCACACTACGGATGGAAGACGACACTCGCGCGGCGGAAACTTAATTACACCGGATTACCTGCGAGAGTGGCAAGATTTATCACGCACCGTCGAAATAATATTGGAAAAAATCCGGCAAAATCCTGCGCGCTTTCACCGGTAGAGACGCCGGTGTCTTTGTTGTCAACTTCCTTATACGAGGGGGACCGTCCTTGCTTGCTTGCTTGCTTGCGCCACAAGATAAACTGGTCACGTCGATTAACGCCACGCTATTTCGATTCCCTCGCCTCGGCCACCACTGCAACATCCTCCCGAACGTCAGGAAACGTCAAAACCGCTCTGCCTCCGTCAGATGCACGGAGATCCTATCCATCTTATTCTACTTGATTCCCAAAAAAAAAAAGAAATCCCTTCGACTATGTCATTTATTTTCTTCTTACGAAAAGAGAGATCTTTTTTATTCTAATCGAATATATTAAATAAAGATACACAAATGGAATAATTTTGGATAAAAAATAATATACTCGCGCTATTGTTAAGAGATTGATCGAATCTTAATTTTATTTTTGATTCTATAAAATGTGATAGAAAAGGAAGTGTAAGGCAACGATAGCTCGGATCGCGCATATATGAATAACTCTGTACTACAATCGAATATATTAAATAAAGATACACAAATGGAATAATTTTGGATAAAAAATAATATATTCGTACTATTGTTAGGAGATTGATTGAATCTTAATTTTATTTTGATTCCATAAAATGTGATAGAAAAGGAAGTGGAGTTAATAATCGTAAGGCAAACGATAGCTCATTTATGAATAACTACTACACGTGACTTAACGATTACCAGAAAAAAAGTCTCGCGAAATTCCCGCGACTCGGTCAATCGCGATGTGGGTCAAGGGCCTACGAGCGCGCCTGCTATCAAAGGAAGTTACCGCGCGCGGGCTTTTCGTTAGTCACACTTCGACTCAAGGAAACTGACCTATTCATCTTTCGCGGAACGTCGAGTGCAGCCTGCTCTGTCCTCGATTTGCATCGTGAAAGAGAGACAGAGAGAGAGAGAGAGTGTGTTACGCGCGTTGATCCAACGCGATTAAGCGCAGTCACAATAAATTCCCATTAAACGGCACGTCTTCCCTATTATGCACGCGCTGTCGGTACGGATATTTTTACGTGATTACACTCGCGTAAGGAAAAATTGCGCGATATCCGCGCAATTGTAACGAGGAATTCGTAAACAATTGGATAAATTCGAACTTCGTTTCATCCTTCTTCAACCGATTTTTCGAATGATCGTGATAATACGCAAGTTTTCCAAAGAATTAATACACTGATGGTGTCGATTTTATTTGAAAATGGAATCACTGGTGGATCGTTTTTCGTTAAAGCGCAATCCTGTCGAGAAGAAACGAACAACGCGTGTATTTCCAGCGAGCGGTATTGTGCAGCGGTAAGTACGTACGTATGTAAGTAACGTCAACTTTCATCTCGCGAGACGGCTTATCTGGCCGCACCAACGTGTACACCCATCCGCCTATCTGTTTATCTGCCGACCGTGGAAGAATCATCGGCATGCGTTTCTACAGCGGTTACGATGCGTGCAAACACAATGTAATGTCGCGATAGCGCTCGTGTTACGTGCCCTCCTAGTGTCTTCGCGTTTCTCAACGTGGACCACGTTGCATGTTAAGCGCGGTCGTGCCCCCCTCGAGATACGTCCCTTGAAAATCAAGCGCGCGATACCATTTCCATCTCTCCTTTCCCCTATCGATCTCTCGATACCTCTCTTTTTTTCTCTTCCTCTGAACACAGAACAGAGAATTCAAGGGGAGAAAAATATATGAAAAAGGAACGACCGCGTGAATCGAACGAAATCGTGAATCGAACCGAGAGATGAAACCATAGAGCACGCGCGCATGCGCTATTGCTTGGCTACCGTAGCGCATGCGCCCACGCCTACGAGCGCACACAACGCTGTCCGGAATAAATGCGTGTTTATCGCGGCGGTGGCGGTGGCGGCACTGCTTTTGAAGCTGGCAGCCAGCTCGTGCTGGCTGCTGCTGCTTGCTGCTGCTGCTGGTTCGTTTCTTCTTCTTCTTCTTCTTCCTCCTCTCTTTCTCTTCCTCTTCTCCTTCAGCTTCTCGTGGTCGGCACGAAGAGAGAGAGAGAGAGGTTCCCTCGCAGATGGGCCCGTCCGATTTACATAAGGCCTCTGCTCTCCTCCACTCACACCGCCACTCGGTGGCCTCTCTTATTAACCGTGCGCGCGCGTTTCACGCACACGCGTACCGTTTATTAAGGGCGCAGCGCACGAGCGCGCACCGCGGGGACACAGAAGCGCCGCGCATGCCTTGTTGCGCTAACAATACGACCGCCCACGTACGAGATATCTCGTTTTATTATTATCCCTCTGTCCGCTCTCTTGCCCTTTCCACCTCCCCCCTTCCCCGGATCCTCCAGCTTCTCCTCCCTCCCCCGCTCCTCTCGTGCTCGCTCCTTGCTCCCTTTCCCCGCTTCCAACCCTTTTTTCTTCTTCCACCAGCGCTATTACTTTTCCTCCTCTCCTCAGGTTTCTCCTTTTGCTCTTGCATTACCGTTTGCATCTCTCCTCCTCTTCTTTTTCTTTTTTTGTAATCGAGATCGAATCGAAAGAGTGAAAATCTTGTATCCACTATCTTCTTTGTCGAATACTTCTCGTGGTGGGGAAAAAATTGAAGAGAAGAGAAGATTTCTACCCCTTTTTCCGCCTCAGCCGGCGGTCCCATCGGGATCAATATATAACGCGCACGCGCTTGCGCTCGAAATGGGAACGAGGAGTTACGAGGTAGGGACCACCTGCGTCAAATCGCATTATACGAGAAACGATACATAATCGCGGGGGCAAACTGGCGTGCCTGTTGTGTACATAGCTCGCCTCATAAAGTCGTAGCTACGACAATGTTCGCCGGAATCTTTTTGTCTGTTCGTCCATTGTTCCGCCACGTCGTCGAATCGTCCTCTATTTGCTGCTACAGGGTGTCGTTAATATCGTATACAGTCTTTATATGGATATCAAAGGTGTATGGACATACTTCTCGCATAATGGTAGCGTTTGCAACGCTGTTCCGCTCCCCTTTTTCTACCCGGTTTTCTCTACCGGAGTTACGTGCCCGCCGCCACCACCATCGCTATTATAATATCTTGCTCGTACACTTTTCTCCTTTATCTTTCTTTTTCCTTTTTATCCGTTTACACGACGTTTCTCCTCTCTCTTTCTCCTTCCCCTTTTTTTTCTCCTCCAATTTTTCATCGTTACGTCGCAAGTACCATATTGCCTCATTCTAATAACATAAAGGAACACGTGAGGTCTTCGACGGTAAAGTTTACGACACGATCGTGAAGGACGACTATTTTTGAGCGGAAACATTAAAGTATTAGCTGCAATTACTTCTAGATGCACTTTAGAATTTTTAATTTCTTTAATGCTCAATAGTTAAACGTGTTATAAACCCGATATTTTCGAAGCCTAATAATATATCGCCTAACTTGTAATGGCAATCGGATGCCAAGTTTCGAGCTTAGAAATCCGTGATCTTTGGAAATCTCGAAGATTTCACGCTCACGTTTTAATATCCATCCTCCCTCGCGAAGGAGAGGCTTATATTTGAAAAATGTTAATCAATTAGGGAAAAGAATGTACGATTTTACAACAACTCGCGTAATTTCTCTTCCAAGAGCGATTGATCTTCCGTTACTAAAAATTCTTTTATTCCACGTTTCATTATCACCTCGCCGTAAGATTAAATATCACGATAATGAATTCGCGTTACGAATGGGCGCCAAGTGTTGTATTCAAAAAAGGGGGAAGGGATCGAAGCGAGCACCGGGAGGGACAGGAATTATAAATCGAAGGTCAACTCGCCCGAGACCCCGCCGCGTCGTCGATTCTTCCAACGGGTTCTTAAGGTAGCCGCGTCATTTTTCACGCCCCCGAATGCGAGCACTTCGCCTCGAGAAACGCGGGAGCGGAGAAGGAGAAGGAAAACGCGGAGAGGATGAGAGAGGAAACTCAAAAAAGGGGCAAGAGTCTCGTTTAGACGATCATCTTTTCACGACTTGGGGAAATAAAGTGGAGGATGAAGGGGAGGGGAAAGAAAGTAAGAAGAATAATCGTGCGTGTGTCGCGTCGAAGCTTGCTCTCGTGAGAGGTCCAAGCGCTTGTCAGTGCGTGAAAGTTCGGAACAAAGATAAATTTGTACCGGTGCGTTCTCCACCCGATGTTCTCCAACCTGGATGGTTACCACATCGATGCCTCCTCCGCTTCTTTCCCTCTTCCTTCTCTCGCTTTTACTTATCCATAAAAATGTCCACGGGATGTTGCGTTAGATGGGCAACATCACGGCCGATTTAGTAGAACAGCTTGATTCTTGTACGACGGCAAATTGCCTCTTCCAACTCGGTTATTTATAGCGGTACGTGATGGAATGACTTTTAGGGGGAGTTTCTTCTCTCTTTTCTTTTTAGTAATCGACAAACAATACTAACCTACTTCCGATGAAATAGGAGAAGCCGAAGAAAGATAGTCGATACAACGTCCTCGCAAATTGCAGAATTTTTCACCTAGTCATCCGGTTCGTTATTTCGACTATCCTTCTCCAATCATCTCCCACGTATGACGCAGCAAAATCAATCGAGATTGGCCCGTGTCGAAGAAAGAATTCATCTTTGGACAGGTGACGGGTGGGAGAACGTATCGATTACAAACTATTCCGCGACTCTAATTCTCGAGCGAAGTATTGGCACGATATCTCTAAACTTGGTGCAAGAAGAAAGAAGAAAGAGAGAGAAAGGAAGATTTCACAAGGAGGAGCACAAAGGCATCGCGAGCATTGTCACTGACAGAACAGAAAGCTGGTATACCTGACGCCACTATCATAACGTACGAGCAACATATCGCATGACAAGAGAGGCCCCGGGAACACAAGGCTCCGCTGCTGACCCCTCTGATCCCCGCTGTTTTTGTGCCGGTCCCTGTCGAGTCGGACCTTTGGGTCCTGGTCCCAAACTGCGAAACATGCCGACACGGTACCGTACCCCCGAGGCCCTCTCACGAAACTTAACCATACGTGCGCGCGTGTGTACGTACGCCGGACCCCTGTGCACGTGAAACACGATATTCACCGTTCTGGGCCACGAACTACCATTTCGTCTCTGCGCTTTCTGCCCTTTTTTTTTTTTTTATAGACCGACTTCCTTCACCGAGTCGAGAAGCACTCCGAACCACTTCTCGACGTCGTTGTCCAGCGACTTGTCGAGGGGGGGGGGGGGGGGGAAAAAGAAGGAGAGAAACAGCAGAAATTCGTTGAGAAATCGAATCGACGAGTTTTATCCATAAACATCATCGATCTAATCATTTCCCAATCGCCGTTGTTCGCCGACAGGTGCACGCCTGATGGGAAAGAAAAGCCGGCGAAAAAGTCGGTCGGATGATTCACGATCGGCGATCGGCGAGCCGAATTAGGAGGAATCTACCTGCGCGAGCGTTGTTTTACGAGGTCGCCGGTGCGGCGGCGGCGGCGATAAGTAACGGCAATTACAAGGAAACGCGACGCGGGTTGCGCCGTGACGCGCATGCCCGGTCGCCGCGGCGCATGCGCGCAACTGAGCGCGGCTTCGCGTACGGTATTTAAATTAACCGATCGATCGATCGGCCGTGTTCACCTCGCGCATTATGCAAATGCCGTGAAAAACACGTAAAAGTGTTTTCTGCAAAACCAATTACGCCGACGCGACATCGGCTGGCCCAAGTTAATTGCGAATTTTTGCGCCGTCCAGTCATTACTCTTCCTCCTTCTTTCGTCTCGTCGTTGTACTCCTTCCGTTTCGTCGCTCGCCTTTCCTCGACACCGATCGTATAGAAACTAAAGGAGGAAGGAGAAAGGGAGAGAGAAAGAGAGGAAAGAAGGGAGAGGAGCGTGAAAGGAGCGCGAAAGAATGTTCCTTTTGCAATTCCATAGCAGGTTGCGGCCGGGCACGAGCCATCATTCTTAAAGGCCGAAAATCGATCCATCGACGTAAATTGTCGGTCTTTAACGTCTCGGGACGACGCGAGTCACGGAGTTATTCGCCGTTTAAGGGACATTCTGTCCAACGGTGTTCATTAGGGGGGAGGGGAAACAGTTGCGCGGTTTACGAGCTGATGAGATCAACTGTTGCGCGTCTTCTTAAACGGGAATGGGTGGTCACCTCGACCACCTCGCTCGAATGATTGTTTACGACGTGATACCGATCATTCCGTGTAATTATATCCGCACGATTTTCCATCGATCTCGATTACGAAACGGCCTCGTCTTTCGAAAAACGAATGTTCATCATCGATATGTTTAATTCATTTAATTAACAATTTGTATTGTCTTTTTTTTCCAGAGAGAAGAGTACAATCAATCCAATTATCGAAAGCGATTCGAACAACTCTTTAGAATTCTTCTCTCAATTTTCTTCCAGTGAAAATAATTGGGCCAACTGCGTGTGTAATTGCGATCCGCTGATGGAACACGGTGAACAAGGTAGAAATGGTAGCATTATTCATTCGAACAATTTGTCGACCATCGCGATGAGATATGAAGCTCCGTTATCAGATTTCTATCCAAGGATCTGTTATCCTTTTCAGGGTGCAATGAGATTCACCTTTTTGCTTCCTGCTTCTCTTTATTCATTCCTTTTCCTTCTTTCATACGAGATGCTCTTCAAACATCTTTTCTATTATTCAATTTACTCGAAATTTCCTGCATCTCGAGATTCTTAATTACATATAATCGGAGCATTCTTATTGGATATTGATTATATCAAAAGAATAATAATCTATATTCAACATTGTTGAACAAACGATTAAAAACGTGTACCCTTTTATATACATATAAAAAGATCGCGACGACCTCGAAGGATACGGTTTCGAAGCAGTTCATTCGCTCTGGTCGTTTGTCAGCCCGGTTCACCTATTTAAACGTCAGAATCGGCGACAAGTGTCGACAGAGAACGACTTCACCTAAGTCAGCCTTGATACATTTCGCCCACGCGGCATTCGGAGAGCGGCTTTTCCATCTTCCGCGTCCCGTACACCTACGTACACCTCTTCAAGGCCGCCCCAGCCCTAATCATTATAGCTGAACACGCGTGGACACGCGTGCGCGCGAGTTGACGAACCGTGAACTCCACCTTTTCACTCCTCTCGGGTAAACAACTCCTCCTCCTCCTCTCTTTCTTTCTCTCCTCTCCGTCGAAAACATGGGCCACAGATACTCCCGCGAGAAAAAAAAGATCGAATCATCCTTCTGGGAAATTCTCTCCCTCCCACGCGAGGAGGAACCGCCTCTTTCGAAAATCTTTCAGAGACTTCGACGTAATATTTCTTCAGCGAGTGAAATTTCAAAAGTGTCAAGATTTCTTTTGTTTCTCCAGCGAGTGAAATTTCAAAAGTATCAAGATTTCTTTTGTTTCTTCAATGAGTGAAATTTCAAAAGTATCAAGATTTCTTTTGTTTCTCCAGCGAGTGAAATTCCAAAAGTATCAAGATTTCTTTTGTTTCTCCAGCGAGTGAAATTCCAAAAGTATCAAGATTTCTTTTGTTTCTCTAGCGAGTGAAATTCCAAAAGTATCAAGATTTCTTTTGTTTCTTCAATGAGTGAAATTTCAAAAGTATCAAGATTTCTTTTGTTTCTCCAGCGAGTGAAATTCCAAAAGTATCAAGATTTCTTTTGTTTTTAGATTAATACGATTTTTTAATAATTATTGGTATAGGATGAAAATGTTCGTGATGGAATGTTACGTTCGCGTGAAAGTACAAGCTGATACTAAAAATTCGAGAAACGAGTTATTGAAAGGACTTGCGGAACACGGAGTGCTATCTTTTAATGAATTGGTACAGGTTTGACTAGACAAAAATATATACATATCGGTGTACATATGTGTGTAACTTGAAAAATATTTTTGCATATACGCAAGGGGGAGAGAGCCTTCTTATTCGCGGTTGATTGGTGCCAAGACTTTCAACGGACAGTAATAGAACTTTATCGCGCTTACATACATTTATATACATCCATTACACGCGATAATATTTTATATTATCGCGCGAGACACGTGAAGTTTTAATTAATTTGATCACCGATTCGATGCAAATTTTTCTTCGCTCGAATAATTCAAAAAGATTCAATCGAAGACTTCAAATCGAAATCCTCGACGAAGTATTTCTTGGCGAGATTTAAATTTTGTAAAGAAAAAAAAGAAGGATCGAGGAACGATTCCTTGGAAAAAGAATTTCGCAATTTCGCGGCGCTCGTTCGTTTCGAAGTTCGACCGCCTTACCGAATCGCTGTCACAATAAAACCCCGTCGTTCCACCTTTCACTCTCGTCAAAGCAATTACAATTCCGGGGCGGCTAATAGGTGCGTGACACCGAGATACGTTAAATCCCGTTTCGACCAAGTGAAATCCACGACAGAAATCGAGACAATCGAGAGAGCGCGATAATCTCTCGTCCGCGATTCGAAAACGCAGTTTGAAAACGGAGAACGAACTCGAAGAGGCATCGAATTAAAACAATTCTCGATTAATTAATCGTTTATGATGTTATGCCTCGATGAAATTTCGAGGAGACATCGAAGTATTTCTTTTTTTATTCTTCGTGAAAATATTTATTTCTCTAAGTATATGGAAATATCTTTTTTAAATTACGATCGTGATCAATAGATTAATTCATTCAATTTCAGAAGTCAATTTCTGAGATCTTCAGAGCTTCCCCCAGTTTTTAATAAAGAAATAAAGTGATATTACAATAAGGAAGATTGTAATTCCGTGATGCAGAGAGGATCTCGAATTCGTTTCGAAGAGATATTCACATTGTCACGCGATCGGGCAATTGTCCATAAAGCAACCGATTCACTTTGAACAGACGTTGCTTCTCCGGTTTCCCTAATAAACAGTGCTTGCGAGCTATTTTTAACAAAGCAAAGAAACGGAGGAACAATAATTCGACGACGAGGTTTCTGGCCCGATCATAACCGTTGGCATAATTAACGCGAAAGGAGGATGGTCGAAGAGCAATATACAACGTTTCTGCAATCTTCATACCGTGAAATTAAACAGCTTCGATTAATGGTAATTCACGAACGGGTTAAGGCTGAGATTAAAGGCTGATATTACAGTTAAATCGACCTTAACGAATGCGATTCAGCGTTGGTTAAACGCTATGGTTAAACGCAGGTGCAAAAAGATATTTTTTAAGTATTCACTTAAATCTGTCTAATTTCTTCTTTCTTTTTCCTTCTATTAAATTTCTTTCGATGACATATGTATCATTTGTTAAAGGTTTAATTACTCTCAAGTTTAACTTTTTATCTCTACGAAAGTGAAGAAAAATATATGAAATTCGTGTAAACGATGCTAATGTATCAATTAAAACTTGAATCTGAACAATATTGTATTCGTATTTCAAAACTGCGAGACATGCAAAAGAATCGCTCGAACCACGATTTCTTCTCGGTTCGAGACTCGAGACCAAATGAGACTATTAGAGGACGAAGAAAATTGCACGATCTTTTGAAATTGAAACGAGAGAGGCAGGCGTAGCCGGGTGGTCGGCATACCGGGTCACTGGGTCTAATTAGGTAATTAGCAATTTGTACTCGATCGAAACGAACCCTCCCTTTTCCCTCCCTCTCTTGTTGTGCAACGATACACACGATACACCGTTTCGTACGAGAGATTACGCGAGGAGAGGCTCTTCTTCCTCCTCCTTTTTCCTCTCGTGCAAGCACCGAGAAAGCGAGGCGAAACAGGAATAAAACGAAGGGGAAGAAAATGGTCCAAGAGTTTTAAGAAAGCGGACGGGCCCTTTCGAGGCAATTACGACGGGCAGGCGAGACAGAGGAGGGGGAGGATAATTACTTTTCGGTGCGCCTGTTCTTGCGACGAGGCCAGCCTCTCGTGCTCGCCCGTTTCGAGAAGAGCCACGGCTGTCGAATACCGCTTTCCAGTTTTAATCGCGGCGATCGAGAAAAATCGCGCTCCCCTCCTCTATATATATGTGTGTGTGCGTACGCGCTAGTGGAGGTCCGGGCAAATTGGCCGTACTTTATGTCACGCGGCGTAATTTACGCGTCGTTCGCCGCCTTTTCGCCGCGAGGTAATGAAATGGTAATAACAACGTTGCGATTCGGGGACGAGCCTCGGGCGGCCATCATTACGCCGCTAATGTGGGAAATTGTGGGCCGACGCGGGAGACGCTCGCAACCGCCCAGCAACGTGACGCGATTTAACGCGCGTTTTCCCTTTCTTTCGTCCTTTCTTCTTTTCAACGCGAAATTTGGGAAAGGATTAAAAGCATGGATCTTATTTTCATCATTGAAAATTTATGGAGAACAATTAAATTAGCTTGGATATAGATTGATTCGTGGCTAATGAAACTCGATTTTTGTTATATCATTTCGACTTGCATTTACATTGATATCAAATGAATTGTGTTATCGAGAGATAATGGATTCGTATAACGTGGACAGTGTCCTTCGATAATGTGAATCAATAAACGTGAGCTTTGTTTGTCGGCTATATTCCAAGAATATCTAGTGCCAACAAAAATATTGTACATAATCGTACATACATCAGTTTCAATTTGTATTGTGACGAATATACGTTGTATTTTAGATTGATCGATGAATTTCTCCACACCTTTGCGCTACGATGGAGAAGAATGGAGACTCGAGCATTCTCAATTCTCAATTTTAACTTGTCGTAATAACGCTCGCCTAGAATCAGCCAGCACAACAGCGGTAGTAATTGTCGCAATCTCAATTTACCGCATACCGCACAGCTCAAACCCATTATTCCTGTTACACAGAAACAGGATTATCGCGGAGAGAGGAAGGATATACCCGATCAAAGGTCTCCACGATTCGAGAGATTTCGTAACAGGGATCCATTACACGAGAAGATTCGTCGAATGGCATTTAAACAAATATCGTCTCGTTATTTCTGCCACTAGAAGTAAAGATCAAAAGAATACTCTTACACTTTTTTAACAATCCTTAATCGAAACAAATATATATACGCCTTGATCCCAAACTAATCTCTTTAAATATTCTGTTTAAGGAGGATACAATGAGAAGATGGTTCCTTTTAATTTAATCAAACCTAAACGTGTTACAAATCCATAAATTAAGAGACGACTTTTTTACCAGAAAAAAAAAAAGTAGACAGCAGTTGGAGAGGATCCAAGTCGAAGGATTTAGTAGTTCGTAAGAGTAGAACGACGATATCCACTGGAGGAATCGGCTCCAAGAGGAATCGATCATGGCGAAATTTCGATCGTAGCGCGCGCGAAGATCTCCTGGACACTGGATGGCATCCGGTTCGGCATCCGCTCGTCGAACGCGAACCGGTCAATTTCTTCGTTGAAGGAATTACACGAGATTTTATCTGGAAGATCTATAATGGCCGGGTGTTTAAAAGCCGGGGCTCGACGAGCGGAACGGCTTCGAGGAATTAAAAAAGCAGGAGCGCGCTCAGGATCAATGCCTTTTGTTTCCTCCTCCCCCCTCCTCCATATGGCCATACTCGTGATGCGGCCTACCGCGCTTCCGCGTGTCTCGAAGCCCGGAAACAGCGGATCCGCGCTCGATTATGGATCGACGCGTGATCCTTGGATCGCCTCTCTCTGGCCCACTAAGGGAAGCTGGCCGTATACGGTCAATTATGAAGTATTTCACGGTGTGTTGAGACCTTGAACAGTTTGATCGCGAAATTTTTCCACTTCGTAGAAGACACCTCGGCGGAGTTTGCCCCCCGACTTTGTAATCGATCTATTATAGAAACTAAGGACGAATGGTTTCGGTTTCATTCTCGTAGGTAACTATATAAAAGAGAAAAAAGAAATGGAATGCGGATGACTGAGAGGCAAGGTTATTATCGATAGTAATTTCAATTCAATTTTTTTGATACTACGTATGATATGAATAGTTGCTCATTTTAACAAGTAATTATTTTTCTCATGCATCGAATTTGGATAAAAAGAATAATAATAATCTTGCATTCGTGGCTTGAATTTTTAAAATGAATTTATATGTTTATAAAATCGGAAGCAAAATTCATCTTCTTCGTAGCCAGATAGCGGCATTTCGCCTCTTCCTTTCTCTCTCTCTCTCTCTATATGTATATATATATATATATATATATCACGATAAAATCGAATAAAAGAGATCCTTGCGAGAGATGAATCCGCGCCGGTTAGAAGGATAGGCGGCTCGTTACGGGGCTCGCGTTGGGAATGACAATATTTCCAGGTAGCCAGTCCTCGTCAGGTGTTCAGGAGTTACGATAACGTCTAATAACAGCGGCGATGGAAGTCGGCACGGTCGAGCGGTGTAACAGAGACGACGAGAGGAAAAAGAGAAGGCCAGCGCGCGGCTCCGTGACATGCTGCGTCGGGCCAGGTGGCCGACCGATTTGCCGCGACCACAATGACGCGTGGGCCGTGGAATTGTCCCGCGTCCGGCCTTTCTACCCCTCTCTCTCTCTCTCTCTCCTCGCATGACACGTGACGAAACCGAGCCGTGAGAGATCTCTCTCCGGGGACACAGAGAAATTGCATCGAACGTTACGCGATCCCATTTGATCTACGATTATTATTTTCGTGCATTCCATTTCCTGTTCTTGGAAACTTTTTATTAATAAAAGTGGATAATATGGAATGATTGTCGACAATCCGTTGGAATTATTCTGGAACGAGAGAATCTGTCTCGAAATTAAGAAGGAAGGAAGAGACGGTTCAGTTCGTCGGTCTGAGAAATGATTCTAAGCGAAGCTAAGTGGTCAACACTCGGTCACGGGAGTTCTTTGGCTCTCTCGAAGATATCCCAGCCCGATCGGCCAGCCTTGATGAATACCAACGATCGTCACTTCCTTCCTCCCGTGTCAATGTGTTCACACGTCGCACCGGCTGCTGAATTTCAATTCAACGCGCCTCCTTTCGATGCACGAATTCCTCCCGCTTGTCCGATTCTAATCTATTATTACTTAAGTCGGTTCGGAGAGAGATGCGGAGAAAGAGAGAGAGAGAGAGAGGGAAAGTGGACGAAGATATTCAACTTATTTAGATGGAAAATTATATATATATCGATGTTAAAACAAAGTTTCAAGTTTAATTTTAAACTAAATAAGACAGGATTTGTTTCAAAATCAATATGTTAATTTACGTAATAACGTTCAGCAAATCGATCAAAGTGTCTAACCGCACGTATGAATTACAAACAGCTCGTTCCGTATAAACCGAGTTCACGGTTGGAGTTCTCCGTAGTCCGACGTCAGTTAACGAAGAAATCCGGTCGATATCGTTTATCAAAACGTACAAATTGATACATCAGAGGAGTTTAAGAAAGTTTTTAAACGAATTTTATCGCGAATATGTTCGAACAACCGATGGATCTTGCTCATTTTTCGAATCATCGAGATTGAAAATTACGAAATATCTTGCTACTAGTATCAACTAGTATTACACAGGAACGAGATCAAGTTTTCGATACTTTCGAATCCGAGTACGAGCACGAAAGTTTCACTTTCCAATTTTCAATTACTCGACAAAACGGACGAAACTATCCAAACTGCCAAATCGTTTCGAAACAAGTGCGATTACACAGTGTTAGAAACGAGTGTTACAAGCCCGTGTAAAATAAACCGTAACAGTTTCAATGTTAAGAAAGATTCGAATCTTTCGCAACTGTCCACTCCCACGCCGTGGACGACGCCGTACGACGTCCCATCATCTCCACCTCCACCATCCTCTTACCCTCTCCAAGAATCGTAGGAAAGTCGAGGAGAGAAAATAGTCGGCGCGATTGTCGGTGGATTGGCACGTGGCTCGTCGCCGGTCCATTATAAAACACCGTGTTACGTGCGTGGGCCGTGCGCGTAAGCATCGCTAGGTGTTTGCGCCTCTCTTTTCCTCTTCTTTTCCCTTCCTTTCTTTTTTCTTTCTCGCCACGAATGCACGCGCACTCGCCTCGGTCGCAAGGATTTTTAACGGTGACGAGGCGTGTGTATATATACGTATATACATATATATATATGTATATACACGCGGCGATTTCAATGCGATACTTTCAGCCGTGGCTCCGATTCGACATATCTCGATCCGGTTCGCCCACGGTGGACCCGGAGCCACGTCGATGGGTATGAATATGCAACGATAACGCGCGCGATTTATTTATAAGTATGACGCGGGGATCGATCCCTCGAGGTGGCAGGCGTGAAAAATCGGCGTAATATTATCAAAACGCTGATGTTACGAAACCGATGGAAAGCGGCCCGCGCCGATATCACAGCCGGCGACTCGCGTATACGCGGTCGAATCGATTAATCTTTCGTTTTCGGACGATAAGAATGGATAGCAATTGGATGGAAATTTTTATTACTATTTTATATATATATATATATTGTATCGAGAGAAAAGGTAACTCTGCAACTCGGATGAGAAGAAATGATTTTAAACGATTCTAAACGCTTTATGGATTCGAGACTGAAAGAATTATCTCGTTGGTGCAAGTTCGAAGGTTCGAAACGAAATCAAAGAATTGGACGAATATTGTTTTCGAATAAATATATACACTGATGTGCAAAATATTGAATATATCGATGTATTAAATAAAACAGGAGGTAAAAAACATCGAAACTTATTTCGAATCTATTTAAAATCCGATCGAATATAATAAAAGAGTCCGTTCGAAGTGGCCCACCCTGTACGTGTCCGCCTCCGATTTTTCCCCATTTATTTTTCGCGCTATCGTATGAATTGCGGCCGCTCAACCGATTGGTTATCTCTGTTCGAGTTCCAAGTTAATTCGAGAGTGCACGCGGCCGACACGCGATAAATTAGATAGAGCGCAACTATTTCTCCGATCCGCGAAATCGATCGCCGCCCCAATTTATGCCCGACACGTGTGGGATTAAGGGAGCCTCCCCTCCTCCTGGTATCGTCGTCGTCTTTTCTGCTGATCGAATGGAAGGATCTTTTTTAGAGAATCAAGGATCTTTCGCGGCGGCGCGTGGTAAATCAACCGTCTCGAAATGGAGTGGCGATAAGTTAAGAGGGGGACTCGTTAAAATTCGAGTAAAGTTCGAGTTGTACACGTGTAACGCGCTCCACTTTTCACGTTGGATAATTTTATCAAAAAGTTGCTCGGCGAGAATGCCAAGGGAGAAGGATTAGTTGCACAGATCGTGTGAGAATATATACGAATATTGTATTGCCAAGGATATAGTAGCCATGGGAATATTAATTCGACGATATCGATTATTTCTTCAACATTGATACCAACAATTTTCTTCTCATTTAACGATTGAAATTTCGAGAATTGGTTGCACGCACAGAATTTCCATTCGAGAGAAGTGTCCTAAGTGAAATCGTCAACGACCGAGTCGCTTCCATCGGTGAGCGTGGTCAAGAGTTAACGCGCCTCCTCTCCGATTACCCGCCGAATAATTCGCGCCCTTTTCGAACTTGAACTTAGAATTTCACTTCGAGGGATTACATTAGACACGAGGAATCAAGAAATTTACGATTCTGCTTCTTATTTAATTAATTTATAAAGATCGAACCAACTCTAAGAAAAAAGAGACAAACGTTCTATTATTGGATTTTTCATACAAACTTTCAATCAAAATCCTGTTCGAAATGAACGATATTGGAATATTTTCGCCGGTACAAGATGGTTTCATGTTAGGAAACGAGGAGATATCGGTTTAATCGACGGCGGGTCCAATTAGCCGGCCATTACGAAATACGTTTGGAGGAGCGGTGAAAATGTTGGCCGCCACGAGTTCTTCTTTTCCTCGCATGTGAGCGGGCAAAGACAAAAACAAGCTGGACCGCTGTTATAATGGAAAATAAGGCTCGTCGCGTGGGACGTTTCATTAATGAAGATGTCTCATTAAGCGGCTCCTTCGTCCGCGGAGGAGAGTCTCGAGGTTATCGGCTCGCCACCGGCTGGAAACGAGGTCTTTTCTCGGGCCCATGCCGCCCGTATAATTTTGACATAATTTTCCATTACGAAACTCTGGCCGCGCATCTTTATGGACCTTCCTCCTCCTCCTCCTCCTCCGTTCCTTCTCGAATTTCGTTGACCCCTTTCGTACCCCCTTCGACCGATAATTACGACTCGCGATCGTGTCGCTCGATTATTTAAATTACCGATTTCCGAATGTCTCAATCGCGGATAACACGGGATCGTTCGAATCGGTTAGACGATCCTCGCCACGGAATTTTAAGGATTTTTCGATCACCGCGTGGAATCTCGAGGCAAGTCGAGTCGAGGCGCCTCGAGATGAAATTCTTTCCTTTTTCTTTCTTTCTCTCTCTCTCTCTTTTGGAAGAAACGTGTTCCCCACACCGTGGAATGTCGAAATTATTGCACCGTATGGGCACAATGTTTGGCATACGCGATAAAATGTCGTAACGAGCCTCTTACCGTCCTGTCAGAACACCGCAGTTGTGGTTATTAGCGGAGGGAAAAAGAGGAGAAATTTCATATTTTAATAATAAAATAAACTTGGATCGAGAACAAGCTTAATAAATAAATTAATTTTCGAACGAAAATAATATATAATACGAAACTTTGTAACACGTGTTAAACTCTCCGATAATAACAACACGTCGTTCGCAACAATTTCGTCGAGACCCGAAAAAATCAAAATATATGCCAATATTTCCACGAAACGCGTAACGTAAACACAACACGTGTTAAGAACGAGACAAAAGTCGAGCAATAGCGTGAGAATCACGGTCGCCTGAGTCATTCCGTCGTCGGCTGTGGAACGCGATCGAGGTAAATTTTACACGTTAACATATTATTTTATACATTTTACATTATATTATATACTAATCTTATTACGTTAACATCCCCCACCGTGCCCACGTTCCTCGAGGTCCCTATCCACCCATCGAAACGATCTTGAATTACACGCCGGTTGATCGAGCTCGTCTCTCCAAGTCTTTTTTGAGTCTCGCCCGGGTCCAGCCGCAAGGATACAAAATAATGGCGTTCTCGCGGAGAAACAGGGACAACTTAGATTCACGAGGAAGAGAGAGAAAGATACTCGATCTCAAATCGGCCCGCACCCTTCCTGCCAACAGAATTTACGATTGTCCACGCGAAAGCGTAGGTAATCGTCGATGATATCACCGTTATAAATAGGCACGCCTCCTGTCCCCCGTATATATTTATACACCGCGTACACCTACCTGTCCACGCGAATATTCTCGCGCGCGATCCCTTTACTCCCCCTTTACCTTATCCAACCACGAGTTGGAGCGGATCTGACCGTGTACCTACTACACGTACACACGTACAGGTGTACGACTCGTGCCTCTCCTCCTGCTGAATAGCGAGGCTGGAATTACGGGGGCAGCTGCCCACCGGGGAGCAAGTTTTCACCGCCGGGAAACGCCGTGTTCTGGATACTCCGCATAGCGCCGATTTTATCCCCGATCGAGGGGGCGAGAATTCGAGAGAGAGAGAGAAGAATGAAAGAGTTCGCGATGTGTAGTGTGTATGTGCGCGTGTGTGTAGTGCGTGAAGGGAGGGGGGTAAAAGTGAATGAAATGTTAACGCGGAAGGCGATAGGGTTAAGTAGATAGTTTTCTGTTCTTCTGGCCACGGAATTATTCTTTCGAAAAATAAAAAAAAAAATCTCCTCGATCTCTTATCCACAGTTTATGCACGTAGTTTAAATTACGAATAAAGTGAGAATTTAAAATCGGGCATTCTTCATAAGCTTGGCTTGGTTTTTATATCTCCTTCAAAACGTGATTCAGCGTTAGGTATATTAGCTCGGTTTCTTGGAAGATGGAAGAAAATAAAGATGGACGCCACGTGTAAGTTTGTTGTTATGGATTCGGTCGCACAAAAAGTAATCGCGGAAGAAAGGCGACAAAGTGACGAGGCCACCATTTTCTACTTAACCGTTGTTACGCGTTGCGGGAAGAGGGAGGGAAGAACGAATCAACGAACGGAACAAACGCGCCGCGGGGGTCGCGTCTCCGCCTCGACGTATTTATACGTCGATCGATCCCGTCGAATCGCTCGCGTGCTGCAAGAAATAAGAAAGAAAAAAAAAAGTAGTAGCGGCTCGTTTGCCGGCCGGTGAAATCAATTTTCGGCTACGTTCTTCACTTGTCTCCTCTCGTTGCGTGCATCCTCGATGAATTATCGCCGACCATTGTTCCACGATCTTACAACGATCGTTCAACTCGTGGCGTCCATCTCTTTCTTATAGTTGAAATAAGGAAAAATTCTCTTTTCGAATGATATTTCAAACGACCGCAGTTTGGATAAGAATTTTATTAATTAGTATATTATCAAAAGAAATGTAAAGAATTTCAAGCTTCACTTCCAATTCCATTTATATATAAATTCCAAAATTGGAGAAACGAATCGTATGTAAAGTTATATCTAACAAGATTGGATTATAATTTGCAGAAATGGCCGATTCGAGGGTTACTAGGAGGATAACTGGAACCTCGAGTGTGTCGGACGCAGCACAGTTACGGGCTGCCACGCATAATAACCGAGGACTCGAGACACCGATCGGAAACGAACGTCGTCGCACGGGGGACCGTTAGGCGTTTTCATCGGTTATTCCGGACATCGAGACCGCCACTTCCTCCTCCGCGCAGCACGCTGGAAGTCGAGAGATTGATCGGGGGCGTGTACGTGCCCGCGATGCAACGGGAAGCTTTAACTGATATTTTTAACGCCATTCCTTGTCAACAGACCATTTCTCATCCGGCCGTGTTTTTAATTTAGCTCTAATTTAGACGGATTCGTAACGAAAGAATTTCAAATTTAACTACGTTTATAATAAATCTTTTCCAATATATAATCGTTTCGAAATTTAGAAATAAGACACGGGAATCAAAATTACAATCGCGATTCTTTTAAGAGCCATACGTATTTTTAATTCAATTCTTATAATTATCTACGTCGAAAGGAGAGGATCCTCATTAAGAAGGGGAAAAAAAGTAGAAACAGGGATACTTCGATAGTTCTCTCGATAGTTTTGATAGGCACGAAAAACATTAATTCGCGGCGAGGTTATATACAATATCGTTGGGCACGGAGGCCGATAAAATTCATTGGTAGCCATGCATTGATCTTTCGTTACGATCGATCGACGATTTAAGAGTCATACGTATTTTCAATTCAATTTTTACTATTATCTACATACATAGTTTCACGTATTTATTAATATTCGTCGAAAGGAGAGGATCCTCATTAAGAAGGGAAAAAAAAGTAGAAACAAAGACACCTGGTTCCCTCGATAGTTTCGGTAGGCATGAAAAACGTTAATTCGCGGCGCGGTTATATACAATATCGTTGGGCACGGAGGCCGATAAAATTCATTGGTAGCCATACGTCAATCTTCCGTTACGATCGATCGACGATTTAAGAGTGATATGTATTTTCAATTCAATTTTTACAATTATCTACATACATAGTTTCATGTATTTATTAATATTCATCAAATGAACTCGAAAGGAGAGGATCCTCATTAAGAAGGGAAAAAAAGTAGAAACAGAAACACATTCCCTCGATAGTTTCGGTAGGCACGAAAAACGTTAATTCGCGGCGAGTTTATATACAATATTCGGTATGGAGGCCGAATAAAATTCATTGGTAGCCATACGTTAATCTTCCATTACGATCGATCGACGATTTAAGAGTGATACGTATTTTCAATTCAATTTTTACAATTGTCTACATACATAGTTTCACGTATTTATTAATATTCGTCGAAAGGAGAGGATTCTCATTAAGAAGAAAAAAAAAGTAGAAACAAAGACACCTGGTTCCCTCGATAGTTTCGGTAGGCACGAAAAACGTTAATTCGCGACGAGTTTATATACAATATCGTTAGGAGGCCGATAAAATTCAGCCGTGCGTCGATCTTCCGTTACGATCGATGGACGATTACAGAGGGATCGCGGATTACATTGGCATCAGATCGGCCGCCTCCAAAGGATAAAAACGGAGAGCGAGGCGGAGGCGGCGCGGATCGTTGGGGGAAAATCGCTCGTCGACGGCAAGAAGCGGTGGAGGGACGGGGGCTTAGAGAGCCGCGGCGTTCTCGTTTTAAGGGTCGTAAAGCGCGGCGACAAGGGCAACGGGGAGCGCGCAAAAAGGGAGCAATAAAATGTAAATGTACTCACATTCCTTGTTGCGATCCATGGCGTGTTGAAGGGACGAGTCGTCGACCTCCGCCTTCGGCGGCGACTGATTACCCTCGGCCATCTCCGCGCCCGATCCTGGAACACCCGCAGCCTTCCTTCCTGCCACGTCCGCCGCTTTATCCTGCTGCGGCGAGGGCTTCGTCCCTTTCTTACCGTTTCCAGCGTCCCTGCGGGTCCGAGAAACGAGCAAAACGTGCCGTTTTGTGAATTAATCTTTCATACGTCGATACGTCGATACGTCGAATCCTCCGGGTTGAGGAGGAGGGAGAGGGAGAGGGGCGAACAAGAGGCCGGCAAAACGAGTGTCAATCGAGGCTGGGCTCGATCATCCTCCCTCCCATCCCCTCGCGTTTTTTGCCGATGATGAAGGAATGACGGATCAATCGACACTCGAACGGAATCGAGTGGAACGTTTTCATCAGAAAGCGACGAAAACTCGCTCTTCTCCTTCTCCTCCCTCCCCTCCCTCGCGACGATCGCCGAGCGACTGACCCCTTCTCGGCAAGAAATCGTTCGAGGGATATATATATCTCTCTCTCTCTTTCTTCTAATAGATTATCGTCGTTTTTCTCATTAGGCGAGGCGAAGGTTTCGTTTCAACTCGTTTTCAATGATTATCCGTTTCGAAGAAATGTTCGTTGTAGATAAGAATCGTTTTAGAAATCGATTCATCTCTAGAATAATTCTCTTGGAAAGAGATATTATCGGCGTAGGTTATTCTTCGTTGTTCAATTTCCAACTGTTTTTCATAATTTTTAGAAACGTCATATTTTCGAGTTAATTTATCCTCTCGTTGTACAAATCTCTACATCAGTATTTCAATTTTTCCTTAATCGTTTCTCTCTCGTTTGGTAAAAATTTAAAAAAATCGCGTATCGATTCAACGCTATCCAACAAAATTTCCACCATAAATTCCTCCTTCTTCCTCCCTCTGTCGAGAGAAAAATCGGCACGCAACCGCAACTCCCCAAAAGATCGCGTGAACAAGGATCGTCGTTTAATTTATATAAAGAGGGTCGGTGACAAGCGTGTATCCGCGCCCGTGCCGATTTTTCTCACGGATTCACACGGCGTAACAAAAGTAGCCAATTAAAGTTTATCGGGGGGACACGTACGCGGAGGTAATTTCGAATTCTCCGGCAACTTTGTTACGACCCGCGCTATCTCCACCCTTTATTAACCGTTATTTACGTTTACTGCCGCGAATCCTCTCGTGGCCACTATATTCTCACGTTTCTCGAGATGATTTATCGGGGTTGATAAGCGGCGATATTTAACATCGATCTCGCGGCGTGTCCAACGCGAGGATAATCTCGAACCGTTGGACACCGTAAAACTATTCTTATAAAACGATAAGATAAGAGGAATGTCAACCCTTTGATAAAATTGTTACCGACGAGAGAGAGAAAGAGAGAGAGAGATATTAACTCTTATGCGAAAATTAATTAGAATGAACTTAGAGAAATTAATTAATTTATCGATACGATTGTATTTTTTCTCGACTGTGGAACAGATACGAAAATCAATCGGATGGGCGGTCATCGATTTATAAATAAATAATCACCTCTCGTCTTTGGATTCTCGCCTGCCCTCCTTCCTGTCCCTTTCCTTCTCCTTTAAGCAGTCCACCTTCTTCGCCTTGGACTTGGACTTGGTATCACCTTTGACGGCCTTGTGCTCGAGAACGGCGCTGGTGTCGGCCGCCACGATGCCCTCGGTGTTCAACTGTAGTTCACCGGAAGTACTCGACGAGGAGGAAGTCGAGGCTCGGGTGTTGGTATAGTCCTGCACGGAGGAAGAGGGGGGGAAGCGTTATATAGTTCAAGGACGCTCGATCGAGGGCCACAGGAAAGCACGATCTTTCGGCTTACCTTAAACCACTCCGGATATATCGCGCTGATGGTGTCCAGAAGATCCTGATCGAGCTGAATCCTCCAGAACGGGGAGCCGCTGTCCAACCTGTGGCCAGACTCTGAAAACGCCCAAACGTTTCATATTTATACAAACTTATGTAACAATCGAAACGAAGATTTTACAATCCTTCTCTCTCCCCTTTCTCCAATTTATCAAACGTAACCCCATTTCGTATAACAAAACGTCGTCCACCCACGACGACGAGGGAACAAAAGGGCAAGTTTTTCGAAAATTCGGATCGGCGACCCCGTCGATCAGAGGCAGAGGGGAGGCGATTAAATATAGGATTTAGAGCGTGCAACCGTTTACGACCCACCGCGCGAAGGCTGACCGGTTCGGGCAGGCCCCAAGGAGTCATTCCCACCGCATAAGGGCTAATGGTACCCCCGACGACCAATAGCCCCGAAGGCGTATCAAAACCTCACGGAATGCCGGCCCCCCCTCTCCGGTTTCTTTCGCGGATTCCACGGGATTCCCTGCCTAATTTAAACGTCCCCCGCCCCCTCCTTTTCCTCTCCTTCTTGCAAAGGGATCTTCCTCTGGACACGAACCAGACACGAAGGACGGGAGAAATCTGTCCCCTCCACATCCCTCGGTTTCGTTCCCCCCCGGGAGGGGACGGGAAGGAAGGGGGATGGAACACCTCGTTACGACGACATTCTACGGCGGGCCGAGACGCGTGCCCTGCCTTCGTGATCGAGGCCACGGAATCGGGATGGGAGGAGAGGGAAGAGAGGAGAGGGGAAAGGAGGGAGAACGGTCCCGCGGGACTTTCGGAACGGAGAAGCTCAGAAAGCCGACAGAAAACACGAACTTCTCTCGATTTTTCGTGTCAGGATCTTTCACTCGTGGAAAATATTTCATAAACGATTCCGTTTGTCGTGTATTGATGAATCGTTGAAGCAATTTATCTATCGATAAATTGATAAATTAAAAATCGAAGAGAGTTAAATAAATGTTTCAAGGCAAGGAGAAAAGAAACGATACGTTTTATTTTTACATTCTTCAAGGTCCAACCTTCCTTGCTAATAATAACAAAAAAAAATTGAAACAATACAGAATGATTAACTCATACTCGACGAAAGACTATCACGATCATAAATCTTCTTAAGTAGCTTCGAGTCACTGTTTTCTTCTTCTCGATAGTACCAGGAAGTGTTTTATATGTATCTCCTTCTCTTCCTTCAAAACACTTTTGGCGAAAGAATCGAAGATTTCACCCTTAAATAAAGGGAATAAATGGTCAATCAGTATGCGAGAATCCGCTGTAAATCACGCCGTGAATCATTCGTCGACATAAATCTCTAACTCTCCCCACGATCAATTGGATCTTTGGACCGGCCCCTCGGACACATTAGTTAAACGCTGCGCATGCCATCGTTTACGGGACACGGATCGCGGGCGCACCGCCCCGTGGAATCCTCCCGAGTTGGTGGATAAAAACCGCGATGGCAACGGCCTAATAGCGCCGATTCGAGGGGGAGGGGATCGATACATCACCGATACAATGCACCTCTCTCTTCGATTAATCGAAAACACCTTTCGTGGGAGGATAACGAAACTTTTCGAAACGAATCAGAATTTCGAAGATTCGAACCTTCGATTCGATCATGTCCATGATGTCTTATTGGAAAAGTAATAAAGATGAGGCTTTTGCCGATCGTTTCGAGAATCGAATATCGAAAGTTGTCACTCGAGTCGAGGTATATTCAGACGTAATGCAACGCAATAGACGGTTTTAATCGGATTCGATTAAAATGACACGAAAGCGAGAAGTGTTCCCCAGGCTGGAACGAATGGAATACGTGTTTCGCGTATTTCCAACTGGTTTTCCAGGGGGGGATACACGGCTTGAAGATCTCGTTGGATGGAATACTAATTACGTCGCTGCGTATCGTGGCCCATACGTCATCCGAATAAGCCTGCGCCAACAGCTACTGGTTTCACGCGGAGACGAAGAACGATGGACTAGGTTGCTCGCGAGAGAAGGAGGGAAAAAAAGGAAGGAGGGAATCTGCGAGATCCTGGAAGCCGACACGATCGACTAGCGGGAGACGGCGCAAGAACGGCCCCCGAAAACAATAACAAACCTCGGTGACTGGTTCAGCCGATCGAAGCAGAAACCTCCAACCCCTTTGCAGAACATATTCCGTGGAAGACCCCGAATGCGAAATGCATTCCTTGGAAGCGGGCACGGCATCGGCCGCCAGTCGAAATTCGGGCAAATAAATCTCGCGCTTCTCTCCTCTTCTTTTCTGTCCCTCCCCCTCCCCCGGCAGGGAGGATCTCGTCCCATTCGCCCTCGTAGTCGTCTTAGTTTGTCTTCTTCTTCTTCTTCTTCTTCTTCTTTCTCTTCTTCTTCTTCCTCTTCTTCTTCTCCTCGCTCGTGAAGATCGTTCGATCTTCGATCCGCTTTTGCACACTGACGAACCCGTCCTCCCAAGCAACATGCTCCCGAGTATATATACGTGTACACACGAATTCGAGTGCGTTTTATACTGGGTGGCGTGATATCCAGTTGTTTCGACCCGTTAGACTTTTCTTCTTCTTCTTCTCCAAGTTTGCGTATTTTGAAATAATTTCGGATAATCGCGAAAAAGTAGAGGCAAGGAAAAAAATCCAAGTCAAAGAAGAGGTTCGATTTGTTTTGATCCGAAAACGGTTTTATTATTTTGCTTTTTTTCCCTTTATTTTCTTTTAAGGTAATTGAGATACAACGAACTTTAATTATTTTCCATGTTGCTCGTAAGGTATTTTTTGGTCTCGTATCTCTCTCGAGATCATTAAGATCCGGCCGTCGTATAATATTATTTTTTTTTCACTTCTTTATGCATCGTGATGGACTGGTTAAACCAAAAAAAAAAAAAGAAACGTCCGATTTAAAATTACAAGGAAGCGCATCGACAGCGTATTCAACATATTTTATACTCCAATTTGGACAATTTCGGTGCTTGATTGATTGAACAGGTGCACCACCATTTTTTCGAAACATTTTACCGAAACGCGTAATCCTCCTCTCTAAATAATTCATATTTTTCCCCATCGATCCGCTTTTTCTATCCCTCGTCCAATACTTCCCTCTTCAAATTACAACGTCTTCGAACAAATTTCCAATTCACCTTTCGTTCTCTCAATTTATTAATCCTCTCCTTCCTCAAAAAAACGAATTTCAAAAACACCCTCTTCCTAATTCTCGAATCCTTGCACCCCAAGCGCGATCGATTCGCGACAAACACCCTGTACAGAATGATCGTGCGCGCGAGAGAGAGAGAGAGGAGAGGGGCACGTGCGTGTTCGCCCTTGCAACGTGAGTCACTCTCTCGTCAGGGTCTGCGCTGGTAGCCGCGAAAAACTGCACGCTGCACTTGGGGAATGTCGTTGGCATGTACAGGGTGTTCCCCTTTGCTGCTGTCTGGCTGGCCGACAAGAACGGCCGAAGAAGCTTTGCCTCGGGATTTCGCTTCCCCCTTTCTTCTCTCCTTTTTTCCCTCCGGCTCGCGGCCCTTTCGGGGAACCGACGCGAGCCTCGCAGGCCTCTTCCCGCCTGGAAGGAAAATTTTCTTTGCCTTAAATCTCGTCTTCCCTCGGTTTTAACCGAGGATTTATTTATTTGGAATATTCTTATCTTCTCTTCCCAAAAAATAATTTTTGGGAAGAATATCCAGAAATCGTGGGACGTGTTTTCTTCTGTGGCGATGAATAGCCAAATAAATGTATTTTCGAATCTTTTGCTCGTTCGATAATATATTTTTATTAAAGAGTGGAAAGAGTTGGTCTTCAAAATCGAGTTACTCCCACTTGATGGCACATTCTTCTTCAAACAAATTCTTCTTTCCAAGATTTAAGGTTGATGCATGTTTAAAAAAAATAATTTCTTTCCACCGATTATCGGTGATTATTTCGGATATTGGAATCACGCGATTCACTCGAGAAAGAGAGAGAGAGAAAAATCGTGTCCATTGGAAGAGAAAATGCTCGTAATTTCGAGAATTAATTGTGGCAATTTAAAAAATTGCCCCCACGAACCGGATCCCGGGGAGGAGAGATACGTGTCCCAGGATCGTCTCCTCGATACTCCACCGATGACTTATTACCGGAGCGACTCTCCTCCCCGGGACTCGTGCGCCGCCTATTGCTCGTTTTTCCACTCTCGTCGAGAGATTATTTAGCACTCCATTTGTCGGCGGCATTGCTGGATTATAGACCGTCGAGATCGACCCAGTTCAGAATGACGCGGCCTCCTCTCTCTCTCTCTCTCTCATACCGTTTTCTTGTTGTTGGTCGATCTTACTTCTTCGTCCGAGTAATGATGCACGAGCGGCGTCCCGTGCATCGATCCATCGATCTACGTGTTGTTATTTTCACGCTTGTTTGCTCGGCCGAAACAATGTTTCGCCGAGGGTGGGGACGAATCATTGAATTTTCCGCTGGATTATTTATATATTTAAATTTCGATCGAGTTTAAAAAGATACCTTATTAGGAAAGACGATGTGCTTGTTATTTCTCGAGTTCGTTTATTCTCATAATATATTTATAAAATGGATAGATCCCATTTTATGATTCCAAGTATAAATTAATTCTTTTAATCCTTTCGAGCAATGGTTCAAGAAGGAGAGATAAATTTGTTAAAAACTAGAAATCTGATTTCGAATAGAAATAATATTCGAGGAGATATTTGGTTGGAAAGGAAGTCGTGTGTACCTTCGAAATAATCTCGAAAGGGTGAGACTCGGAGGAGAGGAACGCACGAGGCGCGGTGGGGAAGAGGGCTTGGCCACAATAGCCGTGCTTTGCCGCTCATTAGAGGCGAGGTCATAGGTCGGTTGGAACCGGCGCTTTGTGCCTCTCGTTCCTGTAACTCACGTACAAACAATGTCCACGCACGGAGTGGATCCCCTTTTTCTTGGCGAGGGCCAACGTTAACCCGGCCTTGTTCGATCCTTTGTCCAAAAGTCAGCGGCGTTAATGAAGCGGATTTTCTTTTCTTCTCCTTTTCTCTCTTTTTTTATTCGACTGGGCGTAGCCGGCCGATCGAGAGCAAAATTCGCGGATCGAAACGATTCTTTCTCACGAATTAATTCGAGAAAAATAATTCGATAAATTAGAAACGAGTTCGATCGAAAAATTTCTCTCCATTTCGAGATGAATCCTCCACCTGTGTGTCTCCTCTTTATATCCTCTTCCTTTCTGCTTCGTTTGAAATAACCGAGTAACCTCTGCCAAAGGAAGGAAGGAAGGAACGAAAAGGGGCGTTGGAGCAACTAATCATCGATTAAGCTCGCCTTACGAACGCGAGGCGATGGTCGTAGGAGGAGGAGAGGAGGGAGGGGAGGACCTACCTCGAGAGCCACCTCGAGAGCTTCCACGGGGTGTCCCTTTGTTCTCGGCCGTCCCACACGGCCGGGTTCCATTGAACCCGGTACGATTATAAATTGCCCTGCGAAAGCGGCCTGGCCTGGCCTATGCTGCCACTTTCCACACGCGTAACCGCGGCCAGGACAAGGCGCGCGAATATATATATATATATATATACAAGGGGAGGGAGGGAGGGAGAGACTTATTTACCGGAGGTACCGGCCTCCACTTAACCCGTAACCCCGAGCTTCGTATATCTTGTCGACAATGCGTACACGCGATGAATTCAATAGCACGGCCAACCCCGCTGCAACCCCATCACCTCGCATTCCCCTCGATAAAGCTAAGGCAAGAAGAAATATGGCGATGGATGGTTTTCATCGCGCGCGCTTCTGCTGCTCTGCGACTCGAGGAAGGGATGATGATCGTCGTCGGTGGGCTCGAGATACGAATCATAAGATGAAAGTTACGAGAGACGAGATATTTTCACCGATTGCAATTTTCCAAGGAGACGATATGATATTGAAACGAAGTTATAAAAAATTATTTGATTATTACTTAATTACGGAAGGAATTTTGTATATTTATATTTTTCGTTCCATTCGGGAGAAGGATTTCTCTGAACAAGATCGATGCTACCGGTTCGATGTCAGGGCGCGTCCCTTTCCCGTCTCTTTTCTTCTTCTTTTTTTCCTCCTCTTCCACGACACGATGCTTCGTGGGCGGAACATTATGTAGCTGACGAAAGGAAAGAGGGGCCGCGCGGCAGATCGATTTGCCTGAATCATCTTTCGGAACGGAGTCGATCATCATCGCGCCACGATCTCGGATCTCGTTGCCTCTCGTTTCGTTCGCCTTCTTCTCTCTCTCTCTGTCGATGGATCGATAACGATCGATCGTGGGCGGGAAGAAAATACGCGAATCGGCCCGATTGAATCATCCTCCGGTCTCGAAGCTACCGGCCAGAAAATATCGGGGTCAAGCCGGGTCGAGTCAAGAATTTTTTAGTCTCCACAAGATTTTTTGAAAGATGATCATTTAACGAGGATCGTTTAACGAACAAATAGAATTCGATAGATAATTCGAAATGTTTGGTTAAATTTCGTTGCAAATAAGAGTACTATAGCGAGTTTTACTTATATTTTTGCGAACGAGAAGCCACGAAGCCTCGAATCTTTTCTTTTTTCTTTGGCCCCGGTTTTCGAAGTGGGGCTGAATTATCGGCCGATCGAGCAGATTTTACGAGTGCGCGAGGTAATTGAACGACGCGTACTCGAAACCGGACTCGATTCGTCCCGAAACACGTCGGTGTCGGCAAACACGGAGAGGAAGCCACCGTGGTCGAAAGAAGTTGGACGGAAGACGAAGCACCGATTTCACCAGCCGAAAGATTCCACCTCATAAATCGTGGACCCAAGTTGCAAATCGATACGGAGATAGGTTGCTACTTTTATCGGGACGGCGAGTCATAACCGAGATTACGGCCCTCGTTTCGGGACCGGGTAATATCGGCACGAGTCGTGGCAACCACTTTGCCATCTTACTCTCTCCTTTCTTCCTTTTTTCAAAGGCGGAGAGAAAAAGAAATTGAGTAAACCATTGCGCGATGGTGTTCCACAACAAATGGAAGAAAATTATTAACTTTCAACAACAACTCGTTCATTAATGAAAAAATATTACGTTCCACACAAACCGTCAGGATTTCTTCCTATTCCTCTCCCATTTTCTCAACTCAAGTCATCAGGATTTTTTTCTATCTCTTCTATTTTAAATTAAACTTCATGTATAACTCTATGTATAAAAGTTGGAAATAAAAAGAGAGAGAAAGAATGGAAGAAAATTATTAACTTTCAACAACAATTCAAGTCATCAGGATCTCTTCCATTTTAAACTAAACTCTATGATATATAAAAATTGGAAATAAAAAGTGAGAGGAAGAAAATTATTACAATTAACTTTCAACAACAACTCAAATCATCAGAGTTCCTTTCTATCTCTTCCATTTTAAACTAAATGATATATAAAAGTTCGAAATAAAAAGAGAGAGGAAAAATGGAAGAAAATTATTAAGTTTCAACAACAACATCAGGATTCCTTCCTATTCCTCTTCCATTTAAACTCTATGATATATAAATGTTCGAAATAAAAAGAGAGAGAAAGGATGAAAGAAAATTATTAACTTTCAACAACAACTCAAATCATCAGGATTCTTTCCTATTCCTCTTCCATTTTAAACTAAACTCTATGATATATAAAAGTTGGAAATAAAAAGAGAGAGAAAGAATGGAAGAAAATTATTAACTTTTAACAACAATTCAAGTCATCAGGATCTCTTTCTATCTCTTCCATTTTAAACTAAACTGTATGTATAAAAGTTGGAAATAAAAAGAGAGAGGAAGGATGGAAAAAAATTATTAACTTTCAACAACAACTCAAGTCATCAGGATTCCTTTCTATTCCTCTTCCATTTTAAACTATGTATAACTCTATATATAAAAGTTCGAAATAAAAAAAAGAGGAAGGATGGAAGAAAATTATTAACTTTCATCAACAACTCGAGCTCAGGATCTTCGTATCTCTTCCATTTTAAACTAAATTCTATGATATATAAAAGTAATAAAAGAGAGAGAAAGAATGGAAGATTATTAACTTTTAACAACAATTCAAGTCATCAGGATCTCTTCCATTTTAAACTAAACTCTATGATATAAAAAGAGAGAGGAAGGAAGAAAAGATTGCACGGAATACGAAGAATATTGATACGTAACATTGTTGAGGAACAGCGGAGCATGGAGCGTTTCGTGCAGCTACGTCGTCGTCGTCGTCGTCGTCGTCGTCGTCGTAACACAGCCGGTGAAAGTGTTGCCCGGCCAGGATGATTGATGTCGCTCGCTCGCTCGGCAGCGGGCCGGACAAACCTCCCTTCACTTGATCGTCGACTTGGAATTCCTCGTTTTATCGGAGCCAGGATATACCCCTCGCGGTATAAATTTCTAACGGCCGATAGATAGCGGGCGATTTTTGAAATCGCGGATCGGTTTCGTGAGAAATGTCGTTGGGAATGCTGATCCGCCTCCTTGGGATATTAATAATCGGCTGCAGGGAGGGGGCAGAAGGCGGGTGGCGGTCGAGCGCGACCGAATACTTGCACGAAACACGAACCGAGGATCGAGGGTGTTCGAATATAGAAAAAATATATAGAAAATGCTTTTATAGAATCGTTGCCTGATCTTGGATTACGTATATCACAAGATTCTCTAACAAACTTTGTAAAAATTTAGAGACAAGATTGTATATTTAAAGACAAGATCTTATAGGTTCGCGAGATAGAAATCGTCTATGCATTTTCTTTTTTTTTTTCTTTTTCGAATTTTTCTATCCTATCCGTGGAACTTTATCGAGATTACAATTCTCGAGCACGTGTCTTTCTACATTATTCCTCTAACGTTTATCGAAGCCCAACCCAGCTCGACGACTATCCCCGACAAACAGTGTTTCCTGACATGTTCCAATGTACGAGACGCTCGACGATAAAAGTCAATCACTCGCCAACATAACCCGATCTCTAAACCAATCCTTTCCATCTCCAATTAATTGACTCATAATAATTTCGATTATTATTCCTCAGAAGAAAATACACCTTAAGCGAATCTTCCGTGAGAGAAAAGGGGAGAGAAAAGTTTATCTGCGAATAATGAGAATAAATAATCGTCACGTGGGCAGGATCTCGGGGGAAAAGACCCACGTCGTGTTCGGCGAATGAAAACGTCGCCGAAAACCCGATAATCGGCCTTATGCTTATCACCCTCCCCGATGATATCCCCAATAAAATCCGCGAGCGAGTCGCCAGCCAGTGGAAAGTTGGTGTTGCACTTGGCGGCGGTTTATAGTTGGAAATGACATCATCTCTCTCTCGGCCGATCTCTCGAGGCGTATACACCTAGCGCGTAATCGTCGGACGAAGGCGTATCAGCTGTGTCGTATCTTATTTCCGTCTCGTAGGTATATACGCGCAGCCATCGTCGTCGTCGTCGTCGTCGACGTCGTCGTCGTTATCCTCGTCGTCGTGGCTTGGGTCTGGGCCCGATCGAGCGGAGAACGAAAGAGAGAGAAAGAGAGGGAGATAGAGGCTAGGCCGACGAGAAAAGGCGAGGAAAGGGAGGAGGGAGGGGGAGTAAGCCGCGTGTGGGTCGCGTGTCGGTGAAGCGAGGCTGGCCACGGCCTAGCCAAGCGTGAGATGACGAACAACCTTGCAGCGATTCGCTAATGGCGCGCTACTGCCAAGCGTAACTTAATCTTTTCCACCTTGGATATCGTTGCTTATCGCTCGAGATGAATATCTCGTTTTCATCCACTCTTTTTATTTCGTGTTTTGTTATTATCCGAATATAATAGGGATCGAAAGGCAATTGAATTTCGAGGATAACGAAATGAAAAGTTTCATTTTCCATTACTTTCATTTCCTCTAATTTCGATGGATAAAGTTGCCGGATACTCATTTCGATGATCGAACAATTGAATTTTGAGGATAACGAAATGAAAAGTTTTATTTTCCACTATTACTTTCATTTTCTCTAATTTCGATGGATAAAGTTGCCGGATACTCATTTCGATGATCGAAAGGCAATTGAATTTTAAGGATAACGATGAAAAGTTTCATTTTCCACCATTATTTTCATTTCCTCTAATTTCGATGGATAAACGAATTGCTGAATATCATTTCGATGATCGAACAATTGAATTTCGAGGATAACGAAATGAAAAGTTTCATTTTCCACCACTACTTTCATTTTCTCTAATTTCGATGGATAAAGTTGCCGGATACTCATTTCGATGATCGAAAGGCAATTGAATTTCGATTTCATTTTCCATCACTATTTTTATTTCCTCTAATTTCGATGGATAAACGAGTTGCCTTCGATGATCGAACGAGTCATCGAACGAATCGTGGAGAGATGAAAAGTTGTTACGCAAGAAAGAAGTTTTCGACGTTTTCGATTCGCGTGTTTCCGCGAAGCTGGAACGCCCGTTCGCCGCGCATTCCTATCCTTTCTTCTATCCCCGAGGGTTTCGTGGTAGCCGAATAGAGGAGTGCGCGGCCCGTTCACTCGTTTTCGGAGTTCTAGAACTGGGGCCGGATTCGTAGAAGCAGGGAGGGCAGAAAGAAACGAAGCGTCACGTCCGATTTTAACGACGAAACCCGGAGATACGATGGAATTATTAATCAGCCAGTTTCTTACGGGGGGCAGGCAGATCCTCGGGGATATAACATTAGCAATTTCATTCGTTCGCGCTTCCAGGATTCGCATCGATATCGATTATTTAACCAACTTCTTCCCACCAGTTGGACGCTTTCATATCGCCCGCGGAGCCGAGGTTTTGCTCCCTCTTCTCTCTATTTAGCTCCCCTTCGTTTTAATTAACCAGTGGAAACCGGTGGCTCTCTCTTCGCATTCCCTTCTGTTCATCCTCGTGAAGAAACAATAGCATCGTTCCACGAGTTGAAACGAGCTCGGTCCTTCCTTCAACTCGAGCGAAAAAAAATCGATTAAAAAAATTCTATTTCGCAATCGAATCCACTAACGATAACAATAAACCAGAACTTTGTTGGAAGCATCGAGAAGGTCCGTTCATAAAGTTAACGGTACCTTAATCCCTTCCTCCTCGAAAGCGAGGAGGAGAAGGAAGAATCGAAATCGAGGGAAACTGCAAGCGCGGCTGACGATGAGCCGCGCGTGGGCCTGACTACACGCGCGCACACGCACAGTCTACTATCACGCCTCCTCGCGTGACGTCACGACACGTTGGCCGTATCGACGCTGCACATCCGAGAGGAGCAGAAAGGCGAGGAGGGCAGAAAAAAGGATCGGGCAGGGAGAAAAGGAGTGACCCGAACCGGTCCACCGCCGGGTCAACAGCACACACACGCCACCCCCGTAGGGCTCGTGCATCGGCCTCGCCGCGCCTCTAACGGGTGTCCCTTTAAAAATCTTCGAAAATGAGGAGAAGGTAACGATCCTCCTCCTCCCTTTCTTCCTTGTTCGTGTTGAGCAAGCTTGAAAATTATTCGAGCGGAGAATGGATCGTAAAGAAGAAAGAAACGAGTGAGAAAGCTTTTCATGCAAGCATTAAGAAAGATACATTGATGCGAAGATTAATTTTGACGATCAGATCCTAATCTCGGCTTAAAAGAGGGAGAATGGAAGGAACAACCGGTGATCCAATTTACATTTTAATTTAAATAATATCCCTGGTTGCGCAGCATCCGGAGGAGACTATCTAGATATCAATGGTTCCAATTACAAGGTACGTGAGAAGGTAGCAGAAGGTGATAACGAAGGCCGATCTCCATCGGTTAATTTACCCCCTGAAACAATCACGAAGACCAATAGGGTCGTTACCCCGATAACGAATCACATTCCCGTCACATAAAGCGTTGTTTATTCGACATAGATCGAGGGAAGGATCAGCAACTGTTCGGAGGATACTCGAGGCATCTTCTCTTTATCATTTATCGAGCGTAGTTACCTTATCGATCGATAATTTGCGTGGAAGCACGGTGATATGATACGATCATATATCTATAATGCGTTGGTAAAATTATGCATTTAATGTTCCGCTTCCGTGCTCAAACATCTCGTGTTTGAGTAATTCTTCGTGAGAAGAATAAATTCGTAAAAAAAAAAAAAGAAAGAAGGATAAGCTGGATATATTCCTCGATGATTGAATTATTACATCAAAAACGGATATATCGTATACGCTTAATTAAGGATTTGAGTGGCTAGTTAAACTCTGACAAATTAAAATCATAAATATTGCAAGATGCACGACTTCCAATTACGAACCAAGTAATCACCGTACAAATTTGCCGTGCATATTCCTTTTCAACGTATCCCACTTCCTACTCTTTTATGAATAATAAACTGAAAAGCATAAAACTCTTCGTCTTCGATATTCACCGTCCCGAGTATCACATAGCGTAGTACGAGGACATCCCGCTCGTAACATGCGCGTAAACGAATAACACGTCGAAGAAAATTTACGGCTTCTTCCCCCCTCTTCCCCCACCATCCCCCAACGCTTCACGGCGAAAAAAAGCCGTGAGAACGTTGCATCTCACCCCACGTGTCTCGAGAGAGAAGAGAGAGAGAGAGAAAGAGGGATCGTTTCTCTTGTTCGACGATTACGCGAAACTCGATCAATAGTTTTTCGAAACTATGCCGCGTGTAATTGCGGCACGAATTCACGGGAGGGAATATCCTCCTCGGTGTACAACGAGAATAGTTGAGGGAGCAAAAACCGTTTTACAACACCGATAGCAGGTTATTAGCGAATCGTCGTACCGGCTCCGTCCATCATCGCCGTCCCCCTCGCGTGTTTCCCGATCTTGCACCCTTTTTTCGAGGGAGCAAGCTATCGAGGCTGGTTTCCGTTTCTCGAGAGCGAGCCGGTCAATTATCTTCGGGATGGATAATACAAGATAATAATAAGTGAATATTAGCGGCGTTTCGGAAGTTTAATGAAAAGGACGTGGCAACGCGAGCCGCGAGCCGGTAGCAAATTATTCCTGGATACCCTGGGCACGAATACCCTGGCCATCCTCTTTTACTACTTGGCCGGGTACTCCCGCCATTTATCATTTCCTACCGTGCAATCGAAGAGAGCGGCGGCGGCAACCCGCAATGGGAAAATGAACGCGTTGCAGGCGTAAAGAGGAGCTGCTACCGGATGGATCGACTGTGCCCGAATCCATCCTGCTAGGATCGATCTAATTTGAGGCGATTTCAACAAGCACCCCCCATTGGCAAATCGCTGGAATACTTGTAAAAATCGACGAAGAAGATGAGATAATAATTTTCGGACGAAATAATCGAGTTAATTTTAATTACCGTTGCATCCAGACCGCGAATTTTCCACGCGAGAAGATATTGAATTCTATTGAAATTAACAACGAAACTTTGAACCGCTGTAACTTCGAAGATATTAACTTCCGGTGGACGAATGAAAGATGATCGGAAGCGTGGAATCTTACTCTTTAAAACGCTTTTTCGTTTATCCCGATACGACTTCCGGTTCCCGAGATATCATCTTCTAAAGGAAAGGTAATTTTTCATCGCATATCTTAAACTCGGTTGAATTTCCTATTAAAATTAGGAAAAGTTTGAAACGCTATAACTCGGAAGATAATTACTTCCGGTCAACGAATCAAAGATCATTAGAAGCGCGCATTCTTCCCCTTTAAAACGCTTTTTTATTCATCTCGATACGACTTCCGGTTGCCGAGATATCGTCGTGTAAAGGAGAGGGTAATTTTTAATCGTTTACTATCTCCGTCCCTGTTGCTTGTTCGGACGTCTCGCTCGCGCCTCGCCTCACTGACCTATCCCAAACACCATATAGATAAGAGACAGATGCGGCTAGAAAAACATAGCGCGTGTTTCCAGGAAAAAATGTAGGTTACTAGGTCACAATTTTCGCCCTATGTTAAACGCTATGTAAACTTCGAGTCCTTATATCTCGGCAACGGATCGAGATATCGGGATGATCCAAAAAGCGATTTCAACGGTACGGTTTTCTCTACCCTTTGAAACGATTTGACGATAAAATTTCTCGTTTCTTCTTACGATTTTTACACGAAAAAGCAAAGTTTCATTTTCGATTTTGACGTAACCTGGTATAAGTTTCACGTTAATACGATGTATATTATAGCTCGATTAATCACTCGCGTCTCTCCCATCGTTGCGGAGGAAAGGAGAGACTTCATTAGATCGAAAAAATTTAAAAGTTGATCGTGTCCGACGATAAACGTTATTAAACGGGATCATCTTTTCCATTACGAGCCTAAATTTCTTACAAAGCGATCTTCGACTACCCAATGGTGACTCGACGCGTTTTATAAAGAAACTTTCCCAAGGGGGCGCACAATGCAAGGGAATCAACGGGAAGAGAAGGTATAGCCAAATTTACAACGGTGGAGAACAAAAGGGAACGGTCCATCGCGCACAATGTGGAGGGCGCCTGGTTATTTATTACGCATAAAGAATTCGCGTCGACGAACGACAACACGCATAGTTGCACTATGCTACTTTTCGCGCCTCCCCTCCCCTTCCTCCCCGGTGTAATGCCGCCCGGTTTAATTATTTATTGCGCGTAAAAGTGCCAGAGAAAAGCGTGTGGAGAAAATTCTTGGGAAGACTTGAGGGCGCGCGAAGAAGGCTGGAGACGCGCCAGTCCTCAGGTCTGATAATTTATCGTCATGTTGATTACCTCGTAACTTGCACCCACGGGACAGGAGAAATGTTTTGTCGCTCGTTACAAAAGGATTCTCTTCTTCGTTGAATCATCCGAATAATATTGAAGAGAAGACTCGAGAATTCGATCGATCTTGTAAACAAAAAAATCTATTGGGTTGGCAACTAAGTAATTGCGGATTTCAGTTGAAGTTGATGACGATCTAATCGAAGCAATAATCGATTCGGATCATCACAACTCGTGAAATTGCAGAGAAGCTTCATGTATCACATGCATTGAAAACAACTTGGCTATGTTGAAAAACTCGATACATGGGTTCCTCACGAACTGAAAGGAAAGCATTTAACGCAACGCATTAACAGCTGCGATTTGCTAAAGAAACGTAATGAAACCGATCCATTTTTAAAACGACTGATAACTGGAGATGAAAAATGGGTTGTTTACAACAATATCAAGCGGAAAAGATCGTGGAGCAGGCCACGTGAACCAGCTCGAACAACATCAAAAGCTGGTATTCATCGAAAGAAGGTTTTGTTATCAGTTTGGTGGGATTACAAAGGAATTGTCTATTTTGAACTCTTACCACCCAACCGAACGATCAATTCTGTTGTCTACATTGAACAACTAACGAAATTAAACAATGCAGTTGAAGAAAAGCGGCCCGAATTGACAAATCGAAAAGGTGTTGTATTCCATCATGACGATGCAAGGCACACATATTTGGTCACTCGGCAAAAATTATTGTAGCTTGGTTGAGTTGTTTTGCCACATCCACCATATAGTCCTGACCTTGCACCATCCGATTACTTTTTGTTTCGATCTTTACAAAACTCCTCGAATGGTAAAAATTTCAATAACGATGATGATATCAAATCGTACCTGATTCAGTTTTTTGCTAATAAAAACCACAAGTTTTATGAACGTGGGATTACGACGCTGCCTGAAAGATGGCAAAAGGTCATTGATCAAAATGGGCAACACATTACAGAATAAAGTTATTTAGTTCCATGAAAAAATTGTCTTTGATTTTCTAAAAAAAAATCCGCAATTACTTAGTTGCCAACCCAATATAAAGAAACGGATCGATAGACGTTACGATAGATAATTATCCAGAGAATACCGTTTGAGAATAATGGAATAATATTCTCCTCGAGTTTCACGAGGGAAGGAAATCGAGGGGGAGGGTGGGTGGATCGGGCTCGAAAGGGAAGGCGGAAGCGGCTCGCTTTGGCCGGCCGCCGATTCCGTGTTCGGGATTTTCGAATCCCGTGGAAGAAGACGGACGTCTCAATCGGCGGCGCGGAACGTCCACGGTGGTCGACAATGGCGAGCAATCGCATATATATCCCTGGCGAGCCGGTGTTCACGCCTGCTAATCACCCAAGGTTCAGGCCTCGGTACGAGGGTGATTAATGGATCGAGGCCGCGTCTCGGGTACCGCGGGACAAAGTTACGAGCCAACCTACCGCAGCCCTATATCAATCCTGATTTCCTGAGGCTGCTCTCACAAAGGGGCCCTTCTCCCCCCTCTCTCCTTCTCGCCGCAGATCCCAATGCCCATGCCAGATTCCTATGGCACGGTACAATGAAAAGGCATGCGTCTTATCCTGTCCCGATTTATTCAGGCCTCCTCCCCTCCCCCGAACTAAAATTGTGCATTAAAAACACGTGTACACACGGCGGCGTTATTGCGCGGATTTGTATCTTTCGAGAGAATGGCATTTCTTTCCATCTCGTCACGAAACGATTGACGAGGTTTCGGTAAATATTCGATGATTTTTGACGATGGTATCGATCGTCAAAAATTGGACACGATATTTTATCGATATCAAGAAGAGTTTGTTAAGAGTAAATTCAACAAGCAATTATCAATTAAGAGAAAATGGTGGTGAGTTGCCTATAGCAAGGAGGTAATATCTCTGCGCGTAATCGATTTTCGGAAAAATATAACGATCCAATATTAAGATTAAGTTCAACAAGCAACTGTCAATTACCAAGAGAAAATGGTGGTGAGTTGCCTATAGCAAGGAGGTAATATCTCTGCGCGTAATCGATTTTCGGAAAAAAATATAACAATATTACATAAGATGCGTGATTATATTTTTGTAATTTTAATAGAACGCGCACGAAAGTTAGGACGGATGAAACAACGCATACATCCGTTGTTACCCATCCGGTAGTCCCCGTTTCCTCGACGACATCGTTCGCGCCGCTCATCAACAATGCATTAACACGTGGCCAGAACGTGATACTGCAATCGGTGCGAGTCGGCCAATCGTATGCCGTCGGTACCGTTAAACCGAAAGAAAAAGCAAAAGGGGAAGAGAGAGAGAGAGAGAGAGAGAGAGAGGAGGAATTGTCGCGGGCAGCATTAACCCTCTTCCTCTCGTCGGCCACGCCCGACTCGTTCGTCGCGAAATGATTTATTCGCGATTGCGTCGACGTACTTTTTCTCCGCCTCGCGCGCTATATCGACCTTAATTATCGGGTCACCCCATAAATAACGCGGATCTCTCTCTCTCTTTCCTTTTTTTCACGCCCCTGGCGCGAGCAAAAAAAGAAGCGGCGGCCGTTGAACAAGCGGCCTCCTCCTCCAATGGGATTCTTTCTTTCTTGAGGAGAGTAACGTTTCGTATATTGGTCATTAGCATCGGTCGAATCGAGTAAAAAATTGTGATTTTTCTTCCCTTTCTTTTTCTTTAGAGAAGATAAATTTAAAGAATCGAATCTTTAGAAGAGCGAGCATCAACGCGTCGTCTCTCTCTCTCTCTCTCTCTCGGATTCAAGTTCCAAGTCTCTCGTATATTTCGTTGTATAATTGCAAATCAGAAATTTTCGTTCGTTATATAGAAACGGGACATTTTTCTTCTCGTTTGAGGAGAGGAGGAACAAGTTGGCTGGATGAGACTGTCGACGAAAGGGGCGTCGAGCTAATTATGCTTCGTATACGAAAGAAGATTTATCGCGTTTGCATTTTCCACGGTGCGTGCGCGGTTCACCTACGTGGATACGCGTACCCACGTCCTCCTTTCGGACGTGGGTGGATCCTGACGACTTAATATTACCACCGCAAATGATATACCAACTTTCGTGCAACCTCGTGAAAACCACGTTGCGCTGGAATATCAACTTTTCATTAGGGAAGGTTTAATCAACGAAATTGTCCGTTGGAAAATCTCGATTTACGGATATTTTTACCAATCTCTCGATAGTTGGGTAAAATTTCAACCTGTAGAAGAAATAATAATAATAATAAAATAAAAGAGAAAAGTAGCTAATAAATAGAATCTATTAAGTTATTGTTTAGCGGAGAGCAATTATATTTTCAAGAGAGGGATTGAACGTCTAGGTGATTTCGTGAATCGTTGTTATATCTTATTTTTAGGAAACGTTGAAAAACGTCACCAAATATGATTCAACGCGTTCATTACATTCGACGGATTTTTAAGCTATTCGAAATTGAACGATCACGTATATATAGCTATAATTATAATATTATATAGTATACTATAATGTTATAACAATAATTGTAGAATAGTTATAATTTTAGTTAGCTTATCGTCAATGTTGCGAATGGACGATTTCCCTGATACGTGTGTAGAGAAACGCGGAGATAATGCGCGATCTTAACAGGTAGAACGGGAACACCTCTGCGGTTTGATGATACCAGCGACGTAACGCGTAATTTGGCAGCGAGGTTGGGATATTTGGAGTAAATTATAGGTTCTTTAAATGAAACATCAGTTTCATGGGTCGGTTCTCAACCTCGCCCACTTATTATTACTATTTAATACGGATATTATCCGCAAGGGAAAATGGTTGGAATTTCACCGAGTTTGGACGTGGTTAATAAAAAAAACCGTGTTCGGTTAATGAAGGTTTCTCGATCGAATTATAATCATTCGGGAGGGAGGGAGGGGGATGATACGCAAAGATCAATCTGGTATAATATCGACAACGATGTAATAACGTAAATTGATATTTCTTATCGATGAAAGTGTATAAACAGTTATCCAACATTAACAATGTATAAAATATAAAGGCGAATCTTTATGAAGGCGATTTCGACAAATTTATTCTCATACACGTAACGTGTATTTTAATTTTTACTAACATTCCAAGTAAATAGAATTTTGGATTGTAACGAGAGTGCATTTTCACGATGAATAGTTGAATATTCTGGTTCGAAGGTTTAACATTTCCCATCTTCATCGATGAAACATGACAAAGAACGTCGCCTTTGCTCTCGTTGCTCGACAGACACGCCTTATTACTCCTTACTATTATTTGATCATGATCGACGTTTCCATTCTGAGAAGTTTCTGATTTCATCTTGTTCCTTGATACTACCGATATTCGATGGAATATTTAATAGTCAAGCAAAGAAATAACTTTTCAATATACAAATAAATCAAAGAACGTTAGAATTAAAAATCTTGTTGAGGAAAATTCGTTGAATTTAACCAGGACAGAGTTAAGAGACGAATTGAAACGAAGCACGAAAGGCAAGATAGCTTCAAAAGTATCGATTCCAAGAAACTCGAGGTATCAATGTTCATTCATGGAGACCACGATAGATTGAACTGTCACAAGGAAGATTACATTCGTCATAAGACATAAACCATAATCTATGATCTGACTCGAATCATCGAATCTTTAATCGACGAGGAACTGATGTCGATTAATTAAATATTGATTGAACTCTGAATCTATATAAATGGAAGAAATAGAAAGGTATATACTTAATTTCCACCGAAATGGATCACATTAATGATGTCTTATACCGCCTGAATCCACTCGAATCACAAAGATACATGGTGGATTCCTCCTCATCTTTAATCGACGAGAAACTAGTATCGATTAATTAAATATTGATTGAACTCTGAATCTATATAAATGGAAGAAATGTAAAGGTATATACTTAATTTCCACCGAAATGGATCAAATTAACGATGTCTTATGCCGCCTGAATCCACTTGAATCACGAGGATACATCGTGGATTCCTTCTCATCTTTAATCAACGAGGAGCTAATGTCGATTAATTAAATATTGATTGAATTCTGAATCTATATAAATGGAAGAAATGTAAAGATATACGCTTAATTTCAATAGATCAAATTAATGATGTCTTATGCCGCCCGAATCCATCGATCTCGCACGAACAATCGAACACTAGATCCTCTATAACATATATTAATTCTTTACAGAATTAATTTACAGAAATATTTTAAATGAATTAATATTCATCAGAGTCGTGATGAATTGATATTAAATGAAGTATAATAATTTTCTTCCTCTATCTTTTTGTATATACAATCAAAGACACATGTACATACATTGTAAGGCTGATATTATTCAAATGTTAAAAGGCCTATTCCTCTTCCAGCCTCGCGTACGTCGGTCAATCATCCGTCAAAGTTATCGATTCGATCGGAGCGATTGTGAACGACGCTTAATCGACTCCCCCTCCTCTCGAGGCTTGCTTGCTTGGTTGTCGGTGTTGCAAGCGAATTCCTCGCAAGCTGGTTGCAAACGCGCTCATTATGCGGTGGCATCTAAACGCGTCCAACCCAATGCCGGGGGATCACGCGATCGTTTCTCGCGGCCGGATGTTAATTTAAGAAGGCGGCTCCTCGAGAACACGCCCCCCCGCTGGATTCGATCCGATCGAATCTCTCGTGTTCGCTTCTGAAAAATCTCCCGTTTCCCATGGAATCGAGATCGAGGGTATATTATGTGACGCCATAAGTGGAACACGCCTTCTCATTCCTCTCCATCAAGAGGAATAGACGAATATCGGTTGAAATTATGGGATTAAAATATTGATGAGAGGAAAAATATTGATGAGGGGAACGATTCGATTCTCTATATTGATTTAATTTCAATACGAATTTTCTCGCGATGAGTTTATATTGAGATATGTATAATACGAAACGGAAACACGACAACGTGGGAAAAGCGAGGTTTAAGTTAAAGAATTAAAAAATGGATGTAAGATATATTCTTTCTTTTAGAATAATAACAAATAAACAATTGAGAAGATGAATGAGAATGTTGAACAAGATAAATCTTCGGTTTTTAAATATCCACCTTCTCTCATGGAACGATGGAAGGTGGACGGATTTATCTCTGTTCGGTCGCGTGACGAACGAATGACGAAAGGTCCTCCTCGGAACGGCGCCGATGACACGGTGAAAATAACACGGGTGACGACTTTGTCCGCGTTGGATGTAATTGTTTCTCCCGTTCGCCTCTCGTTTAAAACCGTGGCAAATTACACGTTCCCCGCCAATTTTCTTCGTTCTAGATTATACCGTGTGTTTATTCGATAATAATCTCGTACGGGATCACGTGTCGAGAGGACGAGGCGGATTATTCGTGTTTAACGCTTATTACGCTACCGTTGCGTGCCGATCGGTATTAGTAATAAATCTACATTTAATGCGCTATAAATGGGCATCGGGAATAATATCTCTCGTTAACTCATCTCTCGTTACAAATCGCTCGTGTCTTTCGAACCTTTCCTTACCTCTCCTTTTTTTTTTCTTAAGAAAATGTGAAAAACTGACCCCGTTTAATTTGCGCTCTAAATTGCTCTCGTTTTTTAAACTCGTTTTTGGCTCGACTTTTTCCAAAACTTATCGTCCAATTGTTACATAATTTCGATACACGGAGTACTTGGAGTGGGTTTTATAGATGATATTATTATTAGAAGGGAAGACTCAATTTAAATCCCTGTCGAGGGTATCTTAATCATCCGTGTGACGTCATTGTGCTTGCAGATATATTGTTCGCACTTCCGCAAATTGCTATTAATCGCGGCCTGTGATTAATGACGACAAGTCGCGAACCCGATATCTCTTGTCGATCGATCGATGAATAATCGATCGGAGTATTGCCGCTCTATAAAACGATTCTAAAAAAAAAAAAAAAGAAGAAAAAGAAACGGCGCTCGCGTTACTCACCGCTTTTTTTACCTCGCTTGAATCGCAGGTATCAAAGGTCGATGGAAAATAACAACATGCCACGGACCTCTTTTTTTTTATTGCGAAACAAAGATTCTACGAATTTAAAGATTGAGAATCCTCGAAAAGGTTCAAAAAATCGATTTTTGAACCGATCGAAGCGAGAAATAATATCGGAGGGAATAAGGGAAAGATGAGCAGACGAAAAGAAATTCCTCGAGGTTACTAGAAGCTCAGGTGTCGTGCGTGCGTGCAGGACGGGTGGCAAGCGAGAAATCGACGAAACGATGCGTCGAGTGTTTCTCGCGGACGGCCGATAATTATCGAGAAAACGCGCAACGCCCATTCGATGATTAATTGAATATTAACGACGACTGTTGCTCGCCTTGTAATTAGGTTTCGAGAGCAACTCGACTCGCTTACGCGTTGAGACGTTGAGAAACGATTTTTAAGGCCGTGGAACGCTGCTGAATGGGAGAAATAATCGAAAACGGTAACTTTTGTCGCGAGACGTAACGATTTTATATTCTTGAATGTAAATTTCTCCTCTGTCTCTTTTCGATCAAATTATTGTGTAACAAAGATACACAAGTATCACACATTCAAATATATTTTTATCAAATTTTATAACAGATCATTCGTTAAAAAAACTGGAAAAAACTCGAGTGAAAGATAATACAGCTCCTTTCGTCGTTTGGTAACGTAAAGGTAAGGAGGAGAAATTTCGGGGCAGGCAGGCTTTAAAGGTCGTTCCCGGATCGAAGAGCGGCGTCGCACGGTGGCAAATTACGTGGACCGATTTCACGGCGGCCACCTCTTAAATGTCGGTCGTCAACTGACAGGCTAACGATCACGTGGCCGAATTGATGACTACCGTTACCTTAATCACAGGTCGGCAATCGCGGCTAACAAGTTAAGGATCGAGGGGGGTGGGGGGCCCTGTGCGTAGTCGCGTGTTGTAACCGCGGCAAACGAGCCATCGATCAGTATTCCAGCGCAACTCCCTCCCTTTCCACCTATTTTCCACGGTGTACGATTATTGGAAATTGCTGAAATCGTGATCAACGGGGTTTATCACACTCGATGGGTCAAAGTTGAAAGATCGATATCATGTGGATGTTTCAGAAATCAATTTTTTTCTCTAAATTAAACAATCGACTCGATTATTATTGGCGAATTCAAGCAGAGGTAGAAAAATAATTATTCAATCATTTTTCTAATATTATTTTTTTTCAGGTGGTTGAAAATAAATTACATCAATCATGCTACAAAATTTCGTCAATGCATTAATCGAAGTCAACTATTCTGTCGCATCGATTCGGAAATTGCTGAAATCGTGATCAACGGAGTTTATCACACTCGATGGGTCAAAGTTGAAAGATCGATATCATGTGGATGTTTCAGAAATCAATTTTTTTCTCTAAATTAAACAATCGATTCGATTATTATTGGCGAATTCAAGCAGATAAGTAAATAATTATTCAATCATTTTTCTAATATTATTTTTTTTCAGGTGGTTGAAAATAAATTACGAATCATGCTACAAAATTTCGTCAATGCATTAATCGAAGTCAACTATTCTGTCGCATCGATTCGAAATAAATCGCAATTCCGAACGAAGAGATTGAGATCGGGATGAAAAAAAACTCCGCCTCGGAATGGAAAGATCTCAAGATTTGTCAGGGTTAACAGAGAATTCCCGGAGATATTTTGATAGTCGATAGGTTGACAAGACCAGTTGCACCGCTAATGTCGTCGTTAAAGCATCCCATTGGACGGATCACACGCAGCAACCGAAGCGGTCGCGTATTACGATCCCTCGGCCGCGTTTGTTCGACGTGATCGGCGCAAACGAGGAGATGTTCCTGTCGGATCGGGGCGTTTATCTCCGATCTGTCGATCCTGCCTCCGCTCCTCGCTACACCAAACACGATTCTCCTCCCTCCTCTCTCTCTCTCTCTCTTTCTCCTCTTCTCCCCACGATCCTTCGTGGCAAATCGCGTTTACCATTCGCGCCTATGATCGTCCCTTTCTATTTCGCTTCCTTTCGTTCCGCTATTCGAGTATTTCTTTTTTTTTTTTTTTCGTACACGATGTTCAAGTAGTAGATTTACAATTTATTGAAAAGGTTTCGCGTGATTTGGATATTTTTAATGAAACACTCTTGGAAAAGTTAATTAAATTACAAACGAATTCGAGTTTCTAGAAAGGAAGAAAGAATAATTTGCACGATATCGAGGGATTGACGGTCAGAGAGATGATCATCAGGCGATAAAACGGAAAGTTGAATGACGATTGAATACCGAAATGAATCACAGAGACCCTCCTCCATCTCCTTTTCCCTTCCCCCCCCTCGAGACTCGCGACAAAATGAATTTCATCACCGCCGGTTATTAATTCCTGGTGCTGCGTTTTTCTTCGACAACGCGCTCGCATGCCATAAATATGACAGCCATAAAATTCGACCGGTCACGTTCCACGGTTTTTCTCCCTGCTGCCGGCCTCCAAGGGCTCGAACGGTAATACCTCTTCGGATTGCGCAGCTTACAACAATCTATGCCGCCCCGCTCGGAATTAATCCTCGCGCAATTGATACCGGACTAAATAGTTGAGCCTTTTTTTTATTACACGTCGATCATTTTAATTCCAACGATCCATCTCTTATCGAATGCTTTTCCTTATCGTAAAAAACTGGACATTTAAATCCGATTTAATCGGGCCCGCCATTAATTATCCCAATCTACTTTCCGATTCATACTTTCGATATATTTTAAAGGGGATTTTAAAGCGTCTCTGAAGAGAATGTCTCCTCGACCGATAAAACCTGACTACTCGGTTTAAAGCCAACAGCTCGAAGTGCACGAAATCGTGGACAGAGATCCATCAATCCGCGAGTCGCTCGATCGATCGTATCGATCGGAAGGGTACGCGCCAGAGAGAGAGAGAGATCCACCGACCACCGGACGCGATTCTCGTCTCGGGCTCATCCGGATTACGCGAGGATACTTTCCCACGGGTTTTTCGCGGCCGATCCTTTTTCCAGCATCGCTATCTCGATCGAGGGATCGATCGATTGGAAATTATCCCCGATTCCGCGAAATATCGTGCTCGATTATTATCGGTGGAGGATCTGGAATACTTTATAAAGTGACTTTTTAAAGATGGTGCGAGTTCTTTCGCGACGCTAAAGAGGTGTGAAGTTTGGAAGAAGAATAACGAAATATCGTTGAGGATTGAGCATTCTTTGGATCTTGTTTATCCTGATAATTTTGAAGAACAAAAGCAATATAAAAATAATACGCAGGAAGATTTAAAAGATAAATAAATATCGATTCGAATATTAATTAATTAGATCGAAGGAAAGAAAAAGTTGTATAATAAAAATAAAATTTGTCGCGATTCTTCTGTAAAAATGTATCTTTAACGAATAGTTAAAGTAACGATATTTTATTTCTAGATCGCGCGTATGCGTGAAAACAGGAAATCCACAGTGCTTAATATTAATTGCACGAACGCGAATGAATCTTTAATGTTCTTCTCAATGCCGCCCGTGACTGCCGTGTAATTTATTCTTATCCCCAATAATACTTATACACAAATTGCAATTGCAGAGTCTCTTCTTAAACTTGAAACAATAAAATCCCCCTTCCAAGAAGGAACCGTGACTCAATCCCAATTCCATCCAAACCCAAACCCATCCCAAAATGAGACACGTATAAAACGAAATAAAACGAAATAACACATCGATTACGGCTGTTTCTTCGCCGCGTAATAATAAACGCGGCCCTGTAAAGGAAATCTCCTCCATCCGCGGATTAATTAATTCGAGGAGCGGAGGCTTAATTAAAACCCGTCTAAATCTCTCCGTCGACCCGATATCTTTTAAACATTCGGGGTCCCTCCGAGAGGAATTCGTGTTTTGCGAGCGCGAGCGTGCGTCGAAAGATGGCTAGACGTGGGAGGGGAGACATCGTCGCCCAGATGAATATGAAGCCATAGATTATTCGTTTGCGCCCATCAATCTGCACCTCCCCCCGTTGTTGGAGGGGCGAGGCGGGTCCCCCTACGTGATCGGACGTTCCGTGGCCAGGAACCGGCGATATTAACCCATTAACGTCTATAAATCGTCGCCGATGGAGCGTGAGTCGCCTGCAGAGAGAGAGCGTATCGCGACGAGCATTTCCAATGCCGAATATCACGTGGTCCCGACGAAGGAGGAGGAGGAGGAGGCGGCGGCGGCGGTGGCAAGACGAGGGCGGATGAAAAACAGTCGCGTGCTCGCGACAGGGAGAGGCGGAGGCACGTAAAACAAGGTGGAAGAGAACGCGTCACGTCTGCGGAACCGCTGCGGAAATGCCAGCTCGTGACTCGTCGGCCGTCACGTGCCACGGTACCGTGCCTTCGGGGACCCTCCTCGTCCACCATTATATTTCCCTTTCGCCTTCTCGTTCAAACCTTTCGACGACCTCGCGAGGAATTGTATCGGGTCAGGTAATAAAGAGAGAGAGAGAGAGAGAGAGAGGGAAAGATGTGAATTATCAAATTCGGCGTTTCGAAGAGAAGAGAGCACTAATGTGTACTATTTTAATTTTAAAAAATAGTTATCGGTCGTGTTACTACAGGAAAGATAATTGACACGTATTAACGTTAATTATAGAGGAAAAGATATTTACTTTAACGATGACGATTATTTCTTACAAATATACATATTATAACTAAATTGTCGGAGCGCATATTTTAATTTGAAAATGAAGAGGCGTTAAATTTTCGTTGTTGAAAAAGATTAAAATATCATACTCCAATTTTCGATATCGAGATAACGAATAATATTAAGCTTTTCCCCCCTCTGTAATTAGAGAAACAAGTTTAAAATTAACGTAATGAGATATAATTAGAGGAATAGAGATGTAGGTGTACCATTGCAATTATCTACACGTGTATTTTCTTTAGAACAAGCCGAGCGTATTATTCCCACGTGTTGGTTATGATTAATCCACTCCTCGGATCGATCTTTTCTCCACCACTGCACGACGCGATACATATTCAACGTTTCCGAGTAATCGCGTATGCAAAATCGGCAAAGAACAGTGGCGCGCGTGCTCGCAATTGAATTAATGGACAAAGCTGGTCGGAGTCGATTACGATTCTTCCGCGATACAAATTGATTTCGTTCGATAGATCGAACGTTTTTCAATAGCGTCGTAAATAATTTCGTCCGAGCAACTAACGGTTCTCTCTATAAATAGTGAACAGATAGAATCTCGCTTATTAAAAACACGTGGAAAATTCATTTTCATTCCCAACGAACAAAGAGTAGACTCGAATTTAATCGGGGCGGGAAATTTGCATGAAATTAATACCCTTGGCCAAGGGTGTGTCCGACACATTGGTATACGAGAAATTCTCTTGGCCGCAATGATCCTAATTGATACGTTTCACGTAAATCCGCACACGCTTTGCGCGAGAGATGAGTTATCGCCGACAATTATCACGGAGTGAAATATACCCGTGGAGAAGGTCAGCCGAGGTGAGCCTCGTGACAACCTGCGATTATTTCGAACGCGAGCTTTTAAGGTGTAAAGCCGGAAGAGGGGCGCATGCGCGATAATTATCGGCAATGCTCGGCTTCGATCGGTGGCCCACCCGATTCGAATACGTTTCATTCCGTTTTCTGCATGCGAGATTATTATAATTTCTCGATACGAACAAGCGTAGGTATACGAAAGAGAACGTATTCGCGTTAGGAAAAAATAACGATTCAACTTTACATTCGTAGCCACAAATTGTAGATTGAATTCGATCGTCGAAGAGAGACGACGCTCGAAAACGATGGTGTGATTAATCGAGTGCGTGATTCGCGTGGATTAATTGGCGTATCCGATGAGCGACAGTTAATCGAGTGCCAAGAGAATCGTGTCCGCTTCGAAGATATTAATTGATCACGGAGCTAATTGTGAGCGACCCTATCCCCCGCGGTTGAAAACAGTCCCGGTGATGCGTGTTTTCGGTGATTTACGAGTAACCAAGCAAACGAATTTCACCCGAAAATTCTGGCTCCTCCTCGAAGCCAGCCTCTTCTTTCATTCATTTCTCGCTTGACGCATTCGTGTAAATGGAATTCTATATATAAAATCTCTTTTTCTCATCCCATTTTCTTTCTTCATCCAATTAAAATTATCAGCGCAGTCGTTTACAACTTATTATCAAAAATCAATACTTTCCATTGTCTCGAACACTATCATTTTGATACTTTCTCTTCTCGATTTCTTGATTGCAGCGATGTCTTCTTGTCAAGAAGAGGATAGTCGAAGAACGAAGGGGTTGCTTGGCACAATCGATGGCACAATCGGAACGCTGTTTGCCGCAACAAAAGTAAGGAAAGAGTCGCGCCGTTTACTGGACCGGTGTTTTCGCGGTCGCCGTAATGTCGTAACGACCGCCGCGTAACGCCGCGCTCTTAAAGATAATGAGCGGTGTGATTGATCGTAAAGGTAATGACCATGGAAGCGCGCCTTGCTCCACGAGGAGGCTGGGAAAAAAACTCGGCCCGGCCCTGCTACGATTTCCAAAACTCCGCGGGAGGTGCTCCCGTTACTTGGTTTTATCCCATCTGAGAAGAGTCTGGGCCCGAGATGAAAAAGGTTTCTCGTACGGTGGAAGCATTGTTTATATACTCCCTCGAGAGTCTCGCGCATGGCAAGTTAATAGACTGTAATATAGGCTGTCCTTTGAACGAAAGACAAGTCGAAAGGAGTAAAAAAAGAGATGCACAGTTGGATTCGAAATTCGAAGGAGGATCCTCTTGGATTGATTGTCTCGATATTTTCCATTAGAAAATTTTTAATTGTTTTTAACATATGTGTAACACGTTTTGTTTTCCGTAATTATAACGAGTTCATTGAGAACGAAACCTAGGCTCGTTTCGGTAAAGAAATCGAGTATATCGTTTCGTTTAAAAAAAATCACTGCTGCTAATGAATGGAATCGGTTTCCTGCTTCACCGGTTCAGGCGTCATTTCAAAGCCATTACTGTGGTAAAGAGTCGATAATGGTCGGATAAAGGTATCGGCACAACGGAAATTACCAATTGGAAAAAAAGCGGGTCGGTCTGTTTGAAGATCATTAGTTAACGATCGTTATTTAAATAGACGATATTTAAAAGGGGAATATTAAATAAGAGAATTGTGCAAGTGGCGATGGAAAAGGAATGTCTGAATATCGATCGATAGTAGTTCTCAATTTCGAGAATTCAATTTTTAATCAACTTGAGGAACTTTTTTTTATCGATATTACAACAGAACGGAAATAAATTAATCGAATCGAGTTCCATTTTCGAAACGAGATTAACGAGTCTCACTTCTAACAGGACGTTGTCTCGTTTACTTGGATTTAATTTTACAACTTTAAAATCCACTAGTAATTAAAATCACTTCAAGACATAACGTCTTATTAATTTAAAAAGGTTTCGATATTTCAAAGGAAATGGACGAAGAAGAATGGGAGATAAGAGAAATATTAAGCGTGACTCTTGGCCATAAAATTAGCGATCAGGTTCGTTGCGCGCCAAGCAATAATATTCGCGAAAGAATGATGATAATAATCGATGACGTATCGGTTCCAGACAGATGGAAAATTTCGAGGGGTGGCCAGTAGCCAGCAAAGCATCGGGGGTCGACGCAAGCGCAAAGAAAAGATAAGTAAAAGGCAGCAGCCAGGTTTGAATATAACGTAGGTGATTTCAGCAGAATTCATGGTTGCTTGATTACAAGTAATAAACCGAGCGTTAGGACAAGATTTATGAGCATCTCCGGGCACCTATAGTCCCTGATCGCCACTCTGGGGCCCTCGTTCTTCTGTTCTTCTTTTGCCGCTCGCGGTCGAGCCGACCCTTCTCCTCCTCCTTCCTTGCGCGCGAGAACCAGAAAGAAAAAAAAAAATTCGAGTTTTTCCTGGAAAACAACCCTTCGATCCGATTTTCATCGACTACCAATTCCTTTCAAATGATATTTATTAACCAAGTGGAAGCAATTACGTATCTTTCTCTATTCGTATTCGTGAATAGAACGATAATTTTCAACGTTTCATTTATTCCAATATGAAAGACAATACTCCTTGCCTTACAATTTTGCATTTACCATCACCTCTTCCTCTTCCCGATCACGATAAAAAAATTACATCGATTCTTTTATCATCTAACTTTCATTTAACTCTTTATCATCTAATCGTCTAACAATCCCTTAAATTTCCGATCATCGACCGGAATGGTCAATTATCCGGTCATCAATCCATGTCCACCGTTTCCACCCACGAGCAGCGCGTCCTCGTCTCACGATCGAAATTCTCCGGGATCCGGCGATGCATCATCCGTTTATCGTATCGCATCGTATCGTAGGGAGCCGGCTGCTCAACAAACTCCGATTCCCGCTTACCTTTTTTATAAATGGATTGCACGGATTCGTCATTAGTTTATCTCGCTCGAGTTCTCACGGGCGAGGGCGTATCGGTATCGGCTTTGCCCGATACCGATTACTCTTCGAGACGCCTAGCCCCGACACCGCGCCGCTTTATCTGGCCAAACGAAACGGCCGTATCGTCGGCCGCCAGTCGGGTTTATTCCCCTTCGTTAGCGGACCCCGATAGTCTTCTTTCGTTTCTTCTTTCCTCTCCCTTCCAAGTTTATGCGTATTCCCGTCGATATCGATTTTCTTGTCTCTCTTTTACGTCGTCGATCGTTGTCAAACACGATACGATTTTTTAATACGAATTTTAACGCGGATTAATCAAAATTTATATATATATTTTTGAGAGAATTTTTTTTTCGATATCTCTTCTCTCCAAAATCTTCTCTCTCGTATTTACTTATGCAAATGAAGTAACGGATCGACGCGTGTTATTCGCGGAGGATAATAACGATAGCCCCGATACGTACACGGATTTCGAGGAGAAGGACATGCGCCGAGAGATCGTCTCCATTTGGCCTGGGTGGCCGATCCCTGTTTAAGCGTGCCGTGAGTGAGTCGTGAGGAACGACGTTGTAAATTGGCGGCGTTCGCCGATAAACGCGAAACGAACCGCGAATTAATCATGGCGCCCGTGGGGGCCGCGGGCCATCGTCCAGCATTCGTTTTGTTCGAATTATTACTCGGCGCGCGTGGCGTCGAGCGTTGGAGGAAGCGTTTGGAGAAGCGAACGAGATGACAGGTTGCGCGCGGAGGTCTTTATCAGCTGATCACTGTGATCAACGCCGGCCAAATTACACTTTTTTTCGCCGAGGATTTGGGGAAAAGTAATCCGGCGAAATTACGAAGCGCCTCGCGAGATTGGAGGCATTGAATTTTGAAGCGGGTGGAATAATTGGAGAAAGATTAATCGATAATTTGTAAATGGGGATGCGATTTTATTTTTTTACTATAAGAAGATTGAAGGATACTTTAACTAAAAGTTGAAATTAAGAAGCGTATTCTTGGATCATTGAATGGGGGTAATTGAAAAGGTCTCCGTTTATAAATTTCTGGTCCAATTCTGATCTTATTATAAATTTGGCTATAAATTGACACGAATCATTCCTTTCAGATGCTGGCGGCTTTTCGAAACGCGACCAGTTCCGTCAAAACGATCCGTATTTTACGCGACGATGAATGGCGATGCTCGGGGGAACGTGAGGCGCATATTTAGCCGGCCGATTACCACCGGGAAGTTTTGGGCCCTTGGGTGGTCGTGGCCGCTCGAAATTCTGATAAACACTTTGGAACGAGAAACTAGGGAGTATCGAGAAAGCCACATGTTTTTCTCCCTCTTCTCTCTCTTTCGGATAATTGGTGTGTTTTCGATCGGTATCGACATCGGTACGTGCAAAACTTTCATGTATTCAACGTAATGTATTCTACATTATATATATCTTATCTTATATATATATATTTTTTAAATTGTTTAGAAACAGGAATTCGAATCTGTTTCATTGTTTTTCTTTTGTAAAAAAAGTTTTAAAGTGTTAATTTTTTTTTTAATTCTTTGACAGCTTACCAATTACACGCGTACGTATAGAAATATTTAATAACTTGGCTTAATATTTACCATAATCAAATTTCGCTTCCCGAGAAAAAAACGATGTGAATGCAAAGTGGCCTTACCTGAAACATAAAAAAACGAAAAATTCTGTAAGATTATAAGTATATCGTTCATTATTATAGTTTAAAGGACTCGTTCTCATTTTTCATGAATTTCATTGAGGTTGAGTTATTTTTTAAACTATCAAGAGAGATTTATCCCTTGGAATATTATCGAGACGTGGAAAGAATCCAATCACAACGTGCACCATTTTCTCGAAACCAAGATCCTTGAATTAATTCAAAGAAAACTTTCCATTTTCTAATTTTTTTCAATTTGTTATTTAATCAAATCCAATCTCCCCAAAGTTTCTCCTCCATCTTTCTGTCCGCCCAATTTACAAGAGATCCAACGTGTAATCTCTCTTTCTCTATCTCTTTCTCTCTCAACCGGTCGTGTACACGAGCACAATTACGACTCACGAATAATTAACGCTCGGTGTTGGATAAAACGGTTTCGGTATGGGAACGGAGAGGAAACCTTGGACTGGATATTGCGAAATCACGAGCAGCGCGCTTGCGAGGCGACAGGAAAAAAAAGAAAAAAAAAAGAAAAAAAAAATTGGCGAGGATCTTTTGCCTCGATATCGCGGCAAAAGATCATTGGGCCACAATAGCACGTTCGATCACGTGGAATTATGCGTCGATGGCTATCGATCTTGGCGTGGAAGTCAAACAGCCTCGTTCGTAATCTTGGCCCCTATTACGAGGGCAGCCTCCTCGAGAGACTGCAAATCACTATCTTTCCCAGCTACGCGAGCACCGATGATCGTTTTACAAGCGAGACCGGCATAATCGTCGGAGGAACAGCGCGTGGTTACTTTTACACGTCGATGGAGGAAAGCGTGCAAAATCTGCCGTTTCACGGAGATTCGAAGCCCGAAGCTATCCTCATCAGAGAATATATTCCATGAATATCGTCTCCTTGATATTCGATTTATTCCGTATATATATATTTTCTCAGTGGAAACGTTTAAGAAAGAAATTCTCTGTCAAGTGTCTTCCCATTTAAACTTTGGATCAAAGAATTTTCTTTTAATTATCAGTCGAAGAAAACAATAAATAGAAAATCACTTTTTGTCTTGAACGAAGAGACAGAGCTTTAAGAAAAAAAGGAATCGCCTTCGCAATCAATATATAAACGAATTTTCTTTTAATTATCAGTCGAAGAAAACAGTAAATAGAAAATCACTTTTTCCCTTGAACGAAGAGACAAAGAAGAAAGAAAGGAATATATAGAGGAATTCGAGCATCTGACAAAAACTTAACTCAACTCAAAAAAAGAAAAAAGAAAAATCTAAAATTGTCCAATCGTCGAAACCCGTTCGTCCCGTCAACCTACTTTCAAGCAAGTTCGAATAACGGTGGAGACGTCGATAGAGTACGCGTCTACGACTCGAAAATAATGGGTTGGGGGGACGAGTCATCCGGCCGCATCTCGCCGGTTCATCGTTTTAGCATCGTCTTGGGCGCGAGGGTTGCCCCTCTCGCGCGTTGCGTAACGCTGGCGCCAGGCCGCAGCGCCGCGGGGCCCAGCGAATGACTCACCGTGGCGAAGAACACCGTGGCCGAGGCTGACCCACCTATCGCGCAACCGTCGAGGACCCGTCCAAGGTGCCTCGGAGACAGTTCGTGAGAGTGACTTGTTCGTCAGGACGATGCGGCTCTGACCTATTTTTTTATTCCGTTTTGCGCCCCGCCTCGCTGGAAGGACCTCTTGCCTCTCAACCTTGACGCCGGCTGCGATTCTTCACCCAGGATCGATGAGGAACACCTAATTGAATTCGTGATTGATACTTGAAGTTCATAAATTTCGATCCTCAAACTTTTATTTCGCTTGATTGAACGGATAAGCAACATTAGATGATCGAATACGTTCGAATGGAATGTAAAATTCTTCATTCAAATAACTTCAAAATACTCGAGACTTAGTCTATTCAAAGTGGAACGAAAAAAGAAGAGTGAAATTGCTCGAGCTTGCATAATCTGGATAGAGGAGAAGTGATAAAAGGGCGGTGGATCTCGCGGTCGAGATCGGGAGCCGAAATGGCGATGGAGGGAGGGGCTTTATTACAACGGGCCAGGATATAAAACTGCGAGAAGGCTGGCCGGAGCGGTGGTAAAACAGCTCGAGAGAGCCGGTCCACCGAGGTTCGCGATCCCGTCGACCGGCTATACTTTCTTTCTCGGCCTCTCACGCGGCATCTCACGAGCGGCCTGACCTAAATGATCATCGAATGCTCGCTTCGCTCGGCTTTTATCGCCCAGCGAACCCGCTCTTGCTCCCTCGCGTAAGATTATCGTTCGTCCTTCGATCGAGTAGTATTCTTCTCGTTTGTTCCGAATTCCAATATCCCCTTTCTTCGTCGTCCTCCGCACTTGCCAATTTTTCTCACTGCGAGAGGATCGTGCGAGTAAGAGTATTTCTTCTCTATTTATCGTCGCTTTTTATCACCTTGGATTATCTATTCCTCGTACTTGTAACAGAGTGTTTGCATATATTGCATTAATAGATATTGCATGCTTGCACAGTAATTTAGATAACGAACGAACGATAAATAGAATTTTAGTCTAATCGAAGAAAATTTCGATAAATGGGACTCCCCTTAATAGATTCGAACTTAATTTCTTTCTTTAATTTATTCCAATGACATCGAATGGACTTCCTTATTATTCCAAATAACAAATTGTCAAAGGAGATATTCAAATTTCACAATCTTTCTCTTCGTTAATACACGTAGCATCGACATCCATCATGTTCAAATCTCTCGTCGTCATCGAAATCGTGTAATTCGATACGTAACGGCGCATCGAAATCGAGGCGACGACGTCAAACTCGTTACGTTAATGTCCGAGGCCCGATGTAATTTCGATACATGACGCGTTACACAGATTTTACATCCGATAAATTATGCAAATCGCGGCCGAGGAGAAATTGGAAATTCGACCGTGCAAATTCGATTCGCCATGGAAATTCGCCGCGGCCCGGCTCCCGTTCCTTTCCTCTAATTACACGCGAGCGCGATCCGCGACCCGGTCGCTCGTAGCGCGTGCAACGCCTCGAATCTCTTTCTTTCTTTTATACATATATATATATATATGTATAAAATCCTCGATCTTCCCGGCTGTCCCTCGAAGGGAAATGGTCGAGAGGAAGAAGGGAACGTCTTGGAGAGAACTCGGGGCGATGGTTAATTACAATTGGCAAGCGTGGTACTCCGGTCACTCTGGCAATTAGTCATGCTCGACAATGGTATTAAGCCGCGGTGGAGGATGATCGATAGCGGTGCGCCATCGGTGGATGAACGAGGGATGGACTGGCAGATTGCTCCTCAGCTGTAATAATCCTCTCGTTCCGCGGGAACGCAAACCGTGATTAATATCACGTATCGCGTCCACGAGAGAGAATTTTAGAGATAATAAGCGAGATCTATTATTCGCCGATACCTTTGATTTGATTGAATTCTTTTTCTTTTCTGGATGATCGTGGTTAGATATATTAGCGAGAAGATATCGTTGTTACAAAGTCTTATTTCTTTTTTTTAAAAGGAAATAAAGATTTGTCCTTGTGATTGTACGATTTCTAAATTTACATTTCACGATGTGTAAATTGTGAGTGATAGGTTTCTAGAAAAGGTATATTTTCAAAAAAATTACGATGCGCGATATCTTATCACTCGTTGGTGAAATAATGAAAGCGATTGTAATTTATAACTCGTACGTTTCGTTTCGGTTAATATATGGATTGGCAATATATATGTATACGAGGAGTTTCATCGTTTATTCCGCGAAGAGAAGGGGATGAGACTTAAAGACGGAGAAAAATTCCACGCGGTTCTCGAATTTTTCGGTAATCTCGGCCAATATTTCGACGGGGTATCTCGACAGTGTCACCGGTGTTGAGCAAGTAATGGGTTGTAATTTGTTTCGGGAATGAGACTGAATTTGTTAAACGTTCGCATTTCTTCGTTCAAGTTTTAAAGAATGTTTATTTAATCGAAATCTTGAAGAGAACAAATCCATGAATAAATAATCGAAATATCTCCACGCAACCTAATTTTTCCCTTTATTAATACAATAATTGAATAATCCCTCTAAAAAAAAATATTCGTTATTTAATTAAAACGTATCTCTTGCCCTTAATAGGAGGATCCTTCTAAAGAATTATTCATAGGCGAGTGAATGAACAAATTACACACTCGATTAAAATGCGATCCCGTGAGAGGCCGGGGAATAAGCGGACAGAAATCACGAGAGTCCAGAGCCCTCGACATTCCTCCAAACTTAACGGCGATTGGGAAAAGAAACGAGTAGCGTGAGAGCGTGGTTCGAGGGAAGGAAGCCCCTTGGAATATCGATCGATGGTTGTGTTTTGTCGCGCGCGGCGCGTGACAGACGAGCACACGATGGGATCCTGGCACACATTCCGCGCCGGCACGATCGTGGCGCAGATCGTTATCGGGGCCGGGCCATCGCCGTTGCGGAGAGAAGCCCGGAAGAAGCGGTCCTCGGGAGAAGGTCGAGGGACGACGAAACGAGTTTCTATATCGACGTTGGCCCCGGGACGTATGTATTTTCGAGCGGTTTGCGGCTACCACCACGGGCAATCGCTTTAAGCCACGTTTACATTAAGCGACTTTCCATCTCCGAACCTATAAAAATATGGATTCGTCGCGTCTTAAATCGTTTTCCAAGTAAAAGGTTCACATTGTGGTCAGATTTAACGTATCCACGTATTTATCTTTGAACGAACAAACGTTTGTTAATTCTCAACGAAACGTTATCCAATCTTATCCATAATCGATAATTCGATATCTTGAATATTTTATAATCGTTTGCGATAATAAAGAAAAAGTTGACGAGTAAAAGTCGCTCGATGATCGAAAGTTGGCTTGTTTTGTTGTAAAAAATCGGACGGACCGTTTCTGACGAAAATAAATCCACGAAATGGACTCGGTTTACCGTTTCAAGCGTGGTCCCTCTTGTTCACGAAATGTAATGTTGCCTAATGTAAACGGGGCTTAACGAATCGCGATCGTCAGGTTTCGCATGGGTGGAAGGCGGAGGTAGTCACCAGGGGAAACTCGTTTGTTGGTTTTTGCCGTCCACGATCCAACGGCAGGGGGAGCTGTAGAGGGAGCCGTAGGCGCTCGCTCGTTCCCCCGCCAATCATCGATTTTTGTAATTTTCCGTGTCGGTTTCTCTGTCTCTTGAATCGGTTAGCTCCTCGCGACGACGACGCACGACCCGACTATCAGTCACGCCGTATGAGCCGCTTGTTACACGCTGATTAAAGGAGACGACGTGCTTTTCTTCGCGAGGATTCGCCGCCGATCCTCTCCGCGCAACGAGAGAGAGAGGACAGGCGTGTATTTATCCCTCCCCCATCCCTCTGTTTCTCTTTCTCTCTCTCTCGATAGGACGTCGATCACCTTTCCACGGGTGAGCGCGCTCCCGCGGCTTTCCTCTGTCATCCGTGACCTTTGGTAGCCCCTCCGCTGTCACGTCTCTGTCACGACGAGGTCGCTTTCGACGCTGCATACCACCGACTGCCCCGTCACATACGCTGATAACCATGATTTGTGCGATTCGTGATGTTGGAGGAATCCGTGATTTTTCTTCTTCGAGATTCGACGATGGAGGAGGTATGATTTTCTCGTTGAATTATTATTATGTAAATAATTCGATTCCAGGATTATTGTAAAGTAAAGAGTTGAGACATGATATTTGCATCTCTCAATATTTCTATTTATAGAAGATATCGAAACGTATGATTAAGAGATAGATAAATTAGAAGAGTAGAGAATTCCTCGTCTCTTTCAAGACAATTTTAAATAAAAGTTTGGCGATTTTTCTCGTCATCGTGGAGCAAATCGGTTGGTACAATAACCTGGGCGAGATTTTCCCCTCCCTTGGCCGGGTTCCTGTCGAACGAACGGGCAGTAAATCGACCGCTCGACTCAATGTCTTCCGTCTCTCCTCGCGCCGCGCGAAGGCGTACACCGAACGAAAGCGTCCGCCAGAAAAACTGTCGGCGAGGCGTACACGTCGCATCGAGAACCACTATGTACGAAGATACGTCAAGATTACAAAGATTAATCTCCCACGTCCTCTGAAAAATTGGCCGTCGAAAATTTTTCGCTATGAGGAGAAATCTTGGCTCGATTTTTTTTTTTGCTTATCCTTTTTTCGTAGATTCGATTAATTTTTCCATTTCCATCTCAAATTTAACGAAGTAACGATTCGAAGATAAACTTGTATAATCGAAGAGATATTTTCAAAAAGGAGATTCGAAGTTTGAGAATTTCTTCCAAAGTTTCGAAAGCTTTTTATTACATCACAAAATTATGTTCAAAATAAATCGGACTCGAAATCTCGACAAACAAAGAATATTTCTAATCGTATCCATAGAAACGGATTTATCACCATCTCGTTCCAAGAGTTCTTTTATAGAACTCTGCCAATTTTTATCATTTTTCCCGCGGTCGGGTCTATCGATTAGATAAAGAGAGTGCCACCAGTTGGGGGGCCAGTAATGGAAAGTCGAGCAGCCGGCGAGATCCATTAGACGATAGCGTTATTCTGGTATTTTCGACAATAACTCAGCAACCTTGTTACATACCGTGCCTGTATATATACGTATCTGTCCAGTGAACTTTTTGCCCGGTAGCATATTAAAACGAAATCGTTAAATCAGACGAACTGCCGACTGTCGGCGTAAATCCTGTACCGATAAGATATATCAGCGGACAAAACGAGTCGACGAGTCGCGAAAAGTTGAGCGACAATTTTTTTTTCAAGCCCCGTGTTACGATGTGACATTAGAATAATTGTCACTTGGGTTTAACTGCGTGAATGATGAACGCGTCCACGCGAATAATGTTTCCAACCAATTTGGCTTGTTTCAAGAAACGACTCGTTTAACTTCTATCCACCGATTATTAGCGAGATACACGATAATGTGACAATTATCGAGGCAGCTATCATTTTTCTTCGAATCGACGTCCCTCGAAAAATTATTACTATCGATTACGTTTACGCGTTCCTCGTTAACTCTACGTAATATTAATTTATTTTTCCTTGAAGCTCGTTCGAATTCAACAGAACCCTTTAAACCCTTCAATTATAAACAAAGGGAGGATCATTTTTCTTCGAATCGACGTCCCTCGAAAAATTATTACTATCGATTACAATTACGTGTTTCTCGTTAACTCTACGTAATATTAATTTATTTTTCCTTGAAGCTCGTTCGAATTCAACAGAACCCTTTAACCCTTGAATTACAAACAAAGGGAGGATCTCTCCTGCCAACTTCAACACAGTCAATTGACATCCCTCTTTCCAATATAAACAAGTTCAATCAAAAACTGAGCGAGGAAAGAAGGATAAAAGCATTCGTTGGGAAGACGACAGCCTCCTGTGAGGACGATCAGAAGAGAGGTAGAGCACCAGCCACCAGTTTAGACATCGATTTGTAAGGGAAACTTGGATAGAGGGAGCTGGTGGATCGTCGTTATGCGGGGCCGAAAGAAAAAGGCCCGCTCCTGTTCGCCGCATGTCCCGTGCCCCTCGTCGGAATTTACGAGCCGGGAGACAGGCCGAGGATCGACGACCGATACACGTCCAGATCCTATCTAACGGGTGCCCTCCGCGAAACTGACTTACGAACCTGACAGGGATTGGCGAGAGATGCGTCGCCTGCGAGCGAGGGATTCGAAACTGGAGAATCAGTTTGCTTACAATCCTATCCAATTTGTTTATCGCCGATATTATAATTAATAACAGAGTAATCCTTGAAGCTCGTTCAAATTCAACCCTTAAAAGAACCCTTTAACCCTTCAATTACAAACAAAGGGAGGATCTCTCCTGCCAACTTCAACACAGTCAATTGACATCCCTCTTTCCAATATAAACAAGTTCAATCAAAAATTGAGAGAGGAAAGAAGGTAGTGTAATCCTTTAGCAAGCCTTCACCAAGGAGGTTCCTTTTGTATCCATCATTGGAAACGAATCGATTGTATAACCGCGTTGCGCAAGAAGATCGCGCGGAATTCTCGCGCGATTTTTCACTGCGCCCAACGTCAACCGCCTCGAACAGGAAAGGGAGGAGAGGGAAGAAAGAGAGAGAGAGAGAGGGAGGGAGGGAGGACGTCAAAACTAACGACACTGGCCTGGGGTCCCTGGAGACCCGGTGGCGACGAGGGCAACCGAGGCCAGGAGCCACCTCGCTCGCGTGTATCGGTACGAGGACGGGGAAGGAACGAGTCATCGAGGTAGCCGAGGCGATTCCTGGTAGGGCTGGCCAAGAGACGTGCCTCGAGAGACAACTAACCGGCAGTGCTATGCCGTCTGGACCAGCTCCTCTCCAGCTCGATATGACGCTTTGTCCGCCTCGCTCCACCTCCCTTCGCGATCGCGGCCCTCTGCTACCTTCCTCCTCGCCCGTTCTCTTCCGTCTCGTGCGCGTCCACACATCGCTCGCAGCAGACTGGCAGGCTACGCGATCCCAGAAAAAGATGATCCTCCGTTGCACGTGCAGATGGGAAATCACGGTGCCCGATCGAACTCGAGTCGGTATCTTTCCATCCCCTAATAATAATAATTCGTAAGAATCGAATGTCATTTTCACGCGACAGAAGAGATTCGATCAGGAAAGTATTCGTTATTGTAAATTTTTAAATTTTCTATCGATCAATTTTAAAATTTTCCTCGAAGAATATATATATATTCGATTAAAGAGGTAAGGGGAATTTAAAAACAGAAAAAAAAATATGGAAAGGTGACGCTGTAGCGAGTTAAAGGTACGACAAGTTATCCTAGAAGCGTAAAAAGCGTGTATTTCAATCGGGCGCTTACATAAGTTGCAGCTATGGGACCACCGTCTAGGCAAATACCGGCACGTGAGGGGAACACACGGTGAAACTGAGCCAACAGCTTGCGATCTCACCTTCCTCCTTAACAAGAACCTTGTTAACCAAGACCCGAAAGGTCAAGCACCTTCCACGACACCGAGGACACTCGTGCGCGGGGGGGGGGGGGGGGGGACTCAAAAACTCAGGCGCCATCGCCTGCGAGTGCGAGAGTTTGTCTTCCGCTTCCTCGGCCGATCTCCTGTCCTCACCCATCGGAGGAACGAATGACGAAGGGCCTGTAACGTGCTCTTGCACAATTATCATCCATTTACCGGCCATCAAGCACTTAGGGACGATTACGGCTATCATAGTAGCAAGGTTTCGTCAGCGGACCTCGAGCAAACGAGGGTGACGGACGGATCGTAATGGCGCGCAAACGATTAGCGGATCCACCTGTCATCGTGGATACACGGCCGCTCCCACCGGCCCCCATTATCATCGCATCGAGGCGCCCTAATGCCTCGTATCCGCTCCCCACAACAATTCCCCGGATCAACAACCGACATCCCTTCGCCAAACGCTCTCAAGGATCGGGATACAAAGATGTCTCTCGATTTATCTTCGAAACGAGTCTCGGAAAATTTCGAAATTGGATTTTTGTTTCTTGTGCAAATATTCCATTATATCAGAAAATCATTGCATCGTTTTATAGGAAAAACCAAATCTATTGATTTCTGAACACAGAAACTCGTCCAAACTCGTTCCGAAGGTTTGGACGGGATCCCCGCAGAAAAATATCTAATCTTGACGCCGTGGCCGCGCCACGGCCGTCGTAAAACATTTCCCGCGCGCCCGACAGATCCGTCAGCTGATTGCGCCAGCGAATTTTTACCGGGGCGCTTCTTGCTCGGGGTGGACGCCGCCACGAGGGCGCACGTACGGGCGAACACAGGCGCGGACGGGTGGAAACGCGGGTCGGCGAAAGCTGAAGGCAGAGGAGGAGGAGGAGGAGGAGGTTTTGCGCCGAGGAGGGACGAACGAACGAACGGACGGACGGACGGGCGGACGTTGGACCCCGTTCTTCTTTCCTCTCTCTCTCTCTCGGTCTCTCCCCCTTTTCCTCGATCCCTCTCTCCCTCTCTTTTTCCATCGAGCGTAGCCAATGAATGCCGATCCACTGATGCGTCGTCGGCTGGTTTGACGAGGCCTGATGGATGCTCCTGGAATCCCGGGACTCCGCTCGGACGCGAGCACGGAACGAGCAAAATCGCGGCTTAAATCGGCAACACGCGCGGTTAGATTATTCCCGGGACCGGTCAGACCCACGATACAAACGATCGCCGCCCCTATTGTGTGTGTATCGGGACACTGTACGCCTCTAAGCCTCTAGCTGCCTCTCTCTCTCTTCGATAGAGCTGGAAATACCGGACGGGGAACCGATATCGCCTCTCGATCCGCCGGGGAGGAGAGGACCTGGATTCCTGTCAAGGGACTGGTCCCTCCGAGAGGAATGCCGCGACATTGTTGTCGCGCGGAAACGCGCGAATTTCTGTCGTTACAGGGGAATTTGATTTCGGCCGGAAGGGAGAAATTTTGGAATCCCCTTTGGAATCTCGAATCTCGAAGAGAAATGGGTATTTATACGCGATAAAAAAGGATTCCCGATTTTTCACGAGAATAATCGTAAAATCGTAATGGATAACTCAAAATGCAGCGATTTTCCATGAACGCACGTTTCGTGGTTTCTTGGAAAAATTCACGACAGTATCGATCACCGTCACCCGAATCGATTTAACAAAATTAATTAAATCCAAAAGAAAAAGTAGTTGAATATATCTCGGAATTTTGTATTTCGAAAGTATATAAATGAAAAGTTTGTTCATATCGCATCGAATGATGTAATGAGATTGTAAATCCTCGAGTTAAGAGTAAATAGGATTATCTTAATCTTTCTAACGAAATCGCTTTAGTTTGGATTAAATTAAAAACCTCATGAAACGAAGATTACGAAGATTCCGATATACACTTCTGGTTCAAGAAATTCAAAGTCGCTTAAATTACGATTCGCGCGGATGAAATTAATTATTCGAAACGAAAAGGAAATCCCCCTTTTCCAGGATTCCTCTCAACGGCGGAGAGCGAATGATTTACCGCGGAATAAATTCAGCCGGGCGAAAAAGAAGGAGCGTCGGGTCTAATTAAGATTCGAGCGGGTGTCCCGAAAACGAATCGCGCATTTGTTACGCGAAAGACGAGCGCGGGTTTCGTGGAAACAAATTAGCATCCCGTTCGGTCTAATTATTCCGCGCTTTGAGGAAGTGGCGGCGCGAAAAGCCGCGGGCCGTGATTTCTATTTTCGCGCTTTCGTTCCGGCGCGAGGGTAACGGGATGAAGAATGAGGCCAATTAACCACTATATCATTAGCTGCGACACCATCGTGGCCGAATTGCCTTTCCTTACAGGAGTAAATCATCTCCGGATTTTGCTCGAAATATACAACATATTAGTACGTTTACTAATAGTCCGTTCAGCGAGCGAATATTTCCGTGACACGTTGTAGATTTGCATACATCGAGCTACGTATTCTACAGGATGTAATTTGAGGATCACTTGGATCGATCCACTCGAATTTTTGTTAATTCTATGATATTCTAATTCTTTGTGAATTTTGTCGAGATCGTAAAAATATATCCTCGTACGTGAAACATTCATCGATTACGAGGTGGAAGAAGAGCAGGAAGAGATACGAGCCGTAAAACTTTAAATACGATATATGAAGAGAGGATAGTTGATAGTTGCGCACGCAAGCGCATTCGAGATGAGATCAGCAGCACCCCGTCGCGAGATTGGTGAAGCTTCCAGGTTGGCCCATTAAGGGAGCAATGACTAAGGTAGTGAGGGATCACGATCATCGTCTAAAAGTGCCGCGTTACTCGTCCGAATTAATATTCGAGTCTCGATATCTCTCATCCCGTGTACGATATTAAACGCGGTTCGGGGCGCACGCGTTCCCGCCGTTAACGTTAAGCGGCGGCCAAGAAAAATCGACCAACCCGATCCGGGGAATAATTCATCTGTCAGTAGTCAAAAACGAGTTACAAGAGGGTGCAGGTGCGCGCCTATTAAACGCCGGTGACGAAAACGAATGACGCGAATAAATCTATTCGTAAATAATTCGCAAGAGGAGGGGAAGGAGGAAAGGAAGTTCCTTTCGAATCGCGCGCCATCACGAGCGAGCTTTGCTCCAACTTTGTCAATCGAGTTTTAAAATTCTATCCGATTTTTATTCGAGATTAAAAGTTTCGATTGTAATTGAAGAGATAATTCCATTATACATTACATATCCCTGGAACAATTAGCTGATCAAACTGAAACACTTAACTTAAGAGAAATCCATTGATGATAAATGAACAATTCTCGAGAGAGCTCCTTTCGAATCACGCGCCATCATTGTAATTGAAGAGATAATTCCATTATACATTACGTATCCCTAAAACAACTAGCTGATCAAAAACTGATCAAAAACATTTAACTAAGAGATAGAAATCCATTGATGATAAATGAACAATTTTCGAGAGAGCTCCTTTCGAATCGCGCGCCATCATCGATCTGCCACGAGCGAGCTTTGCTCCAACTTTGTCAATCGAATTTTAAAATTCTATCCAATTTTTATTCGAGATTAAAAGTTTCGATTGTAATTGAAGAGGAGAGAAAATAATTCCATTATACATTACGTATCTTTGGAACAATTAGCTGAACAAACTGAGACATTTAGAGATAGAAATCCATTGATGATAAATGAATAATTGGAATAAGTGGATTCAATCATATTGACGCCTTCCCCTTGATATCAATAATAACCGTCTCACGATCAGAGTCGTAAAAATCGAGCAATGATCGAGCTACGGTTCCCGAGGGAGAGGACGGGTCTCGATAGTATCGACCACGTCCATCCACGTAGCGCGCTTGGCCAGGTACCATATCGCAAACGAATCGAGGAGCGCGATCGACGTCGAAGAAGAAGAACAGGTGGACGGTGGCGGCCGTTACCTCCCCTGTTTCCGGGAACCAAGAAAGAGAAAGAGAGAAAGAGAGGAGCGTGTCCAGTGGCTACCTAAACCTGGTGGAAAGCCGCGCGGCAGGATCCACCAGCAGTGGATTGCGCGGCAGTAACCCAAACGACCGACAATATAAGCCTGTACGCGTCGCCGATAGAAAAAGGGGGAGGGCGAAGAGGAACGATCTTCCACGTTTCCAAGTCGCGTTATTATCGCTGATCACGTAGCTACTTAGAAGCGGCTCTTCTCTCTCCGTGGCTTTTATACCGTAGGCATCTCTACTGGGCAAGGTAGTCGGGTGAGCCAGCCTGGTTTTACTCGTTCCCTGGTCCCTGCCGCTTCAGCCACCGCGCCATCTCCTTCTCTCCCTCTCCTTATCCTTATTCCTCCTTCTTCTACCGCTTCTGCTCTTTTGCCGTTGCTGCGCTTCTTCTTCTTCTTCTTCTTCTTCCTCCATCTCCTCCTCCTCCTCCTCCTCCTCCTGCTCTTGCTGTTGCTCCTTCTCCTCGTCTCCCGGCCTCTCGCGCTGGTTCTCATTCCAAGCGTTGCGCGCCAGCGCGGCTTTGCAGGTATTTGTGGCGTCGGTGCAGACGACGAGCGGTCCCGGCTCGGCCAGACAGCGCTGCGCCTTCGCGAGCTTCCAGGAATCGGTGCGCGCGGGAAGAAAGGAGACGCTTGCGGAGAAAAGCGCTGGCCGAGGCGGGCGAAGAGGGAAGAGGGAAGAGTCGTGGGGCGACTAGACGGTGGGAACCTTTCCCGGCGCGGACGAGAAGCGTACCCGACACGTCCTATCGGCCGTGTCTTGTTTTGACGCCGAGTCAGCCGAGGTGCATCGACCTCAAAGGTCGTCGTGCCATCCCTCCCCGTCGAACGGAAAAGCGGCCCCGATCCTCCGCTTCCGCTTACGCTCGCGCTCACGCCGGACCCGCCTCGTAAAAAGATCCCCCTTCCGCCACGTGTCCCGACACCTGCCGCGCTCTGGGAAAATGTTTCGGAAACTGCTCCCCTCTACTGCGTATTTTTTCGAGAATTTCGATGCTTAGGAGGTGATTATCGATTTCTATGATCCTCGTAGCAAGATAAACGCAGCAAGAATAAAATGGAATAAAAAGGAAAATATCTTTGGATCGAAGGAATGGTTACTAATAAGAGGAAGTCTAACTGGCTTTCGCGTTTCTTTGTCAATCGGAGGAGCAAGCATCCTGGACTGAAGAGGATACAGTGGATACGTTAGTTGAAATAGTAGAAAAAGCACGAAGAAGTTACTTTGCATCGATAACGCGAATAACTCGTTCCTCGATTGGCTACCTTCCGTTTCGAGCTTTCAGAGGCGTTAACCTCGCCGCGGCAATAAATATTTCTACGGTGGAATTATTTCTACGTGCCGATCAGCCTGGCCCGCTTAGTTAAGCCCGCTTAAATTACGCGCGCGTCCGAGCAATCATTTAGGAAAAACAGTAACGCGTGCCTTTTGCTCGAGAGGGTATCCGGTGACTTTTATTCACCGGGAAGAGGCCTCCACTCTTCCTTCTCTCGCGGTGGGAGAGACGGGAGGTGGACTAGGCACCACAATAACTATCAAGCGGAGCTTATTGTCCTTCCTTCAGGGATGCCCCCGGCCAGGGCCAGCCGAAGGGGTAGGCCCATTGTTGAAGACATACGCGTGTACGTCCGGCAATACGCAGCCGCCTTCTCTCTCGCCGCTCAAGATCTATCGTTGGAATTTGCGTATGTAGATTAACTCCCCTACCGGGGCCTATTGTTCCCCAAGAAGAAAGAGGACGAGCGGGAGGCCGCGGGTATCTCTCGAGAGGTATACGCCCGCTCGTTAAAAGGTGACTTTGCCGGAACAGAGAGATGCCGGTGATGAGAAACGCGAGCAGATCTTGGCCTAGCTTTTGCTCGATATATAGAATAGTCGCGCGAATTCTTGATAAGCAATTGTAACCGAGAGTTGGCGGTTGCATTTCTATGCAGGGAATTTAGAGGTTACGATAGATCGATGTATTGCTTTACGTATCGTACGAATTTTATAAACGCGATTTTAGACTTATAATTATATCGATGATTGTCCGTAACATCTCGTGATTTGCCTCGATATTATTGCCTTCGACAATTATGGTCTAATAATTACATCTCGTATACGCCAATCGAGAGTTGGCGGTTGCATTTCTATGCAGGGAATTTAGAGGTTACGATAGATCGATGTATTGTTTTACGTATCGTACGAATTTTATAAACGCGATCTTAAACTTATAATTATATCGATGATTGTCCCCAACATCTCGTGATTTGACTCGATATTCGATATTTATGGTCTAATAATTATATTTCGTATTATATATACGCGAATCGAGAGTTGGCGATTGCATTTCTATGGAGGGAATTTAGAGGTTACGTCGCGATAGATCGACGTATTGCTTTACGTATAGTGAAGAATTTTATAAGAATTTTATAAACGCGATCTTAGATTTATAATTGTATCGATGATTGTCCCTAACATTGTCTCGTGATTCAACTTGATATTCGACATTTACAGTCTAATAATTATATTTCGTATACGCCAATTGAGAGTTGGCGGTTGCATTTCTATGCAGGGAATTTAGAGGTTACGATAGATCGACATATTGCTTTACGTATAGTACAAATTTTATAAACGCGATCTTAGACTTATAATTATATCGATGATTGTCCCTAACATCTCGTGATTTGACTCGATATTCGACATTTATGGTCTAATAATTACATCTTGTATACGTGAATCGAGAGTTGGCGGTTGCATTTCTATGCAAGGAATTTAGAGGTTACGATAGATCGATGTATTGCTTTACATATCGTACGAATTTTATAAACGCGATCTTAGACTTATAATTATATCGATGTTTGTCCCCAACATCTCGTGATTGGATTCGATATTCGACATTTATGGTCTAATAATTACATCTCGTATACGTGAATCGAGAATTGGCGGTTGCATTTCTATGGAGGGAATTTAGAGGTTAGGTCGCGATAGACGTATTGCTTTACGTACGAATTTATCGTACGAATTTTATAAACGCGATCTTGAACTTATAATTATATCGATGATTGTCCCTAACATCTCGTGATTTGACTGGATATTCGACATTTATGGTCTAATAATTATATTTCGTGTACGGTTATTTTCGGAAGATTCTATGTAGTAGTGGATTAAATTATATGAAACGATGTTACATAAACAAAAACTCACCAGAAACCATCAAGGGATATTCAGGGATAAGAAACGAACGTTAAACGGCACCGTACGTTTTTCCATACCGAAACCATACATACACTCGTTTCTCCAATAAATCGAACAGAAAGAAATCGCATGTCAGTCAGCGACCGTAAACGTCACCCGACACGATTTCCACCGAACGAACGGTACCCGGTTGGAGGTTGCCATCCGCGTAAAATCACTGCGGCAACGGAATTTCAGAAACCGATGTTACGCTCTGGGCAAGAACCATCGAATGCTAAAATACAGTGGCAATTACCTCGGACTCGGACATGGCCTGGACCAATTAAAGGAAGGATAGCAACCGACGCGACCGAGGATATCCCGCGACCCGTGAAATCTAATGCGATCGCATGCGCGCGCATTGGTTCTCTCTCTTTCTTTCTCTCTCTCTCTCTCTCTCACTCGTTCTCTTTCTTCCTTTTCTATCTTCTTCCTTCACGCTGTGCACAGTACAGCAAAGGTACGCGCATGCGTGTGCACATGCGCGCTGCGTGCGTGTGTCCAGGCTCGTAATAAAAAAATTGACGACATCGCCACCGCGCCGGCGACACGACGGCTCCCCGCCGACCAATAGCTATTGATCAGCGGCTCTCTTGTGCCTGTGCGTGGCCGACGGCTTTGGAAAACGTGCAACAGATCCTTGGACCGAGCAATTCGAAAGGGACATTCGAAGCCACAAGCTTGCCCCTTTAAAGTTGGTCACAATTTATTTCGAGCTACGTGGATACTACGCAGCATCCTGTTTCCGTCCACGATCCCTCGCTGTTCGAGATTTTCCAATGGATTGAAACTTGACATGAAGATAATTGCACTTCATTTTGAGGTATTATTTATATTTTCCGATACTCGACGAATGCACATGAACGAAATATATATTCGATTTAGGGATTTAGGTTCGTGATACGAAAGTTATGAATATTTCGATAGCGTATGATTTAGAATAGGTTAGGTTATGCAAACGTTCGAAGGTATGATGACGTCGTATATTTATATCGTCGAAATGATCGAAAAAACGTGATCAAGGGATTTTTTGGTAGAATTCAACGTGACTGGGAAAATATTTAGCGGATTGGTATAGTTATTACGTAGATTTGAGATGATTCAATTAGAAGAGTTATAGAATTATGTATTTATATATAGGGTTATTCGATCTTTCTGCCAACATAACCTAACTATATTTATCGTAAATTTTTCTTAGTTTTCTATGCACGTATACATATTACCGTAAAATTCACTCTAAATTATAATAATTTTCCGTTTAATAGATGAATTAGCGAATCAATTTCCGATATAAATATCTAAAATAAAGTCGTACAAGTATAATTCGACTTTAATTGACAACATTGACATATTATACTATATATCGACATATAACTCATACCATCGACATTAGTGCGATTCGGTTGTTGAAAGTCGTAGGTCTGTCTGCAAGTTGTAATAGGTAGCCACGCTCGTTCGTTATCCACGACGTAGTTCTGCGTCGTTTACCGCTGCCAACTATCTCGATTACTGTCCGAGAAATCGCCGACTTCGAGGTGGACTTGACGACTCTTCCCGCGTACGAAAGACATTTCAAGAATCCAACGCATGAATATTCCTCGTGAATCATCCTAATTGATTTATACCTTCGTCCAGTTATTTTATCGGGAATCTAACGTTCGTTCATCGAAAACTATATTATCGAGTGTAGAATTCGGGAGGGATCGAACAAAAGAATAATGATCTCGAAATATTCGAGCCCAAACGATTTACGATTTCCTGCTGGCCAAGACGAAACGCGATGATTATCGTTTACAGCCGCAGTGAAACGCAGTTGTTAGGCCTCGTTTCGACTGCCAAACGTAGATGAGACAATCGTGAGAACGCAATTAAGTTTCCAGCCAACGATTCAAGCCAAGGATTCAGGCTAACATGGATCATCCTAACCATTACGTCAGTCCCACGCAATATATTATTTACGTTCTGTTCGAGATGTTATTTATCCTTTTCCCTCGAATAATCGTCTCGTCAAAAGAATCGATTGATAAAGATTTTTACGATCGAATAAAAGGCTCGTTCAAGGCACGCACCTATCGCCGTTTATAGATTGTTTACACACAGTTGAAACACAGGTATCGTTATACACGTATTTACCAACGATTTGAATAAGCGCCGGATATTTGAAAACGTGTATGCAACTCGCTGAGAAAAATACGAGTTTTCACAGACATACGATAATTATCTTGGAATAAATCGCGGATATCGTGGCATCGTCGACAAAAAAATTCCACATTGTACTGCGAACGCATCGAAAAGAGAAAAGGAGAGGAGGGTGAAGAAGAGGCACGCAGGAGAGGAGGTGGTTGGGTGCGTGGGAATGCGTTTCCATTAAATCGGTCGATTTCTTGCTCGGCCACGACGAACAAGCGACGAAATCGAACATAAAGCACCGGTAACGATTCTCGGTCAGGATGTCGTGGATTTTCTAGGATGCTTCTTCTAGGGGCCTTCTCGATCATCGATCTTCCGCGTCTCGTTTGACCAACGCGGTTGAACGGTGACACGGAAGGCGTCGTGAGCTTGATTTATGAATATTTTTCTTCGACTTGTACATGTGCTGTCCACGATACCACGATCGTTCGTAAGTCGATGATGTTTTGTGTTGATTTGATTTCAGATGGTCCCGAACATCGGATAGATCCAACCTATGATATTACCGTCAAGACATCGAAGACAAGATGATACGTTATACGGTCAATCATACATCCTCATGCAAGACATTTTATCCATTTTATTTTTGTTAAAACTTTGTCTAGTATGTAGAGTACAATGAATCATACGCGCAGTAATTTCTTTTCATCCCACAAATTTTTATCATTACTTGGATCTTTTGAATACAATTATGTCTAAAATTTTTTTCTGTCTCATATTACAACAAGATATTCGAAAATTACGATAAAGATCTCTCTTATATTCCAGTGTAGTCGTCTATTTCCCCGAAAAGAAATTAGAATAGCTACACAAGCGTTCGAGATTTGATCAATTAAATCAAATTACCCGTCACGCAAAACACCTAAACCTAGAAGAAACTCCAATTTTGGATCCTTGGAGAGAGAGCTACCCGTCTCTCTGAGCAATCAGAGTATATCGGCAACCGGCGGTCGCGATCGAAAGAGACGAGGAGGGTTTAAAAAAGGAGCAGAGCCAGGGTCCAGAGGCGTGTTTCAAAATCGTCGCCGCGACCTTGCCGGCGAGGACGCCGCGTTTCTCCGCCGCGCGGCTCGTTCTCGATCACCTCTCTCGATCCATCGATCGATCGATCAGGTCGGCCCCCAGGTACACAGCTGACCGATGACTAAGATTACGCGGCACCGGCTGATTGTAATTGGCTCGCGCAAAACCTATCGCGTGCGCACTCGCCTCTAAAACGCAGTAAATCAGCGGCGGGTTAAGGATCGCTTATAAATAACCAATTAGAGACACCTGCGTTCGTCCTGTCTCCAGCCGAGAGCCGAGAGCCGAGAGCCGAGAGCCGAGAGCCGACCTTATATCCCCGCGGAATGCAGATGCGCGACCGTTTCGCTTTGATCTTTATTCTTACGCGCGGTATCGCGCGCCGCCGATCCTTTGTACCTCTTTGTATCGACAGTTATACGTACCAGTTGGCATTTGTACCTGGCGGACCTTTCGACGGGCAGGAGGGAGGGGGAGGAGGAAAAAGTATGCGATGCTGATTAATAGGCGAGCCCCGATGGTGTTTCAATCGCCTTGGATCCCGGACAGGAAAGCGCGCCCCGTTTCACGGACACATCTGTGTCTTTAAGGACGCATCTGAGAGGGAATCTAAAGAGGGGTTTGTGCAGGAACAAGGATACGATGAACGGGGAAAGATGGGTTGGGCTTTTTCCACGATTCTTATTGAGGATTCTTATTGGGATGTCCATCTTCGTTTCTGCTTGGATTGGGGACATTAGGTGGAAAGTATATATGTATGTCTCTACGATAATATCGAGCTTCTCTATTCTACTTCAACTGAAGATTCCATTTCGCTTTCGTTTTTCTATTCAGTGCGATATTATAATATTATAGATATCTATATCGATTTTATCGATGGAAATTTTCTTTACAATTATTCCTCCTGGAACGAGGTTCAAATGAAAATTACGAAGAAACGAAGCTTGCGAACGCAACAATACGGTTATTCAATCCTTTCGTTTAATTTAATTTAATTTAATTTAATTCGAAACAATAGTGTCTTATCGCGAAATCATACCTTCCGATTAACCGTAGAGGTAACAAAATCTCACCTATGAACTTGCCATTCGTTTCACGATGCGCTCCGGCAGAAGGAACAAAAAGCGACGCGAGAGGAGGACAACGAGGACAGCTAGCCGGTAGGCAATGGACGATACAGGGAAAGGAGAGGGACAGTAGAACTATGGAAAGAACAGAGGGAACGAACACGGAGGCTCGCGTCATGGTATACATGGATCGTTGTTTGTGTTGATCGCAGTGCAACACGCCACGCAGAAACACATCTGGTCGCGTGGGAAGATCGCGCTCTCATTACACACCGACCACGGTAAAGTTACGCCGTGTTTTTCTATTGGTTCAAAATTCGCGCGTTTCCTATAATTATCTGAAGTACGATGAGTTCGATGATTGGCCCTCTAGCGCGCATGCGCTCAGAGAAATTCACGAACCTCGCATGCGAACTCGTCGCGTTAGTCTCCTTCGAAAAGTGATTCGTGAATTGTACAATAAGATAAAAGATTCAGTTTGTGATTTCGCTTTGCTCTTTGTTCAATTTATCTCCAGTGATTTTCTTCCAATCCAGTTTGGCGAAATATCCAAGTAAGTGATAGCTTCGTTCGTACGTAGATAGCTACCCACGAATCGCATATCCGTTGTTATAGGTTATAGGTTAGGAAATAGGACATTGCGAGAAAATATTATCCCTTAGTTACTAATAATACACGTATAATTTAGAAATAACGCGAAAATATAGTAACGTTTATATAAGAAACAAGAAAGAATATATTCGTCGTTCAATTATTTATCGAATAATCAAGTTACGATGTAGAAAGTGACGCTACGCGACGAGAAGAATCCTATATTTTATACGAATACTGTATTTCACGAAGAAAAATACGCGACAAAACGGCAATTATCGATCGACAAAATGATTCTCTTAATAACGTTCGCGATACGGAGGAAGAGTAAAATTTATAAAGATCCACGATATAAGCGAAGCTGCGGACAAGCACTTACGCTTCTTACACATCCGCCTAACCCAACCCATACACACTACACAACCTGCAAAAATCACTTAACAAAAACACTTCGCACGGGAGAACAGCGGTCATAAACTACCAATAAATTACAAACCGCTGTACCGAGAAAACCATCAACTTAATTCGAAACGAAGGTAGCGGGATTACCGGGGCCTCGTCCACCTCGGTCTCCCTCTTATCCTTATCTCGTCGGCGCGGGTAATTGAATTAAGTCGCCTCGTTATTTCCCGCGGTAATCTCGTGTCCGCACGAGGGGCGGCTTCGTCGTCGTTGCGGATCTCGTCCGCAAGCCCTCCTCTTTGCTTTATTGCCCGATACAATTTGTCCCGGTCCCCCGTTTTATTTATCATACCCGGTGCCCGCTTCCGAGAACCAGGTCCCGATTCCTCGATAAGTTCTGGTGAAAAGAAGTCGGACGGGAAGCCGAGTACATATATATATATATATATATATATATATATATATATATATATATATATATATATATATATACACGTAGGATAGGACGGTTGGTTGCGAAGGTGGGCAGCGAACTTTAATTTACACTCTCGGTGATTTATCCCGAGGCGGCCTCCACTTCCGTCTCCGATTCGACGATCGCCCCGCTCGCTCGTTTCTTATCTTCGTTTTTTTCTCTCTTTCTTTCTTTCTTTTTCCTCTTTGCCGCTCCCTTTTCTCTCGCTTTCGCCGCGAGTTTTCGGGAGAGGGCTCGCGCTTTTTGATTTACGATCCCTCGAAGACCTCGAGGCAGCGGAACGGAAAGGAGGCTTGAGAGGAGCCGCGGAGAGGAAATGGAGAGAAACGGAGGAGGAGGAGGAGGAGGAGGAAGAGAAAAGAGGCCGTTTGTTTTGCTCCTTTCGAGTCAATTTCGACAGTCGCCTCGTTACTCCGTTGAATTTACGACGCATCGGGATGTATCGGCTGCGAGAGACCCGCGGCTCTCGTCGAATCTTGTATTTGAACGTGTTCGAGTATCCCCTCGGCCATGGATAAACGCGCGAAATTATGGCGGAGGCGAGAAACGATCGGCCATCGGGTAATGATGATTAATAGATTGTTCGATCGTGGCGCGTATCATGCGTTAAGGGAGTGTAAATGTATGTGTTATCTATTTGAACGTGATGAATGTAGTTTCGCGAGATGGAATATCTTATATTAGATCTTGATTCGTTACAAAATGTTTATGCATTTACGGAAAAGTTGAATATATTCATCGTTTAATTTCATTTTGCAAAATCACGATTGATTCTATCTATTCCGCGTATTCTTTACTTTGTTGTTGTTTTTTCTTTCGAAGCAAGATTCCTGGATATTATCCGACCGTATTATTATCCGCGTAAACAAGTTCTCCGCGATAAACATTTCCTCCTATTAGTCATCTCCTATTAGTCATCAGTCCAGGTGGCGTCTATTTACAAACTTATCTTAATAAATCTTATCTGCTAAAAGGTTTTCTCAATGCTGACGAACAACAGAAGAAAAAAAAGGAAGAAATAAAAATTATCCTAGCTAAAAGATTTATTCACGAAATAAGATCGCCGAGAAATAACTCTTAATACGTCGCTCTTCTTCTTCTTCTGCATCGAAGATTCATTTTAACGTAATGGAAGACGCTCTCTAAGGCAAGTCAATTATTAGGCACTATCGAGAGATTCATCTAAAAGAAAGAAAGAAAGAAAGAAAAAGAGATCACCCCATTCGTAACTTCTTAATCCTACCCTTTAACTTTCTCGATAATATCAAGCGGATCGCACAAAGTATCAAACGAAACCGAGCCGCGTTCAAAAACCAACAGACGATTCCATCGTCGTCCGTGGTACAAAACAGGAAGAAAGAGCGAAGGGGGAAAAAGAAAGGGAGCAAAAGGAAGTAAAAAAAATCACGGAGTAATTTAAACTCTGTGAACGAGAGGGAGGTAGGAGGGGTTGTTTTCGTCTTGTTTCGAGATCAGATCGGCAAACGTATCGGTCGGAAGCGAGCACCGGTGCCAGAAAGATTGACTTTATCTCGTGGCAAACCGATGTTCCGACCCATCGAGACGGCTCCTCTCTTTCTTCTCCCGTTTCAAATCCGACCAAGGAATTACCAACGAGGGCACAATATGTCGGCCCCCATTAAAATTTCGAGCGATGCAAATGAAAGTTTTTCGGGTCCCGCGAAGCTTGACAAGCGGCTGCTATTCGCCCTCCGCCCGGGGCCCTCCGCTTTATGCGCCACTCTGCACGAGTGACAGCGAGGGCCCCGCCGGAATCTTGTATAATTCGTCCGTTGGATGGAATTAATGGGCCGTCCGCGAATTTATCACTCGTCGGACGGAGCTCGGGGACGGAATCGAACGTGAATATTGATTTCTTCTCTTTTCGAATTTGGGGTGGTAGGAAAGGGGGGAAGAGTGGTCTCTTGAAGAGCGAGTCTTGGAAAATAGGGTAGATATAGGATGACACGAAGATTGAGGAATTTGAATAGGGAGTTTCGTTTGGATGAGGGATTAGATATTTGTGGAGAGATAAGAGATAATACGAATATATTATTTATTTTGATGTAACTATGTAAATTATATCGATGAACAGTTTTTATCTGATTTTTCAAGCGAAGATGAGGATTAATTACGTTCGAACGAGTTTTTCGGACGTCTCAAATTAAAAATCATTTAATAAAATCATTATTCGTCATTATCTATAGTTAGAGCACGTTGTAATTTTTGAAATGGATATAATGGATAATGGTTCGTTCTTCCTTAATGAATGCGCAACAATCGATCCATCTCGAAACAATGGACTATAAAATTAATGGTTCGCGAAACACTATCCTCACCGTGCGGAGGGATCGCGTCCATTAATTTAATAATAATCTCCATTAATTTTTTTGCATAAAATTTCGAATTTTATTACGAATTCTGCGACAAACACGTTGATTCATTGTCCCAGTTAACCGCGCGTAATTTCTTTCCTTCGCCCATTCATTTATTTGACGAATGATTCGAAAGGAGGAACACGGAGGAATTCAATTACGATTTGTGGAATTACCCGTTGCAAATGCACCACAAGAGAACCACCTCTCGAGACACACTCGCGAGTTTCACATTCGAGATTCTTAATTAATTCTCCCGCGAGATTTACGGTGCCATTCGTTACGTTCAATCGCGCCACGTTATATTCATACACCGAATAGAACGTAATCGTAATAAGTATCGATAATATCGATAGTTTTTCAAGATCGCGACACGCTCGCGATTCAGCTCGTTTTCTCGTCACGAGAGTTGGACGCGAATATCAAATCGAATCGAAATAAAATATCTTTGGTGTACTACATATATATATATACGAAATATGTAAATATTGTTTTATCATGAAATTTCTCGAAAAGGAATACCGGTATATATATTATCGCCAATGCTGTACTATAAATTACAATAAAATTTCCCTATATAATACACGCGAAGTAAAAACTATTCTAAAATTATCCTCCTCCCAGTGTCGAAATATTAGAAATATCATTCTAATAAACGGACCAAAATTTTTTTCATCTACCGTAGAAGCAGTGCCATAGACCACGGTTTGGGATTCTAATCCGAGCACCGCGTAAACTATCCTTTTAAGAGGCAACAGCAGCACCAGTGTACGCTGAGAAATCAAGGGAATTTCGCTTAACGAGTCGATTAGAATTCGAGAGCCGAGCCGCGTTACAGGAATTTTATATCGGCGATTTATCGGCATATAGTTTAGGAGTTAAACGGAATTCCACTTTCCGAACCGGCAGCTTCCGTCTAATTTTATCGGCTTCGTTTCCTTCTACGTGCCGGCAAGCATTCGAGGAATCGATATCGATTAGCATCGCGCGTTGGATGGCGAAAATCCGGCCGTGTGTCGCGATCTCGTGAGGCTTCGCTTATAGATTACAAAGGATCGTGGCATTTGCTTGCCGCGAATTTTCAATTTTTTTTTTCGTCAAAGTATTTGTCATCTCTTCGACGATAATTCGATTTTCGGACGAGTTTTTTACACACGTGCATTCGTTTCGAAATCGAAAGATTTTAACTTTCGAGGGAGTTAACAGGTGTCAAGAACAAAGTGTCGGGGGGGAAATTTTTTCGAAACGCGCGAAGAACATTGGCGTGAAAACGTGTTTTGAAAACACGGATCTAGCGAAACAGGTAGCTTAACTAGTTTAATAACTAATTCATAAGTCGCCTGCCTATTAATAACATAATTTTTATCGCACGAGATATAATGTAATATTAATGCGCCGATTCTAGATCGATACACAGATTGTTGTATATTATATCCTCGATAAATGTTTCTTACATGTATATATACACACGTATTAATAATTAAAAACTGGATAAATTGTTTCACAGTCTGATATTTTACAACAAATTTATTCTCTATTCACTTTTTTACTCGCCGATAAAAAAATCCGATTCAGATTAATTCTAACTCGATGGAGGGGGGGATCAATTTTCGATCCCGGGATAAATTTCATTTATCGTCGATAAATTTATCGGGTGTACAAATTTTCTTGACGATCTCCTTACCATCCATAACATTCTCTGTCGGAACTCGGATTCACGAGCAGGTTGCCTAATCGAGGAACGTCTCTAACGGGTGTCTAAATAATTCCTACGTGGACGGATCCCCGTGGGCCGCGCAATAAATTTGCACACAAAGTGCTCTTTGTGCCCGATACCCTCCCCCCCCCCCCCTTTTGCACCTTTCCGCGCCGCTCGCCTAGCCGAGCTTCTTCTTTCTATTTACGCGCGATCTTTCGCCCGTCAGAGGATTTTATTTCCCTTTCCTCCTCATCCTCCTCCCTTCTCCCTTCTCCCTTCGAAGCCTGGAACAGCAGAGTGGCTCGTCCTCTCGCTCTCTGGATTTTATTGTCCCTCGGGATGTTCGTTGAACCACGGGAATGGTTCATTCCGACGTAACGTATTTACGCTTCGCTTCGTTCAAGATATCGTTTTCAAGATTAAACTTTTATCGCTTTCGTGGGAATATAAACAAGGTTTATTTTATTCCTATGTAAATACGTATTATATACTATTATCCTGTAATTCCCTCTCTATATATGTATATAATTCCCGATAATGTTCAAGGATTCTTTTCATTCGAACGGATGAGAAGAGATGATTCACGCGAGTCGTATCAGAAAATTCTATTGGATTTCTTATTTATTCTCTTCATCCGCGTACGGACAGACGGACATATTTTGTTGCGAGAGTTGTAAAATCGATGGAGAATTTTCGATGGTTTGGAAAATTGATTTGGAGAAATGGAAGCAGTTCTCCGATCTCTTTAGAATTTTTTCTGAAGAAAAGAAAAGAAAAAAAAGAATCAAGATTCGAGTAGAAATAGGACAAATTGAAGGATAATTTTATCCGATATTAAATCAAAATTATACCCGTGTAATTATCTTAGAATTATCTTTGCCGAACGTTTCGCAAACGATCGTGACTATTTTATCCTCAAGTAAGCTCGTTTCTCGCGTCATTAATTTCACCCCGAGAGTGCTAGAGAAGAAGAAGAAGAAGAAGAAGAAGAAGAATAAGAAGAAGAAGAAGAAGAAGGAGAAAACGGAGTGGAGGAGAGAGAGAGAGAAAAAAAGCGAGGACGAAATTAACATGACCAACGCGAATGAGTTTCGGATTGTGGGCCACGCGGTCGCTAATGATTTAACGAGCCGGTGGCACGCGATGGGCGTGGATTCCGGCAGGAGATTCGGGAATTAAGATGTTGCAACCCGCCATCCGAGCCCTCCATCTTTCGCGGAATCTCCCTTTAACGAGGGAACCATTGTCTTGATTGATTTTTGCCACGGATTTCTCCCCGCCTTCCGAAAATTTTAACCAATTATTCCTCTTTTTCTTCTTCTTCTTCTTTTTCTTCTTAGGCAGGGGAAACAATTTTAATGATTTAACGAAGGAAGGGGAGGGGGAAAAACTCTTCTGTTCGAGAGAGATGAATTCATTAAGATCGAAGGTATTCGTTAATATTCCATTTCACGGTTGCATCTCTAGTTAAGATGTGGAGGGTAGAATTAGACGCGAGTTTAATGGATATTAAGAAGGAAAATTAATTATGATTTTTTTTTTAAAAATCGAATAATGGTTTTAAGGATAAGGTGATTTTTTCCATATTTATGTATAGACGATTAATATTTGAACAATTAATATAATGTGTCTTTCAAACGTTAAATTTTGAAAGATATGTGGAAATTCTTGGAATAAACGTGAATATTATCGGATTCCATCGATCAAAGCAGACAAAATGTATCTATCTGCACGAGGAAAAAAAAAGATTTTAAGACCTTGAGACAACAGGTGGGCAGATATGTCGAGATACACGCGAGAAATAAAGAAAAAAATCGAAGATAGATCCTCTCTCATCTTTCCTCTTTAATCCTCGGTTAATTAAAACGAAGATTTTCATCCATCTTTTCGAAAAATTTCAATCCGATCTCGTGTGCTAGTAGAAGGTTCGTGGATTTTTATCAATCAAAGACGAAAGAGATCAACGCGATAGATCAATAAAAAAGAAAAAGAAAAATACGAACAGGAGTGCAATATGTATTTAGAAATCCATAAAATTTCATAGGTTTTGATTACTACTCGAAAGCAATAAAATATACAAATGAGCAGAGATGATTATTTTGTAAAAGTTGGTTTTAAAACGAGATCTACAAATTGAAGATATAGTTGTGATATACAATTGTCTTAAATAATAGATTGTAATTGTTTAATTGGAAAATCTGATAATGTTAAGATATCGATGATAAAATAAATTTCTCTTCTCTTATTCAAAACTATCATTAGAAATATCGTTAACCATTCTTTATGAATTAATAGAAATTGAAATACAACACTCTATTCCCAACTCGATTCAAACATTCTTAAAAGTAAAATGAAAAATCTACTTGAAAATATTTCCACCCCGTTCGTACAATATTTCATATACTCCATCCAGACAAATCTACTCCACGTAATACGCCTTATCCCATCTCCGATCTCTCGAAGATCGAGAGTTGCGTTTACAGTGGCTAGCGAGCAGCAGGGTACCTTGTCACCTTGAAGCTATTGCTCGAAGATATTGTAGGTTGAGTGTAGGTAGATTCCCCCTCTCCTCCACCGAGTGATGATCCTTCGCCAACCACCTTGTCCCTCTCTTTCTCTCCTCTTCTAGCCGATAAAGCGGCTAGCTAGTCCCTCTGGTCCCAGATTTTCCCAGGCAGATTTTCACGCGGATCGAGAACGAACGAAGGAACGAACGAACGAACGATCGAGGAAAAAGAAGGAGGCGATGGCGTCGCGACGACGAGAATCGCGCGTGGAACGCAAGCCGGTCGCAGCGTTCTCGGCCGGCTTCTCTCTCGCTCTGAAGGAAGGAGGAACGTTGGTTAAGAACTGTCGATCGCGTGGCACCTCCCGAGAGGGATCTCGATTCTTCCGTCGGTTGGGAAGGGTAACCTCTAGCAGCGACCCACGCGATCACTGCCTCCGCTCGCTTGCCTGCCTCCGCACGCGATCCGCCTCTCGAACGGACGTCCGCGATCTCTCGATGTGGAGTGGCTCGAGGGGCGAATTTGAAGAAATCGAAGAATGATGGATACAATCGGGGGGAGAGGGAGAGGGATTCGTGAATGGAAATAGAGAAGGAGGATTTGAAGATTCGCAGCTTTCCGAATTATTATTCGAATTTTCTCTCCCCCCTCCCTACTCTCGAAAACAATGTGATAATTTTAATTTCAAGATTATTTGAAATGGAAATATCTTGCGAGTTCTAGATCCCCTGCTCGAATAAACTTTAAATAATCGGTATTGAAAGGTGTATGGCAGTTGGAAATTTATGCGGTGTAAATAAACAGGAGGAACAGCAATCGGAAGGTGCATCAATCCAAAAAATTATTTCTCTACGTCTATTTCCATCTACATCGAACAAATAAACCGTATCTTGCGCGCGTATATATTTGATCAGCGGAGGATTCGAGGATTCTCCTCTTCCCCAAATTTGTAACTTGTAGCTATGAATTTTTAAAGCGAAGCGGAGTTCAAGGACCTCCTCCTCTCTCGTTTCCTTCTTTCCTCCTTAAAAATATATTATATATTATATATTATATACGTGTAATAAGAGATCGAATTTTAATTTTGAAAAATCTATACTGCTATACACCCGATACGTTACACCACCCAACACTCGGCCGTGAAATCTTCCACGTTACGAAGGCTTTAACGGTTAAGCCATTACCAGGCCGTCACCCGTTAGATTTCGATGGCAAGGATACCTGTTTATAAGGCGGCAAACCGCGTTGTTGACTGCGAGAGAGCCCGTGGCACGCCGACGCATTCACCTGTATGACGTAGTCCACCGGATCGGATAGGATCGGGCGGGCTCTAGAAGCGGCGATTAGCGGGGCCCGTGGGCGAGCGGATCGCGGAGGAGGAAAGGCGCCGTGGAAAAAATCGAGACCGCTTCGTGTAAAACTAGTTGATGACGTGGTGTGCCAAACACTCGTTCGAATTCGGCTCGGGGAACGAACTCTCTGTTTCTTCTTCCTTCCTTTGTAATCGTGGATACCCATCCAATCGTGGATGGATGATAAACTTTGGAAAATTACATAAAACAGAAAAGAAAAGAAAAAAAAAACGTGACAAGAAATGGTAGAATAACATCATAGAATTAGCAATATCCGTAGCTTTCCTAGGACAGATTTTTCAGAAAATTGGTATCCAATGGATAGGATCTTTTTATTATAAATAAAATTCCTTCCTTCTTTTTTAAAAATTATTCGTGGCATTTTATTTTAGATCAAGCAGGAAAATGATGACATTTTGCAAAGGCAATCGTAATCGTAGATATCCATCCAATGGATGATAAAAAAATTTGGAAAATTACGTAAAACAGAAAAGAAAAAAAACGTGAGAAATGGCAGAATATCATCAATTAGCAATATCCGTAACTTTCCTAGGACAGATTTTTGAGAGAACTGGTATCCAATGGATAGGATCTTTCTATTATAAATAAAATTCCTTCCGCGTCTTTTTTAAAAATTATTCGTGGCATTTTATTTTAGATCAAGCAGAAAATCGATGACATTTTGCAAAGGCAATCGTAATCGTGGATACCCATTCAATGGATGATAAACTTTGAAAAATTACATAAAACAGAAAAGAAAAAGAAACGTGACGAGAAATGGCAAAGTAACTTGCATCAATTAGCAATATCCGTAGCTTTCCTAGGATTTTTCAGAGAGCTGATATCCAATAGATAGGATCTTTTTATTATAAATAAAATTCCTTCCGCATCTTTTTGAGACCCGTCGTTTAAAAATTATTCGTGGAATTTTATTTTAGATCAAGCAGGAAATCGATGACATTTTGCAAAGGCAATCGTAATCGTAGATATCCAATGGATGATAAAAAAATTTGGAAAATTACGTAAAACAGAAAAGAAAAAGAAACGTGACGAGAAATAGCAAAATAATGCATCAATTAACAATATTCGTAGCTTTCCTAGGACAGATTTTTGAGAGAACTCAATGGATAGGATCTTTTTGTTATAAATAAAATTCCTTCCGCGTCTTTTTGAGACCCGTCGTTTAAAAATTATTCGTGGAATTTTATTTTAGATCAAGCAGGAAATCGATGACATTTTGCAAAGGCAAATCGAATCACAGAAATCCTTTCCTCCCATTAATTCGTCATTCTCGCTGAAAATAACCCCACTTCGAGGGGGGAGGGTTATTTTAAATGAAAAAAAATGAGTTTCGGTTATACACCTAACAGCCTACCAGAAGAAGACGAAGCAATCTCGAGCTTTCTGATCCCCTACGAGATCCCCTCCGATTATCTCGATCCATTCCGAACCGACGACGAAACGGCACCGGTACCCGGCGTCCAAAGATTACGTTAGGAGAAGGAGGAGGAGGGGGGGCCGCATTCGGCCCGGCCGTTTCACTTAACGATCCGATCGAGGGGGCCAGAAAACACGTGGCGGGTTCGAGGAGGCGAGCTTCCTCGTATCTCATCCGTATCTTCGTTCCACGTGAAAAATGGGCTTGCGACGGCCAACTCTCTCACGGGATCCGCGGCCGGCCACGACAACACGGCGACAACCAAACCGATCGCGTATCATTCGAATATATCCCCCCACCTCCTGCAAACACGGTTCCACGTATTAATCGCCCCCTCCCCTCCCCGTCGCGATGATTTATTCCCGAATTAAGATCCGGATCCGGATAACGGTAAGTGGAGCGCGTTGGACCCTCTCCAAGATCTTCGAAAGGCCTTCTTAAGTAGCGTGACATTCATTCAGAGTATAAAGTGTGGGGTGTTTTATATATATATTCGCGAAAGATATTTGCCGGGGTATCGAGAGTTTGTTGAGCTATATTATTTATTGAAACGAATAGGAACGTTTTTGTTCATGTTTATTGTTTTGCAACCACGATATTTAAGCTCCACTTTGTTACATTTTTCCTAGCTAGAATAGTAGTACATCGATTCTAATTCCAGGTATCGAGAATTACTGCACGAAAGAACATCGAATAACTTCGTTTTCGAAATCATTGAATCTCAATTAGACAAGAAATCGGGAGACGGAAAGTTGTCAATTGTTCCAAAGATATTACACACACATATATATATTAACCTGTACGAGGAACGACAGGCTGGAGAGATATAACAAAATAGGCTAACCCTCTCCAAGAGTATCGACGCGAGTACGGTGATCGATGGTTTCTCTTCCGGTGTCGGATACTTAAACTCCACTTTGTTACATTTTTTCCTATTATACAAGAATAGTAGTTACATCGATTCTAATTCCAGGTATCGAGAATTACTGCACGAAAAAACATCGAATATTGAATTTCGTTTTCGAAATCATCGAATCTCAATTAGACAAGAAATCGGGAGACGGAAAGTTGTCAATTGTTCCAAAGATATTACACACACACACATATATATATTAACCTGTACGAGGAACGACAGACTGGACAGATGTAACAAAATAGGTTAACCCTCTCCAAGAGTATCGAGGCGAGTACAATGATCGATAGTTTCTCTTCCGGTGTCGGATGCTTATAGCTTCAGTTACATTTTTCCTACCTATACAAGAATAGTAGTTACATCGATTCTAATTCCATGTATCGAGAATTACTGCACGAAAGAATATCGAATATTGAATTTCGTTTTCGAAATCATCGAATCTCAATTAGACAAGAAATCGGAAGATGAAAAGTTATCAATTGTTCCAAAGATATTACACACACACACACACACATATATATATATATATATTAACCTATACGAGGAACGACAGACTGGACAAATATAACAAAATAGGCTAACCCTCTCCAAGAGTATCGAGGCGAGTACAATGATCGATGGTTTCTCTTCCGGTGTCGGATACTTAAGCTTCACTTTGTTACATTTTTCCTACCTATACAAGAATAGTAGTTACATCGATTCTAATTCCAGGTATCGAAATCATCGAATCTCAATTAAACAAGAAATCGGGAAACGGAAAGTTGTTAATTATTCCAAAGATGTTACATATATATATATTAACATATCCTGTACGAGAAACGACAGGCTGGAGAGATATAACAAAATAGGCTAACCCTCTCCAAGAGTATGGACGCGAGTACGGCGATCGGTGGTTTCTCTTCTGTGGCGTGTATTTACGGCGTGTGCGTGCGTCGCCTAGCCGAAGGGGTCTCGGTCCGTTATCGGGCGAAAAGTCAAAAAGGGCCGGGCGAGATTTATCGCGGAGAAGGTGGTCACGTGGCCAATGGACCGTGGACCGTGGCGAGTGTAAACACGTGTTCCTGCCGTTGTATCCGACACCATAAAACTGGAGCACTTGATTTTACTGCCTGTCGCGGCCCCAATGGCGGGTCCCTCCTTCGATAAAAGTGTCCGCGAGGGGCCCCGAAACGCGCCACCACGAATCTCCTCGACTCCCCCCCCTCTCCTTCCTTTTATTGGATCGGTATCTCGGGACACGCGTGACACGCCGCTTTCCCCCTTATTCTTCCTCCTCCTTTTCTTCTTCTTCTTCTCCACCGCGCCGCCTCACACCCTTGCCATATAGGAGGAGGGGAGAGGGGAAGGTAATAAAATAAAATATTCTTAATATTTACGAGCGGACGACTCGTTGCCACTTGGAAGAAAGTCTTCCGTGGAAAGACTTCTGGTCGGCAGTCTTTGTTCGAGGGGACCGCGATTTATCGGGGGTATGTATAAGGGCCACTTGGGGGTCATCGGGGTCCCCGTTTTCGATGCCGAAGAGATACTTGAGGAACCGGTGCGTCAAGGAGATCGTTTTTATAGGCTGGCCGGATAAGAGAGGAGGATATTTATTGGAAATGGGGATTCGGGAATTGAAACGTAAGGTGTTGCTTTCTTTCCTTTTTTCTTTTTTTTTGAAGAGTATCGATAATATTCGTTCGAAGAAGTCGGGATAATAAGAATATAGATTTATAAAGATGAAAAACGAATACGAAACAACGATATAAATGTATGAATAATCGGAGCACGAATATATATATATGTGTGTTGAGAGGCTAGATGTCAAGTGTACGACGAAGTGGAAAGCAAAACACTCCATTTCGGTCATTGTCACCTGTTGCACTTTTCCACAACCCACGCGTCCCTCCTTTGAAACTTGCGCAACCTCCAAGCGCATACAACCTCCTCCTCCTCCTCGCAATTTCCATTCAAACAATCCTCCAGAACGAGCGGAGGAAAGTTGGCGAAATACCAACAAAACTCGTGGTTGGGCAACGAGCAACAACGCAAGCGCTCGAGGAACGTCGCCGGGACGGACAATCGGGCGGAAATATTCTCAGAACGCTGCGCTCGCGATGATTGCGCAACGGAAGAATTACCTGTTTGTACTCCTGTTAGGAAATTAGGTGGAAAAACGAAAAGGCTCGCGGTCGATGGCAAAACTTTCTTAGAAAACCGCTTTCGCGGCCTGCCTCGAAAACACGCGTGGAACACCTGGAACACCTCGAAGCGCGACTCGGGATAGGAGATAGAGGTTTTTCCCAACGATGATCAGCCTCGGTTGGGAACAATACCCGACGGGGCCGTAACAAGCCCGACTTATGACGTGACGATGTTTGATAAATCGATTAAACGATCGGAAAAACTGGCTCGATCGAACGACAATGTTGGTTTCGCGGAGGGAAACGTGCCTCGAATCGATGAAACCAGGCGGTATCCCAGCGGGAAGTTCGATCGGTGGAACGATGCTGGAAAATTACCGGAAAGTGGCTCGTTCGTGACTGGAAGATTGCCGAGAATTGCCTATTTGTCCTTTGCACCGTGTGTCGTTAAGGGTTTGTCGACTCGATACGGGGGAACCGATAATGTCGATGGATACACTTTTTATGCTCTTTCTTTTTCCTTTTCCCTCCTTTCTTTTTTCTTTTGACTTTGTCTTTGCTCCGTTTCAAGGAAGTTTCAATCAAGCTGGTGTTATCGAACATAGCATCGTTCACAGCAAATTCAAGATTCCACGAACATACCTCAACATATGTTGAAATATTTGACGAAGATGAGAATATTTGATGCTTCGAAATGAAAAGAGAAACGAAGAGACTCGTAAACTTTTCTCTCAATCCTCGACAAACTGGCTCCTTCCCTCGATCGAGGAATTTTAATTAAAAATCGAAACGTAAACAACTCTCGGGAATCCATCGGAACAAAGGAATTATATATACCGCTTCGAATTATATTCCTCCGCATCTTTTTCTCCTCCTTCGCGTCTAATGCAACGATCCAAGGTTCGTTTCGAGATGCACACGACGTGGAATTAATTCGCGGCACGTACACACGCCGATTTCCAGGTAGCGGAGAGGAGGGAAGCGTCGCGCTTCGAGATCCATCCCGGCCGCAGCTTTCGTCGCGCGGAATTAATCGATGATTTAAAGGTGGGCAAGGTCGATCGTCGGGGGCGATGATTCAGAGAGAGGCGGTGAGTAAGAGGCGTCTTCTCGTGTTCTGGGACGTGTTTGGGACGTACGGCGAAGACGTACGGGCCCCGGGGAAGAAAAACGGGGGCCCGAATTTATCTTGTTGATCGATCGCCGAAGAGGCAGGAAGAGGCCTGGCCCCCGGGCCCTGCCGCTTATCGGCCCCTGCAATCTTCGCTCCTCGACAATTCGACAATTCCCAACGCGACAAATTTTTGCACCCCCGACACGCGGCTGTCGATCCAAAATGATGGAAATATATCAGCTTCTTGCTGAATTCTGGGAATATCTGTTTCACTCGGAGGGTGTCGGGGGATTCGTGGTGGATTCGTTCGCACCAATTTCTTGCAATTCTTTTTTCTCGTAACGAGATTCGAAGCCTCTGAAGCATCGTCACGTATAGAGATTTGTATCGAAAGCGTGTATTCAAATACGTATGATGAAGATGATTAAGATTATTTTACTGAAACGAGAAAAAATAACAAAAATGTCGAAGCCTCTGAAGCATCGTCACGTATAGAGATTTGTATAGACTTGTATCGAAAGCGTGTATTCAAATACGTATGATGAAGATGATTAAGATTATTTTATTGAAACGAGAAAAAATAACAAAAATATCGAAGCCTCTGAAGCATCGTCACGTATAGAGATTTGTATAGACTTGTATCGAAAGCGTGTATTCAAATACGTATGATGAAGATGATTAAGATTATTTTACTGAAACGAGAAAAAATAACAAAAATGTCACACATACGTGAGGAGTGATGGAATCTCGTGTCTCATTTAAAAAAGAAGAAAGATATGTTAATCTTCCGCTCACTGCAATAATATTACTATAAATGCGAAAAGAAATTGTGACAAGTTGTGATTAGCTGTTACAAAAGAGTGATTTCAAAAAGATAAAAGAAAAAAGGAAAGACGAAGGAATACTGTTCCACTTTCTGGAACCGGATCAGGAAACACAGCTAAAGAAAGCCGGTACTACGTAGGGTATTGCGACTTTCGAGCGTGGAACAAAAGCGCGCACGAGGTCGAAGCATGGTTTAATTAAGCGCGGCCGCTATTAGGGCCGAAAATTCGCGAAGCTCGCTTTAATTTGGACCAGGATTTCGCCACGGTAATAAAACGAAACGGACCGATAAAAGAGAAGGCACAAGGTGTCCGTTTGACTGTCCATCGTGGCCGTGCTCTGTAATAAAGGCGGCTTTGCCTCTGCCCCCATTGTCTTGCCTCCACCTCTTTCTCCCTCTCTCTCTCTCTCTCTCTGCCTCCGCTTCTTTTTTCCTTCTCCCTCCTCTTCCCTCCGAGTCAACCCCTTCTTTCGTTGTTCCGTGACTCGTTATCCCGTCGTTCTGGCTCGTTCCGAGGCAACCGTTTCCTCCCGCGTGCCACGCGGGAAAAGTTTATTGTTAAGGGTCATTTTAGACCCTTGCTCCTTTGCCAGTGTTCGTAAAACCATCTCCGAAATCAGCCCAACGGCAGTAAAACTGGCTTAACGCGCCTTTGCCCTCCCTTCTGATTAGTTCAAATTTCCATAAAGAAATCTTTAAGATAGGATATTGACTGGATTCTATACGATTCTATACGATTCTTCTTCTTCTTCCTCCCTTCTGGCTAGTTCAAATTTCCATAGAGAAATCTTTAAGATAGAGTATTGACTGGATTCTATACGATTCTTCTTCTTTTTTCTCCCTTCTAGTTAGTTCAAATTTCCATAGAGAAATCTTTAAGATAGAATAAGTATTGACTATATAGTAAGTATATTCTATACGATTTCAGATTATGATTTCTATACGATTTCCAGAAAGATTATGCGTATGAAAGATTCAATCAGAATTATCGATTTGGTTTTCACGATTGGTGTTTGACTATTTGAAAATTTGTAATAACAAATATCACACTGGAGGTGATACAGAAAAATAAAATTAGGAGAAATCAGTTCTGTTCAGCATCCCATACCTACTCAAATAATCTCGAATAGAAATGAAGAACTCGAAAAATAGAATTGCATAAATCTTCGAGATTAGACGCAAAAGAATGAAAAAGAAGAGAAAAAGGAGAAAGAAACCGAAAGAAGAGTTTCGTTTCAAAACAAATCACCGTTCCTCCCTAAACGATCTCATAAGGAAACGATTGGTACGCGGTGGCATCCAAAGACATCTCCTCGTCCGAGAGGAGAATCCGGCTGCATTCGATGGTGCCAGGTATCCGTTGCGGTTCTGGTTTCTGGTACTGGATTCTGGTCCGCAGACGGGGGCCCCCGATTAAAATGGAAACAAATGAAGTTGGACGTAATGAGGTCCTGCGGTGAGGGAGAACCCGTTCTTTAATTTATTCCCCTCCTTCGACCAACCTCTCTCTCCCTCTCTCTCCCTTCCTTTTCTCGTGTTACGCTTCTCCTCATCCTCGATTCTCTATGTACTTCCACCGTGTTCCACCTCGTTCGCTCTTCATTTTTCATCCTCCCGTGTATTTCACTCCGTTCCGTGAACTTCCACTTTTGTCCTGATACTTTCTCTCTCCTCCTCTCTCTCTTTTCGATCCAATTCCCCGTAACCTCTGATCACAGGGATACCTGATGTATTCCTGTGTAGATCTTTGCCCGTTCGGAACAAGTTGCAGTTTGTTTGGACAGTGCAAGAAAATTCTTATCCATGAAGATTAAATATCGCGGGTTAACAATTAAATCTGTTGTAGGTTGTTCAATCGACATGGAGCCAAGGAGAAGAAAATTCAAATTCAAACGTTTATCTATCGTATAATATTCCTTCGAATTCGAGGCTTCCTAAAAACACGATCGAGATTATAATATAATGAAAAGAAAAGAAATATGTTAAGCAAGAAATAGGATGGCTTGTTCTTATTCTCCGTTGCAGTTTGTTTGGACAGTGCAAGAAAATTCTTATCCACGAAGATTAAATATCGCGGGTTAACAATTAAATCTGTCTGTAGGTTGTTCAATCGATGGAGCCAAGGGAAGGAAAATTCAAACGTTTATTTATCCTATAATATTCCTTCGAATTCGAGGCTTCCTAAAAACACGATCGAGATATAATGAAAAGAAAAGAAAGGAAATATGTTAAGCAAGAAATAGGATGGCTTGTTCTTATTCTCCGTTACAGTTTGGACAGTGCAAGAAAATTCTTATCCACGAAGATTAAATATTAAACGGGTTAACAATTAAATCTGTTGTAGGTTGTTCAATCGACATGGAGCCAAGGAAAATTTAAACGTTTATCTATCCTGTAATATTCCTCCTGTTTCCTAATTCCTAAAAACACGACCGAGATCATAATATAATGAAAAGAAAAGAAAGGAAATATGTTAAGCAAGAAATAGGATGGCTTGTTCTTGTTCTCCGTTCTTTCGACGAAAAAACTTGACCAAAAAACTTCAACGTACCCGTACTTCAACGTTACGTAATTACCTAAAATATAACTTCGGAAGCGATCCAAATCCGATGTAGAAAGCAAAGAGAGGCGAGGATTTCACCGCGACGAGACCGATCCGGTTGACAATGGGTTGGCAGAGCGGCCGGTTGACATTATAAATCGCAATCAGTGGCTACCGAGCTACCAGAGGGGGAGGGGAGGAAGATGGGCGAGGGGACGGGCAAGGAGAGGGACGGCGCATTATGCAACCGCGGGGATGACCGGATCAGGAGACAGGTTTATGGGCGTTAAAAAATGGCCGGGCCCTTTAAACCGCGTAATTAAGTGCCGGTATTTTAAGCAGCAGTCAGAACTCGAATGCGCGAGTGAATTATACCTACACGGGGGGGATACCGGGTTCAAAACTCACGTGGAAATTCCTTGGCCAATTGTTTCCTCGCCGATATATTATGCAGTTTCTCCTCCTTTGAATGGTGGCGAACGAAACAATGAACGAGGGGTGGTACACGATATGACGTTTAAACGGAGAATTTTCTCTTTTCTTTTTTTTTTTTTTTCCTTTTTTTGTCGGCCGAGGAAATGGGTGGAGAGAGTTGAGTCAAGTTGAGGTATTTGGTGCTTTCACCGTGGATATATATCTTACGCGTGATATATTTTAAAAGTCCATTTTCTTCGGACGCACTTGCGTAACGATTTATCGAGCAATAAGATCGGCGGATCGATAAGCGGGGAAGTTGTAAATTGTAGTATTAATTGCAGTTTTCTCTCTACTCTGCTTAACAATAGTTTCGTGAAATTATTAATAGTTTCGATCTTGTTTCTATATATATATATATGAAATTTGCAGAATATATACGGATATATCTCTTTTTCAAAGAGAAATTACAATAACGAAATGATGTCAAACTCGAAGAACGAAGAATCATTTGCAACGTAATATAGAGTTGATGAGGAGACCGATTGCCGATCAAGGTTCCCTCTCGGATAGAAACAAGGGCGCCAAGTGATTTCTCGAAAATTAAACACGTGCGAGAGCGTGTAATAGCGTGGAATCTAGTGAATCACTTACGGTTTCCCGAGAAACTGGTAACAAGTGGATGCAGATGAAAGTTCGATGCTTACCTGCAACAGAAAGAAACCGGCAATTAAACTCGTTGCCTCGTTGCGTCACCAATGTTATTTCGAAATCTCTTTCGACGTTGAGGTCGAAAGGAAACGTTTAGAAATTGCAATTCGTTTCGAGAATTGTTCTCGAAAATTTATAATAATACAATGTTGATGGTGTTTGATTGAATTCAAAAAATTATATCCCATTTGTTAAAATTTCAAGAATCAGGAAAAATATTTAATCGTTTCTCTCGTTTCTGAATCGGTTAAAAATAAATTTTTAAAGATGCATTCATCGCTTACAATAATTCAAAATGAAGTTGAACCTAGGCTCGTCCCATTTTAGATTTCTTTTCAAAATTCAAAAGTTGGAGATTGGTAAGAAAATGCGATATCTTCAAAGAAATTCCATCGAGCAAATTTCGAATTACATAGAATCATCTCACGCGTGTAACCGATTCATACGTACCCTGATCTCAATGTATCGAGTTTAATCTCTTATAAATAAAGAAAAGAAATAGGATTGATACATGCTTACGCGTAATTCAGTTAGCTCAAGAATATATCAAGAATATCTTGTTATATGCAGATTCGATGTATAATACGAAGGGAAAATAAGAATTCGATCGAAACGAGAATCGATTCCAATCTTATTGACCCTTCTGATTACATCGAACGAGATTTAAAAATGATTTTTCAATTTCGATGAAACTCGTCCACCTTAAAAATATCTTAAAAATACATTTCAGTGTTTTTAAACTTCGAATTCGAAATATTTCAAATCCTTTTAAAAATATCGTACTTCTATATTAATCTGTAAATAAATAATCGTGTGAAAGCGATACATCAAACCCTTCTCCCTCTCCATGACAAATTATCCGCGAAAGTAAACAACGTGAGCGTGAATCATTTGTACGTTTACAAAAGGAATTTAGAATGTTTCGGCACGAGAAGTGATATAAGCCTTTCGATCATCCGGAGAAATCAAAATGGCGGGCGAGCGAGCGCGGCTAGCCTTCATCATCCAAGCCAGATTACAGGGTTAGGGATGCCGATCTCGAATGGAAAAAACGCATCCGACTACAGCATCCCGCGGTCTATCTTATCTGATCTCGCACTTGCAGAATGCGAATCACTTTATGATACGGCCGCGTTAACATCAAAGCAGCCTTGGGCCCACTCGTTCCCGGGAAATCTTCTTCTTCTTCTTCTTCTTCTTCTCCTGCTATATTTGATCCCCGTCCTGGAACGCGGTGGATATTTGAATTTTAGCAGCTTCTTTGCTGTGACGATGCAAAGGATGGAAAGGAAAGAGTACAAGTTGAGGAAAATCTTGAGGAATCTGGGGTAGATATTGTACTCCAGATATTTAAGGAGATCGAATTTTTGTGGAGAAGTTTCAGAAGTGTAGACCTTTGGAATTTGTGGATATTCTTGTGCCACCTGTTTGTCGAGCGTGTCATGGAAGAACTTTTATTTCAATCTCTCGAAGCAGAGAGATTCTTTTAATCTTCGAGAATATTGGACGACGAATTAAACGTGTTTTAGATTATTACAAATTGTTACATTCTACTTTAACGTAGAATTTTATTACAACGTCGTTATCAGAGGAAGTTCAATGGATGTGATAACAAGGATGTGGATAATACTAAGAAAAATTCGAGCACGACAGATGAATCGACCGTTTTTCTTCCCCTCCCCCTTTTTCGAGGGGAATTTAGACCTCCCAGAGTGTGTCGCGACAAGTACAACGGCTTCTTGCCCACAATTGGAGGGACGTTCAAAAGTAAAGTTTTGGAGGAAAGTTTGGCGAACAAGTTTTTCACTTGGTGGCAATTCCTTCACGTAAGCGAAGCTACGTCACGGAACGGGTATGGGGGGTCAATTACAAAGGGAATGGCGGCTCGCGGGGCGAAATTCAATTACGTTAGAAAAACAGGCTGATCCAGCCGTCACAAACGAAATGGCGGCGGACGACCGTGCCGTGCTTTGTGCAGGGACAAACACCACAGGTATCTTTCTTTTCTTCCCTTTTTTTTTTTCTTTTTCTTTATCTTTTAAGTCGCTGTTATCTCGATCTTCGACTAAATTAGAAAAATTTCACCAAGAAATTGTAGAAAGAAGAATGGGATGTTCCTTCCATTTAATCTCATTAATCGTTTAACAGAAAAATTCGTTGATTGAAAATTGACCGAAATGAAAGAAAAATAAATTGAAAAAAATCCCTCGAACAAAAATCTTTCCAAAGATAATAATAAAATGTTCGATACCAAAGGTCCTCTCACTCGAGGTCGTCACTGGAGGCACGATCTAATCGCGGATTAGGTCATAAGCGCAGCCTTAGGGCGAGTCGGGCAAGAAAATAGGTGGCGGAATACCTGGCGATCCGCGGCATGCTTACGCAACCAGCGTAATTATATTTATTAGACGGTGAAAAATTAAACAAAGCCGCGGAACCTTGCGTTTCCACCATCGAGGGATTCACCGATATCGAGAGGAAATAGCGTCGAGAGATATCTTCTCTCTTTCCTTTTCTCTTTTAACGAATATATACACGCTTCTTGGTTAATTTACGACGTCTGCACAGACGAGACGAACTCGCTTCTTTTTGCGAAACGCAGGTCCTCGTGACACGCGATTCGCGTGATCTACAGGGGACGTGTGGGACGTTTAGAACGTTTTCGTAGCTCGTCTCGATTTTATATTCTTTTTTCAGACTCGTTGAAGCGGATCTGTTACGGATTTGAGAAAAAGTTCGCTTCGATTCCAAATACGAAAAGAGAAGTCGAGTATAATCGAAAGGGAGAAAAAAATTATACGAGAATTTTTAAAATCTTGGAGTAACGGAGCTTTTCCAAAAAATCTGATTCAATTAAAACGCGGATGGAACGTTGCCGGAAAATAAAGATAACGATTCGTTAGCGCGACGAGATCCATCTCGTCGAGGGAAAAATTCCACGGTTCACCTATGCGTAACGCGTGTAAAACGATGATAATAATTAATCACGAGAGATCTGGGGCCCTGCGTATATATATATATATATATATATATATATATATATATATATATATATATATACGAGATAACGAGCAGGCCCGTTAATTTAAGTAACTGTTACGATCTCGTGCGATTGCACAACGCAGAGCAACGCGGAGCGAGTGCACGCCTCTCTCGATCCCTGTTGGATCTAGGATCGACGCACATGGCGCGCCGATAGGTAACGATCTGAGTGAATTTTCCACCTTAAATAGGCAAGACGATCTGTCCCTCTATGGCGAAAAACGAAAGGCGTAACCTTCGGGCTCACCTTCGAGCAATTGATCTTCTTTTTCCTCGCAGCGAGAAACCGAGAGGACGACCGGCTGTGCCGCTGCTGGTTTGTCGCGCGAACAAACTCGTTTCTCCAACTTTTGCGCGAAACGAATATACGCTCTTTTCTCTCTTTTTTCTTTCCTTTTTTTTCCCCTATATCTCTCTCTCTCTCTCTTTTTCTCCCGCTTAATTGGATTTTTCGAGAAAAATGACTCGAGTATTTTTTTTTCTTTTTTTTTTTCGAGCGAGAAATTCAGTATTCGGCGTTTAATTAATCCATCGAGAGCTCGGATATTTCGTGCAAGATGTTGAAGACAATCGATTCGTGTGAAAATAAATTTAAAATGTTAAAGAATTATATAGAAAGTTTGCTCCTCCAAGGTATAAGAAAATCGACAAACGATATCGAGATAGATGATTAATTATTCTCTAAATGACGATCGTCAAGTCGATTGGCTCGTCGTTCAAAAATTATATTGATATTTGCACGTACGGAATAAAAAAATTACGAACGGATATTTTATACACGAGTTAATAATAAACGAATCCGACACTCCCATGCTAATGAGACAGCTAATGCCAAAACGTACTTCATCTTGCGATCCGTCGCTCGAGAATGTTTGACAGTTCGACAGTTGTCTTCGATTTCACTCGGAAATCGCGATGATTTTGACACACGCGCGAATTCATTAAAAAAAAAAAACATCAGGAGAAATTTTTATCGATAAAATTACAATACAATTTCGAATCAGGATAAAGAATCGATACGATAATTCTACTTCGCCACGAGATTGTTGCTACAATATGCAAATTTAATTCGCGCGCGCGACGCTCGAGTTACGCGATGATGGAACGAGAACAAGCTGTTGCGATAGTTTTTATTATTATCTGAGAGAGAGAGAGAGAGAGGAAGAGAGAGATAATTATCAGCGCGTGTTGCATTCACCCACGACCGCTTTTTTACGGCTCAACGATTCCTCTTGTGTTCCACTTCTATCCGTGCGCGCTCCACTATTCACTTCCCTCGCAGAAAATTTATTAGCGGATATTTATATGCAAATTTGTATTTTCGTCACCACGATGATTACAGAAGTGGAGAGTGATTCAATCTTTTGAATCGTGGCTACTACAACAGATCTTCGTATAATCGATCCTACGTGCATTTCAATGTTATTTAAATGTATATATACACCTTTAAATTTAAACAATCCAGATAAAAATTACATTATTCGTTGTACATGCATTCATTTCTATGATATATATATACGAAAGAAACTTGTCTAACTCTTTAACCTCTTTCAACAGAGATAAGAAGAAGACGAAGAAAAAAAGAGGGAAAAAAGAGAAACACGAAGAGCGAGCAAGAGAATAAATTATGCGGGATTTCCCGCTAATTTCCTAAAAGACAGGCGCGCAAAAGGCGCCGTAAGGGGGTCGGAAAATTGGAAAGCGAGGCCCCGAACGTTCGTTAGTCCGAATTAATTACACGTCGTTCCACTAACGACTGCCGTTTTCAACGCCTCTTTTTCTCGCGTCCCCATCATCCGTCCACCTCCTCTCCCCCTCCCAACTTCTCTTTCCAACTCTTTCTCCTCTCCACTCGCGGCCAAGCAACGTTGTTGGCCTCGATTTGTCAATCCACCCGACAAATCCTAAGTAGGGACTTCAAGTGTCGCCGCTTTGGATTGAAAGGGCACCGTTTAGCCAACGTCCAGGTGACTTTCGTGCGTTCCGCGAGATCTTTACGACGACACGTCTCGCGCGGCGAACGAACGAACGAACGATGAAACACGGCCTTCTTTTTCCTTCTTCTTCTTTTTTTTTTTTTTTTTTCCTCTCCATCCAACGACGACGTCGATCGTCCTATCCTAGTTATTTCGAGAAGAGAAGTGGTTTTGACGCGTATAGTCTGCTCACGAAATGATATCCTCGAATGATGACGTAATAATAATCGAGGAAACACAGGCAACGTTCTTCCTCTTCATCGACAAATGCAAATTTTACAATTATATATTCGAAGCATTGAAAATCGTACGAATATAGTACGATGGAAGGATTATTAGAAAGTGTGAGCAATATGTAAATGGGGCACGAAGATAAGTTTAATAGCGATCGTTTGATCGAGATTATCGAGGATTTTAGAGATAACGTGTTTGCATATTGATTTCTTATCACGGATTAAAGGATTTCTAAATGAGATCTTAGATATATATGTATTACTTTATCCAAGAAACTTTTTAATTTTATTTTCTGTCAGATTTCCGATTAGGGTGTTACGATATCGGGAATGATTGATATAAGGAAAAGTGCGATTAACGAAATACGAGTCGTTATGTTCTCTGGATCTTTTTCACGATGAGAAGGATCCATTAACCGATTCAACCGACAATCACCGGTGTACGACAGCCACGTATATTATACGTAATATTTCTCGAAAATATTCTCAGAGATATTCTGTTTCGAAGAGAGTGGAAGCTCGTTTTTGCAAAATTCACGCCGGTAGGCGGGATTTTTGTTGGAATGCGAAAACTTGGCCAATGACGGCCAAGTCCTCCGATCACCAGGAGATTCGCCAGCTTTGTCGCCATTGTCCCTTTCCCCGAGCCCTCTCTTTCTCTCTCTCCTATTTTAAAAAACGGCGACATTGGACAATGAACGAGGATCGCCGACTCCGCCATTCATCTTCGAGAGCACGCGAAAAACAATACATCGTTTGGCAATCGCATGTATAACCTGCGTATAAATTTTACGCCCGCAAAGAAAATATTCCTCGACGATATTTTGGCACGGCGACCGGTCCACGGGCCAAGAGGAAAAATAGCGAAAATGGCGGCCGCTGCAAATTATCCCCTGATCCTTGTCACTCGTTAAACGTTCTAAGCTAACCGTTTACACGAATTATATTATTCACGCATAAAATAACGAGTGGAAATAATGGAGGAAGATTTACGATTGTTTCTTTCTTCCTTTTTTCCTCGTCTTCTAATTAATCAAACGTTTCCACGAATATCTGAAGATTATTCCACGACACGATCTTTCGAGTTCGATTATTTTCAAGAGCGAGGAGAAGATAAATAAATAACACGACGACATCAGGGAAAGCTCTCAAACTCGAGGGAACAATGGCTTCGTTATCCGCACGATCCGAACGATCATCGAGATGGATCCCCGTTGTGGAAGAAGCTTCTTCCTCGGCGTGAATGAACGGCCGCGAGAACAATCATAATTCATAGAGAGGTTTACGCGAGCGTGACGCCGCGAGTAATGGCGGCACGCGACAAATCGAGCGGATCTCTCGAGGAGCGGCGGCCTCCGTCGCGTGTGTCTCTGGAACCGCGCGAGCCGAGTCTCGATTTTTGTTGCCCAGCCCGCTTTTCACGAGCGGAAACCGGCGGCTAATGATAACTTTGCCTGCGCGATCGGTATTAATAGCCTTACGATTGCGCAGTTGTTCTCTCTCTCCCCCTCCCCTGTCGGGTCATTACACGCTTTTTGCGGATGTCTTGTTAATTTATCGAGACTTCGTTGCTCCCTTTCCTCTTGTTTATGCACCAGTGATACCGATTCCATGCGGAACGCGTTAGGAACGGCGGGGGAAAGGGTGGGAGGGGGGGCGTTTCGTTTCGCAACGAGAAAGCGAAAGAGCGTGGAAAATCGTGTCTCCGAATTCGTACGCGTGAATTTTGATGATTCTTGAGGCCAGATATCACGTGTGAATTTTATGTGTGATATTCGTGTTACGAATTTAATTCAATTTCGCGTCTATTTCACTCTTTCAAACTATCAATTTCAAACTATACCTCATTCAAACGATAACTCTCGAATAAAACGTGACGTGAAATTGATGATTGAATTTAAGGAGAAGATTTTTTTCAATTGATTTTCAATTGATGATTGAATTTAAGGAGAATCATCAATTTCAAACTATACCTCAATTAAAACGATAACTCTCGAACAAAACATGACATGAAATTGATAATTGATAATTGAAATCGAATTAAAATCATCGATTTCAAACTCTCGAACAAAACGTGACGTAATATAAAATATAAAATTCTTTCGTTATCAGGATATTTATAACATTCTTTCACACCCTGATCCCTGAAGTTTGGGATAAATAGAGGATCGAAAGGTATTGGGAAAAAGAAAGAAAGGAATACGGATAATTTTAATCGGTTAAAAAGGCGAGGGATCGTGTTTATTCACAGTCCATTGCGTGGACGATAATCTGTCGGCGATCCGCATGCAATCTCGCCGGTAAATCATTCGTAGAGAGGTTACGCAAGACACTCGTTTCATTCATACACGCCGCTGGCTAATTATAATTCGAAAGGCGGCGATCGACGCCGCTTTTTACGAGGCGCGCACACTCTCGGAAAGATCGAGGGAGGGAGAAAAGAGAGGAAAAAGAAGTTGGGAAAGGCCGACGCTGAGAGAGAGAGAGAGAGAGAGAGAGCTTGCTCTCTTCGCGAGGAGATGCTGCACGCGTTTCGAAATTCCCGTATCATTGTCGCAACGATGCTTCGTGTCTTCGAGACTCTCTTGTACCTTCGCCTCCTCGTCGCTCTTGAACACCGAGAACGAGGCTAAGCTTTTATCCATTTTGGAGGAGTAAATGTTGCGAGGTTAATTCCGTCCTCTTCATCTTCGATTTCACGGAGATTTCATTATTCAATCGTGGCTTACTCGAGTACATTCAATGAAACTGTGCAACCGTTAAATTCTACAGGCTTGATAGAATTGTATCCCAGTTTTGATTAAATATCTTTTTTTTTTTTAGATACAACGTTTATTATTTTGTTTTTAAATTTAAAAAAAAAATGGACGTATCTTTTTCCATTCGGTTGCACGGCATTAAGATCCGCGTTTCGTTTCGTGCAAATCGATTATCTCGGGAGGAAAGATCCGCGAGCTGTCCGTCACGGAGAAAAGGATCAAGGAAAGGGAGGAGGTGAGAGATTAAGGATCGGGAAGAAATAATTACGAAACCCTGGAGGAGCGACAAGGGGATTAATATCTGACAACGAAATCTCGGTAGGAGGAAATTAATTTCACCGGTGCAATTAACATGTTGATCCTCGATCGAGTCACTCCTTCCGGGAAAAACCGAGAGGTAAACGCTCTCTTTTTTCCCTTTATATGCCTTTTAACCTCGAGAGACACGTTTCACTTACACGTTCTCGATAGACAGAAACATAGGATTAATTTTAGATTCGATTTTGGTCCTCTCTCGTGTTAACAAGACTCCGATCTTTCATAAAATCACAGATATCATCGTGATCAAAGCTTCAAAGATTCATGGAAAATTTGGATTTTGCAAAAATTCCCTTGGCGTGATATCAGAAGAAGAAGAAGAAGCGTACACGCAACATGAAACGGGACGTGGCCCGGGATGGCGACCTTTCCGGTTTTTTGGTATTCCTCGAGGAGGAGCGCGGCAAAGTCGCGCGCTTATAACGGGCCTCGTTCCACGGTTTATTGCCCGTGCACGCGGCTCCAGCTGTATCCACGATACAGGGAATCAGGGAGGGGGTTGGGGCGCGCACGGAAATGGAACGATCTCGCATAAAACGCGACACGGCCCTTAATCATCCCCGGCCGAGTGAAAATTAACATTCAACGTACACGTTGCACGATTCCGCGCGTATGCAAACCACCTGTCCTCGCCTCCTTTACCTTTTATCTCTGCCTTTCTCAATTTCTCCCCGCACATCTTCCTTCCTTTCTTCGTTTCGCGTCTTCATAATTGTATATTTCTTTTCCTTTTTTTTTCGCGACGCGTCTTTCATCTCTGATATAAAGAGATATAAAGGCAATAGCGCGAAGGTATTCTTATTCTTTCTATTCCTTGGAAGAAAATTTGCCTCGATTCGAAATTCAAGGAATCGAGATCTTTTTGGGAATCGATATATTCGTGTATACGCCACAAGATGTTGTTCGATTACGAATGTTTCTTACGTTTGTTGAATTCGATAAATATGAACAAACGAGTCAAAGAAGATTGTAACGCTCGAAGAATTAAGAACGTTTTTTTCATCGAGAGAGAGAGAAAAAAAGGAAGGAAAGAAAAAGGAATTAATGAAAACGATAAATAAAAAAGAGGCAGAAGAAATTTACTCGAACGACAGAATCTCTCCCCTTATTCCTTAATGGATAACGCGGTAATATTTAACGGGCTATTTAACGGAGCCTCGATGCTCGTCGTCCGGGTTAAGACTTAATTTACAAGCATTATCTTCGGCCTGGATGGCATTCCTCTTATCTCTCACCACTTAACCCCTTCGCCCGCGTGGCCGAGAACGCGTAAAATGTCAGCGTGGCCGGCGATGTCAGCGTGTCGGATACAACAGCCTTGGCTAATGTAGATTAATAAGCATTATCTCGGCTCGAAGCTCGTCCGCGATTTACGAACCAGTTTCGTTTATCTCCCGTTTAAAACCGTTTAAAGTACAAAATCCGACGTTACGGACTCCTCTCTCTCTCTCTCTCTCTCTCTCTCTCTGCACGCGAGAAATCCGCGCGAAAATATTATCCTCCCCCCTCAGAGAACGAGGTTTATCGAGTTTATAGGTCGTGCAACGTAACGGTTGTCGAACAGTGATTAAGAGATATAAAGGGAGGTTATTTTCAATCGAGAGTTATATCGTATTTCGGGCGCGAGGAAGATTTCCTTTTTATCGCGCGAGATCAAATTTTTTACGAATGTTTCGCGCTCGTAATTCGTAAATAAAAAAATATATAAAATTTAAAGATGCGAGGCCTTGGTCAATTCCTCGAATCGACGTGTAAGAATCATTCCTTTGGAAAGATCGAATTCCCCTCCTCCTTCAAAAAGAAAAAGATAGAAAAAATCGAAGAAGCAAAGCGTTTCAAAGAAGAAGCGAGAAGCGAGGACAGCGAGGATTTCTCGAGGAGTGGAGGAGAGATTAATCGCGGCGCGGGTCGGGTGTATCGAATCAAGGCGACCCGGTGCGCGCGAACGAGGAGGAATTCAAGCGGCTTTCGACAAGCGGCAGGGTCGTGTGCCGCTTGGCTGCGCTCAGTTACGCATCGGCTACCGGCCTATCAATGAACGCGCCCACGCGCGACTCGCTCTCGAGAGATCGACAGCCTCTCCTTCTCTCTCTCTCTCTCTCTTTATCCCTCGACCGGCTGCGCAAGGTCGTTTAATTCCTGCACGCCTCCAGAAAATAGATTTCACGAATGCAAATCGCCATCACCGACAGTGCGAGGCGAAAGTGAACGGCGCTCGGTGCACACCCGAGTTTCGATGCGTCGCTGTCTCCCTGCACAAGACAGAGAGAGAAAAGAATCTGTACAGAACGGCCAAGTTGTGTCCGCTGTTTACTGGATTTCGTAATTTCCTATAATATCGTGTGGTAGGAAACAATGGAGTTTACTTATTCTACTCTCGTGTAGAAAAATCGAGCTACATTTGAATGATGAGATCATTTCGTTCGGATTGAAAGAGACGTAAAATAATATTCACGTATATACGAATACAATATTTTCATGAATCGTTTAATGTTTACAACAGTACGTATATATGTACATAGATTTCTGCGAACAGACAAAATATGTAAATACAGTCTATATTATCTCACGATAAACACAACGTTTCTAGTCACCGACTACTGTTTTTCATTGTATCATTTCCATTCGGCTTTCATTCAATTTCGCAACGCGCGTTACGAAACATCGTCACACGACACCGTCTCCTCGAATTTTCGAAACGAACGAGCATTCATCCGTCAAAGAAAAGTATAAATTCGTCAGCGTGTTCTTCTTCGGGACGGAAGAAGGGATCTAGGAGGAGGATCGAGTCGGTAAGCAGTTCCGCCGCGTTTCACCTCGCCTTCGGCCATCGGATTATCAATGAACGCCCACGTGCTCAGGATCGATAACTCACCTTCTCCGCTCGTCTCTCTCTTTCTTCCAGCCGAGTCTGTCTCGTTCTGGGAGAGAGCCCATGCGCGGCTCATTTACGAAGCTCATTCTCGAGGCGGAGGAGAGGCAATCGAGTGGCAATTACGGACGATCGTACGAAGAAGAAACGGGTGGGAAAGCTTCTTCCGCCGCGCCCACGCGTGGAAACAGCCGCGAGCCGTTGTTGTGGAGAAATCGGAGAAATGGAAGATGGCTTGTTAAAGCGATCATCAGACGGGAGTAGTTGGGATAGACGAAGGTGATAATTCGTTTCCTCCTTTTTTTCTTCTTTTTCATTCTCGAAGTGAGACTCGATGATGAGAATCGTGCGAGTGTCGAAAGTTTCGGGGATACACGATGAAACGTTAAGATGAAAGACGATGGATTTATATATTCGTTTACCGAAAATTCAGTTTGTTCTGTTGTGCTGTGATAATAATTTCGAAGAATCGTGGAATTTTATGGAGAGATTCGTTGAAAAAGATATAACTTTTGAATATTGCTCAAGGAAGAAAAGAAAAAAAAAAATAATACAATAAATATATGCGCGTTATGGAAGGATATGTATAAATATATATTCGCGCGCATGTTCCAACGCAACGAGGCCAATGTTCTTGTTGTTTGTAATTAATTCCACCTCCACGTCCACGGCGGATAATGACGGCCATGACCTTTTGCGCGATCGTTGACAAGTAGGCGCCATCCTGAACAGTTACGTTTCTGAGAGGGCCCCTTTCTTTTCTCCCTCTTCAAATATACGAGGATCATTTATGCCCAAGCATTAAAAGAAACCGTGGCGTTTGATGGATGACCAAGCGTTTGGGTCTCGCAGAGGATATATATATATTTTTTTTTTTCTCTTTTTCTCGGCCCCCCCGGTTATTCATTACGACGCTCCCTGTTTTCTTTCCACCCTCCCTCCCCTCGATCGCGATTTCGCTCTTCTTGCCCGCACTTTTTGCACCGCGCGAAGCTTTAACTTTACGGTGATTCGGAACGGCTTCGACGATGCCTTCGACAGCTTCGAATATATGTGGCGGTGTCAGGTGTTTCGAACGAACGTTTCGCGTACTCTTCTTCGCCGAAAGTTTACGATCCACTCTCCTCGGAACCGAGTACATATATTTATCCTGCGCCTAATTTTTCTTCCTTCCTTCCTACTCCTCGTACGTATCTAGATACATCGTTGTGAAGTATTAACTTTAGAAACTTTAGAGATTATATCCAAAACTGAAAGTTGTTAGAGATGTAATTTAAGAGTAATTGACGAAAGATAGAATTTTGAATCGGAGAGTTTGCAAGTTGTACATTATTCTCAAAAAAAAAGAAAAAGATACAAAAGAATATATAAATCTTCGTCTAATCGTAACAATGAAATCTGAAACAGGTCGATAATAAGTCTCTCCAGACGAAGCAAAGACGAGATCGACGTATCCTTGGAGATAGGCGAGGCTAGAAGATAAAAGCTCACGAGGATGACGTGATTCGTGCTCACGCGTGGGAGGAGGTTGTCACCGTTAACCAGATCGAGTCAATTTTCCTCGCTCGTCAACGATTATTAACCTGCCAGACGATCGTCGATACGAATTAAAAACGCGTTCCTCTCCGATTTTGTCGGGATAATTGAATACCTGCCGATTCCCCTTCGTCGATACCCGAGAATGATGGAACGACGAAATTGGGAGAAAAAGGAGAGGGGAACGATCGGCCCGGTTTTCCGTCCACTCCACCACCACACGCGGACCCGGTATAACGCGTCGGAGCCGAATTATTACCGCGGCATGCAGATGAGGCTACAATCGAGATATCGCGTGTACCTGGACTCGTACGTATGTATATATATATATATATATATATATATATATATATATATATATATATGCTTGAGATAAGATCATGGAGCTTCGTGGTCCGTTGCACCAAGTGAAGAAAGGAAAGTACTGATACAATTTTTCTCTTAATGAATAATTTCAATACTCTCGTAGGTAATTGTTGAATCATTATTAAATATATCAGGATGCACATACGTTTTATTAATCTTTCAACTACAAGTATTCGATAATTGCAACACAATTGGAATAATCTACGATTATAATATAATGTTAGAAAAATCCTGGAATAAAATTTTCTTCTTCGAAGCTTCTACCATTCTCACTCGAGTTAAATTAATGAGATGAAATATGAGTAAAACGTATAAATTCTGATTGAACTACAAGTAATAATATCGATAATTGTGACACAATTGGAATAATCTACGATTATAATATAATGTTAGAAAAATCCTGGAACAGAATTTTCTTCTTCGAAGCTCTACCATTCTCATTCTCGAGTTAAATTAATGAGATGAAATATGAGGTGAGCAATTTATTAAACGTACAAATTCGCATTCTGATTGAACTACAAGTAATAATATCGATAGTAATAATTGCGACACAATTGGAATAATCTACGATTATAATATAATTTAGAAAAATCCTGGAACAGAATTTTCTTCTTCGAAGCTTCTACCATTCTCACTCTCGAGTTAAATTAATGAGATGAAATATGAGTAAAACGTATAAATTCTGATTGAACTACAAGTAATAATATCGATAATTGTGACACAATTGGAATAATCTACGATTATAATATAATGTTAGAAAAATCCTGGAACAGAATTTTCTTCTTCGAAGCTCTACCATTCTCATTCTCGAGTTAAATTAATGAGATGAAATATGAGGTGAGCAATTTATTAAACGTACAAATTCGCATTCTGATTGAACTACAAGTAATAATATCGATAGTAATAATTGCGACACAATTGGAATAATCTACGATTATAATATAATTTAGAAAAATCCTGGAACAGAATTTTCTTCTTCGAAGCTTCTACCATTCTCACTCTCGAGTTAAATTAATGAGATGAAATATGAGTAAAACGTATAAATTCTGATTGAACTACAAGTAATAATATCGATAATTGTGACACAATTGGAATAATCTACGATTATAATATAATGTTAGAAAAATCCTGGAACAGAATTTTCTTCTTCGAAGCTCTACCATTCTCATTCTCGAGTTAAATTAATGAGATGAAATATGAGGTGAGCAATTTATTAAACGTATTAAATTCTGTCATCCAATTCTGATTGATTTCGAGGGAAAAAATGGAAGCGAAATCGATTGCCCGATTGGCAACAAGACGGCGCAATCACGGGACTGCCACCTGTTCCCGAAGATATTATTTTTACACGCCGTGGTGGCGTGGAACGGCGCGAGAGCGATCATCCTTCATTCCGGAAGGTGAGGCCGAACATCGTCGTAAGTCAACATTTCGCATCGGGAACATTTGAATAATAACTTCTGTACGACACACTGGGAGCGGGCAACAGCGATATTTTATCGAGATCGTAAATCGATACCGCGGACTCGCGGTAGCCTCACGACACGTGGGCATCTTGTACGCCGTAACGACCCCCGTGTCGTCTGTCATCTTTCCTGGCCGCCGCTGCCGCCGCCGTCGCCGTTTCCTTTCCAGCCAGATACCTCGTCTCGAAATTACGTTTTCATGCGGGTTACTCGATCGAACGGAACCATAGTTTGCCCGTTCGATTCCGAAATGGAATATAAAATTCTCTTTTTTCCCTCTCTCGTTCACGAATTACAATTTTAATTTTCAAGGAAAACTGAAGGAACAAAGGAAATTCTAGGACAAGTTCAGGGAGTAATTTTTTCTTTTGCTTCATTCGATCTTCGATCTCTTCAAACGAAGAAAGATAATTGTCCTCGACAAGTATTTCCCTTAATAAAATAATTAATATACGAGGAAAAATCAAGATATACACGCGTTATAAATCATAGCAGGAGACAATATATACGTATTTGCGTGTATTATTACATAGATTCGAGAAATTCTGTCAAGTCACTCTCGACTGGACACGTATCTTCGCTAATTATCCCACCTAACCTGTCCACATGATCGCACAATCGCAAGACCTTTCTCAATCATTCGAGGCACGATCCGAGGGAAACAAGTGGCCGATCAACCCGGGGTAAATAAGAATTCCGTCTGCCTGGTTGGAGAAGGTGGGGGCGTCGTTCGTGCGGTGAATCAGCGCCTGTTTCGCCGCCGCTGGGTTACGCAATCGCGCAACAATATCTGTGCGTCGGGTATCGGCCGAAAGGGTGCAACTTCCGAGTTCCTTTTTCGCTCACGGTTCGTTGCGATACCCAGAAATTCAATCTTTCGAAGGGATCTTCCCCTCCTTTTTTCCTTGGCTGATCGAATGGCCGCGAGGAACAGCTTCGATGGAGTTGCTCGAACCGGATTACGTTAACGTTGTTGGTTTAAGGAGGATGGCTAACGGCGATCGAGAACATTGTTGGATAGAGGAATGATTTTTTCGAAGAGTCCTCGAATCAAAAAAATTATTATCATTAATCTTCGATCTAAAGCAAAAATCTACTATCAAATCGACAAATTTACATTATACGATCCTTGTTAAATTTAAATAATTCATTTAAATAATTCGTGTCTTTTCTTGTTTTTTTCTTTTTACATATAACATCTGCTATTTTCACGGGTTAATCGCGACAAATTGATACGAATCAACGGCGATCGATCACGATCGCGTACGAGGCGATGAAAACAAATCGTAAATCTCCTGCTACGTTCGGGAAGACGGAGAAGCGATACGATTTTGAACGAGAAGTTCGCTCGATAACGATCATCGAGATCTCTATCGAAAGTCGCGAGATCCCCTCGGCGAGATTGTTTCATAATTCGAGAGGCGATATATTATATCTCGCGCCGATATTTTCGACTTATTCGTCCCCCTCTCTCACCTCGATGCGTGCAAGATGGCCGTGGATAAGGGCGCTCAACAATGAGATGATAAAGAAGACGAAGAGGAGGCCCCGAGGCGGCGGTGGCGTGTCGAGTGGGCAGCGATTAGGATCTCTCGAATTATTATTTCTGAGCTGAGAAAAGGGGTATTGGCACGCGCAAGTTGAATTGATTCACCGAACCCGATATTGCTTGTATATTGCCACGCGACGAAGAAATCGAAAGATCGAAAGAGATTTTATTATTTTGAAAAACGGATAATTTTGGATAATTTTCGAGATGCAAAAATTCAGAATCGTTCGTTATTAAGATTTCTTTTAATTACAGATCAACTTTTTTTCTCAATGCACAATCGATGACTATATAAAAAAAAAATACACGAGAAGGAAGGTATAATGGAGGCGATTTATTTTTAATCCTCCAATAAAATAAGAAAATAAGATCGAGATAATGAAAAATTCTAACGCGTAGCACGTTCGATTTTCGCATAAATCTACTTAGTCATTGTTACAACGTTCGAGCGAGAAGGAAGGAGAAAGGAAAGAGAGGAGGCCTCTCGGGTAGAGGAGGCACGAAGAAAATTACTCGAAGCTGCTAGCTGGATGTGCATTAACCAGCGCACTCGACGCTTCGCAAACACTCGTTCGCTGCCAAGATCCCTGACAAACACTCGGGGTCTCTAACAACAAACGAATGGTAATTCTTATGCGGTTTGTCGAGGGCGATAGCGAAGAGATCGATCCCGATCTTGTTCTCGCGTGATTCACCGACGACGTGATCCTCTTATTCCATCCGATCTTTTCTTTCCTTCATTCAGAAATTGAAGATTATACAATAATGTATTCTTATCTTCGTTCGTCGTAAATTTCATTTTAATCCAAAATCATTCGATAAGTATATCGTATTAAATAATACGGTGATAAAACTTATCGATTCAAATTTTGAATCCGAGAGATAATTTTATACCAGTCTTGTTAAAATTAAAAAAAAAATGCAATCGATTTTCCAATTATTTCGATGAAATTTAAAAATTTCATCCTGAAGAAAAATTTCGCGATATCTTTTTAATAAATAAAAAAGATTGGAAAGAAGAAAGTCAAGGAGAGTATGGAATGGAAAGATGATGATAAGAGAGCGAAACACGTTCGATAAATTATTGTCCAATGAAAATGTTCGCACGTGCGATCGAATCCATCGCTATTCCGCATATTCACGTAGGAGTGAAGTGACGTCATATAACCAGCTGTTTCATTAGGGGAGCTGGATAAAAAGCAATATCGATACGATAGGGAAAGAGAGAGAGAGAGAGAGAAAAAGAGATTGCGCGCCGATATTATTAGTGACAACAAGGTCTGCAATATGATGAGGCAAGGATTTACGCCGGCATGGATTATTAAATATGTACTTTCACGGGATGTATCTGCATAATAAACGAGATCGTAACGGATGTATAAAACTCTACATTGTTGATCGACTTCGAATCTTCGAGATCGAAACCACGACATAAAGTATATACTCGATCGAATAATATCGAAACCATCTCCTTTCAGAAATTTCGTTACGATAATATTAATTCCTCTTGAAATTTATATAATCCTTCCTTTGAAATTCAATTCTCCTTTTTCCTTATTTCTGCGAAAAGATTTTTACGTACGAAGCTCGATATCGCAAGAGTTCAGGTTTGTCGTATCGATAAAAATTTTATTACATCCCGAAATCGTTAAGATGAAATGATATCAAAAATTCCAAAAAAACAATAATCCCAAGCAAATTACAATCGAGAAACTCTCATTCAATTCTCATCGATGCAGAATACTAAGTGATAAAAAAATAAATAAATAAAATAAAATAAAACGAAAAAAGAAAAAGTTTCTTTACAATACACGAGGACGAGGAGCAAAGAACAACGTCTCGCGGCAGAATGATCCAGTTCACGGATCGTCGCGCAAGATGCAAATAGACGAGAGAAGGAGAGAAGGAGGGGGTTAGTACGCAGAAGGCGTAAACGAGACACGGTTTGCGGCGAGGATCGAGGATCGTCTCTAGGTCACTGGCCAACGAAAGTTACGTCAGGTTTTGGATATGGTAATACCGCATTCCACGGCCGACAACACCTTTGCACAGCCCTCCCCTCCCCTCCCTTTTCCGCGCAACGCGGCTTAGAGTGGCCGCGATTATCTCGAAAATACCAGCCATTACATCAGCTGTTCTCCCGAAGGGATCGAGGCATTTCATTAATAACCACCGCCTCTCTTAATAACGGTCGATGGAGATAATCGCGACCCCGCTTCCGCCACCAGATTTAATGCGAGGTATGATACTCGATAACAGGAGGCAAAAAAAGAGGCTTGGCGCGCGCTCCCTCCCTCCCTCTCTTTCTCCTCTCTTTCTCTTTATCTCGCCCCCCTCCCTCGCTCGGATGTAACACACCGGTTTGCAAATTGCGCGTATGCAAATTAGAGAGGGAAATTTGTCGGCGAACGAGCTCTCGCACGGTTTCACACTTTGTTCCCGAGTCGCGAAATTGTTTCGCATTTTTGCTTTATAATACCTTCTCGTGCGATCGAATTTTGATCTTTTTTCTTTTTCTTTTCTCAGAGAGACAGCGATGCGGAAAATTTAACGTAGTTGAAGTTACTTGCGTATAAATTGTGCTTTTATAATTTATTGTAAATAATTAAATGATGATGAACGCTTGTACGAAAAGCGGATAAACGTGTCATTTAACGTATAATTGTTTAAACTTAAATTTTCGTCCCTTGGTAAAAGATTTTTTCGATATTTCACGAATTCGATTCTTCTGTTTCAGTTGAATTGGCACGAATGTAATTTCTCTTGGCGGAAAGTGACGCGTGTCACGTTACGGGGGAATGAAAAAGATCAGTTACGAGTCTCGAGTTTCCTGTATCCTCCCCTCGTCTTCACGTTATTACACGTTATTTCGTCGAAAGATAATCTCACGTTACACGTGGAATTAGAAAAGCGTGGAAAACGAAGGGAAAAAGAGAAAGCCTCGTGTATATTTGTAACTCGAGGCGCGACAAATCAAGCATTATCCTGGTAACTGTAAGAGCATTATATTCACATACATAGGAGGCATAATTGCCGGTCAGGTTTTGTCGAAACGGATCGAGGCCCGATAACGATCTTACGTTACCTCACTACTTAGAGGCGGTAAGTTATGCAATCCGGCGGATGGATAACTGTTAAACGCTAGGAAATGGCGCGCGACGCGTCTCTCTCGCGTGGAAAATAAACGTCCCCTTTGACGTTGATAAACATCGCGTGAATAATTCGAGTCCCTCCGCCTCGCCCTTTTTTCGTGATTTTCCCACCCGTTTCCATTTAGTTTTCTATAAGTAGAGCGTGATATAAGAAACACTTCAGAAATTCTGAACCAGTGATTCGCTAAAAGGAGATAATAAAGTAAAGAGTATTTCGGTGGAGCAACGTCTGATCTAATTTGTGATGTAATTTTTTATTACATATAGGTCGAGAGAGTCAGACACGAGGAGACTCGTGTTTCCTCGTTTGTCGGCAAAAGATAATTGGAAAAAGGTGGAGGGATATTGAAAGAGAGGGGCAAACAAATTTGAAGAAATTTACGTGATGCCGTATTGTTTGGGATCAAGAAGGATTCTCGTGAGGTTATTAAACGTGTAAACGAAATAAGCAAACTGATAGAACGGGTACGTAAGAGATAAAAATAAAACTCGACACGTTACACTTTGGTTGGTTAAAGTTTCGCGACGATGAAATCTCTTAATTTTTGAAAATTTTCCTCGGCTCGTGGGAAAAAATATCGAATTATTCAAATTCAAACAGTGGTCTATTAAAATTGATATTCAAAAAAATTATTATCATAGCAAAAATGGAGCATGAAAACGGATAAAAATTGGGAAGAAATCTCGATACGCGTGATGAAGAGGTTGCTTTCGACGAATCCAGCGCCCCTTTATCTGTTGGCCATCTTTTCCACAGCGCGTAAACGGGCAATCGCTCAAGTACGAAATCTCCGGCTCTTTTGTCGGCACGCTTTCATTTTCGCGCCATTTTTGGCGAGGCCGGCTTTCGCCGGTTATTAGTTTAATTCGAGATATAAAAGCTGATGTAACTTGCTTGCAATTAGCTACCAGGCTTTATCGATCGCTGTTTACGAGTCGCGCGAAGGCCAGCCGCGCGGGACTTTCGAAAAATTGATACCCGCCATCCTCGACGAGGTCTGGGTTAATTGCGCCCCTAACCCAACCTCCTGAAAATCAATCTGACAAATTGGGACGATCCCTTAAGGGAATATTCCCTTTATCTTTCCACCGCGCGTGGAAAAAACGGTTTCAACAATTTCAACAATTAATATGGATAACGTTAGAAACGTTCTTCTTATTAGAAAATTTTTTGGAAAAATTGGAACAAGTTAGAGAAGGAAGGAGATGCGTTTCAATTTATAGATCATTAAACGGCTTGTAGAATAATTGAGAATTGAAATTTTAATACTTTTTGGTGATTTCAGGTGGCATTAAGTTGACCATCTATCTATCTTTTCGTGGAATAATAACAAGAAGCAAGTAAGTTACTCGATTTAATGCTTTCGCAACGGATTCGAGTGTCACGATTTACTTACGCCGAATCGAATAATTTTTATTCCTCTTGAAAACTGCAAGTATATATATGTATATAAACTTGTTTACAATTGGTATAAATTTACTTTAATTACGTCCAATGATGGACACGGTTCATTAGGCGAATTTTATATCGGATAGCACTGTGAATAGTTGCAATGTAATAATCCATTAACATCGATAGTTATTATTTTTCGGTATTTTTGCTTTTCAACTCTTTTGCATTTTCGATTGATATGCATTATCGACGTAGATAATTTTTTACGGAACATAGTTCGAACAACAACAATAAGATTAAATAAAGGCAATATCGTATTCCAAACAAACTGTGGTCATAATTAAAAAAATTAAGGTTAACGATATTTTTTTGCAAATCGATTCTATTTGCATTTAATTGACTCGAAAAAGCACTTATTACTTTTTCATAATGCTCTTTCAGATTAGATTGTACAAAATTTGAACGTGCAAAAATCTACACGAATAATGCAAGGAAGTAACTAAGTACTTTAAATTTTGAATTTTCGAAAAAAAAAGAAAAATGAGTGAATATTCGTTGCCTTTTAACTTTAATTTACCAACAATTGACCAAATTTTTTATTCAACGACAAGAAGAACACATTTCTCGATTACATTTTCTTCAATCGGTATACGTGCGCGTAAATCAATCAATATCAATCATCGCAGGAATTATACTCCGAGTTGACCATAAAACGATGTGTGTAATGTAAAAGAAAAAAAGACGAGAAAAAGAAAAAAGAAAAAAGAAAAAATAACGGTGAAAAACAAGGAAAGGCCGAAAGATGGAAGATAATTGAGTTGCAACAACAGGTGAGCCCCCGCGAGAAGTTGTTTAGGGAGATCCCGCCCCGATAAGGCGCAGGCCTGTAAATAAACGTAATCGTCCAGGAAGGCGGGATTCCGGCGAACGAGACGCGTTTACGCTGCAGAGGAGAGCAGATGAGATCTGGCTGGTAATTGTTTCGACCGGCCACGTTCAATTAACCGGCCACGGTTGACGTGACGTATGTATCGGCGGAGGAGACCCCCGTTCAGAAACGCTGTTGAATATTTATTGAAAAATTTAGCAGGGGGGGGGGTTGGCGAAATGGAGGCGATGGTAAGGGGCCGTAATTTATTTCGCGTCACTTTTATCGACGCGATGCATCGCGATCGCCGTTGAATTTAGATGGAAAGAGAGTTGAAGGGAGGGAAGTAATTTCGATACTTAGATCGAAGGAGATAAAGGATAAATTTTAAACCAAGGAAATAATTTTAATTCAAAAATTAGCGAAAATTTCGAGATTCGTTTCCAATTCACGTTTGATCAAAACATCGAAACATTTTTCATAAATCGAACTGCTTCGATTACATATAAATATCCATTTCCAAACGGACAGTACGACCGTTTTGGAAGAAGAAGAAGAAGAAGAAAATAAGAAAGAAACGGGAGGAACGATGTTCGAAATGGGGTAGAATATCCGCGATATCGAAACGGGTCCAAAGATGGGGGGAAATAATAAAAACCGGGCCGGCAAAAAATCTGAGAACAGTGTCCAGTGTTTACAATTACAAGGCTCGAGGAAACTGTTGTTGCAGAAGCAAGCGAAGAGGGAACGGTTGCTGCGGTCCTCCTCCTCCTCCACCTCCTCCTCGCGTAAACCGACGACGAGCGGCCGATTTAATCTGCCTCGGCTCGTACATCGATACACCACCAGAAGCGTGGTATACGCGCCGCGATATTATCTACTTCCATTCCAGCTACTTTATGGATCCATAGAGACACGCCGGTAATAACACGCGGTGCGGTACCCCAGCCTAACCCAGCCCCTATTAACACATTTGTTCTTGGCCTATCAGATCTCGGAGTAACTACGAACGCAACCGTGACCGGCCAAGGAAAAGAGATTAGCGAGCGAGAGGAGAGAGAGAAAGAGAGAGAGAGATAAGATAAGAGAGAGACGAGAGAAAAAAAAGGGGAAGAGAGAAAGATCTCTGTGGGTGGAGGAGGAGATGTCGGAACAACGATGGATCTACGGGAAGGAAAAACGATCCTTCGTTTACGAGCGAAACGCGGATATAATTCTCCTATCCTCATAAGAGATAATACCAGCTTGGATTTCTGCACGTTTTAACGCGTCGTTGACGTTTAAACGTGCATAAAATAGGATCTTTATTAAGATACGAGGCGGAGGATAAACTTCGCGTTGAAGTTGCGAAGGGATGAGGGGAGGTTCGAAAAAAAAGAGGGAGGGGAAAGGAGAAGATTGGAGCTTTCTCCCTTTTGTAAAATTGATTAGCTGAGAAAATGGTGAAAGTTGTGCAAGTTCGTAGAGTAGATAGAATTTATAATGGAGGAGGGAGCGTCACCCTCGATGGAATCGGGGTCAATCGTTTTCGTGTTACGTGAACGTGTAATAATGAATATCAAAAAAAAAAAAAAAAGTAATTTTTTAATCGAACAGCGATATTCGATAACTTTCCTCGATGAAAAAAAAAAAAAAGAAGACAGCGACTGCTTTCGAGAATTGGGAGATCCTATCTGGACAAATTTTCGGAACGGAACACCTTCGTCGTGACGAAGAGAATATTCGTTTTCTTTTTTCTTTCTTTTAACATTCGTCGACTCGTTTCGATACGCGAGTCACTCGAAACATGCAATAAATCACGAAGAGGGGAGACAGATGTTGGGAAATATTCTTAACATTTATTTAGCTTGAAAGCTATTCTTTTCTCTTGTGAAAAATCCAATCCAATGGAATTGACTATTAATCTGATACAGTATATTTATTATATCGATTAAAAGGATCTTTTGGATAAACGATCGAACGAAGATTTAAAAATCGTTCGCGAATCAAGGATTGACCATAAAGTGATTCGTTGTTTCAATGAGTTCCTAAACAGATACTAGGCAAACATCGCCACATGCGGAAAACATTGCTTGTAAAGAAGAGCGTGAAAGTTATTTCCAGTTACAAGAAACATTCTGTCTCGAATTTACACTAAGCCTTTATCCCACTTTACATCGTCATTCTCCTCTCTCTCTCTTCAGCATATCAGGAAACGATCAATTTCCTCATAAATACATATTCCATAAATATCCATTCGTTGCTTCGTTGCAAAGTTTTAAACCGTTCCAAATTATCAATCACGATTCTCGAAATCTTCTCGAATTTTCATCGAGAAAATTATAAAATCGAGGAACAAAGAGATGACAAATGGCATCGCGTCTCCTGTTGAAATATACGTCGAGATATCGAGGGGAGGGAGGGAGAGGAGGATAAGAGGGATGGATAGTTGTGACACGATCCGGCATCCCGAGTCTCCATCTCCAGAGGACGAGCAACGCTCGTCACGATACTCCGCGTCCACGATACTTCTCTCCGCCAAGGATTAAAAACACCGGCGAGATAATGGTATAAGGGAGACGGATGGTAATACACGAATAGATTTCATTTCACGGCTGATGAATTTTCACGATAAGTTACAGGCATTCCTCGACCTTTCCTCCTCCGACGTGGGGGTTCCCGGCCCCGACACGCGCAAGGGCGTCTAGTAAAATAGTAAAATATCGCCGTGGCGCGTTTTTATCGTGATTTTACGACACCTTAAAAGTTTGCCCGGCCCGCGAGATCGACAGTACGCCCCTATCGTGGCGGCTCGCACTTAAACCGTGACAAATGTCACCACCCACGCCGAAGATATCCGACCGTGTCTATATTATATTCCTCCGGCCAATTTCGGGACGCGAATAAATTCCGCCTATTTACAATCGCGCCCGATGAGGCATAAATTTCGGTTCGTTCCATCCGTGCCGAGACACGCGCCCAAGGAAAGAAATGCCACCGCGGGCGGGGGCGGGAGAAGATTCGATAAGAGGAGAGACTTTGCACAATTTCTTTTTTTTTTTTTATTCCACTTTGATTCATTCGCGTCTATTTCGTGTATTCGCGCGATGAAAAAGCGAGGGAACATTTGTTTCTGAACTCGCAAGTTGCGCGAGGATATAATAAATATTGGAACGATATAACACGTACTATTTTGCTTATAATTGAAACACTTGTGGGATACAGCGTTCAGTGTAAAATGTGTAATATACGAAATTGGATGATCGTTTCTCCTCTTCGAGAAGCTCCTGAATTTGCAAGATCATTTTTACAAATTTTCACGACGACGACGACTATCTCTCGTGAAAAAATTACGAAGAATTCTGATGAAAAGTATTCCATTTCCAAAAATAAATTCCGTCCACGTCTGGTCCGATCCGAAAGCGCCCTTCCCCCAAAATTCATCATTCGAGAAAAAAAAGGACGCGCATACCTCGTTAAGAGGAACACAACCGAGCCACCTTTTCCAAATTGCGCGAACACGGGCGCCTCGGAAACGGTAGCAGAGGCCGATTAAAAAACGGCCTCCCCGGCCGGCCGGTCGGCCCTCCTCCGTGACAAATTGATCGCCACGATGACTAATCGCGGCCCGCTAATTGCCGGCGCGAGGCGAGGGGGGTCGTCTAATTAATTAGTCAGTCGCTGTGGTGGTGAGCAAAGGGCGGCGGCGGCGAGAGAGCACGACCGATTAGTTCGGTAGGCGAGAGGCGATAATTGCCCTCGCCGATCACCGACGCCGGATAATTACTAATTATTACTAATTAACCGGACCGCCTCGAAGGCCACGGATGAATCGCCACCGCTAACCAAGAAGAGGGGGGGGGGAGGGGAGGATGTGTCTCTTCGGGCGCCAGGACGAACCCACGCCTGCTGCCTACGCGGCAGAACGCATCGCATCGCGTTTTCAATCCTCGGCTGATTCGTGGATTCGTGGAAGGCGCGTTGATTATTCGGATGGATGGGTAAGTGAAGGATAGATCGATTGATTGAAACTGCAAATTTTCGAGTTTAGAAAACGATTGAGATTGAAGCATGAAAGATTGTGGAAATCGATGTGTGTTAAGATTCGGAACGGTTCATCGATGGATGTTTTGGAAATCTGAATGATATTGAGGAAAAGATTGGTTTCTTTTTTTGTTTTGTTTTTGCGAGGATGATACGAAGTGATTAATTTATGGCCAACGAAACGAAAGAGGATTTAAGAATTTCCTTTTCTGCGAAATGATTGAAAAAAATAATTACATTTCCTGGAATTTCTTCTATTTTGTTTGTTAAATATAACAGGAATTTTGATAACGCGTATTTCGAAAATTTTCCTTGAAATTCGTTTCATTGAGATTTGATGTACATTTTTATGATAGAATTTATGCCTTTGTTCAACTATATAAATCAACGATAAAAAGTGAGCAAGCATATTTATTGAAAATATGAAAGCGGTTTGATTTATAAAAAGTAGAAAGAAGAAACGTTGATTCTTCCGCTATCATAATCAGAAGCTGATAAAATTAAGACTTGGTTACATCACGGTTTGAAAAAAAATTACTTATGAAATTATAGAAGCTAGCTGTATTCCAATATTGGAATGATATATGTATATATATATATTTTTATAAATATTATGCATAAAACAAAAGCAGTTTGTTATCGAGAAAATCCATACATTATATTTTAAGAAGAAAGGAAATTTCGCACGAGAATACATTTTTTCTTTTTCTTAAAGGAACTTGCATAACAATTTCTCTTGCGTAACGATTTTAACGATTTTTCTTACTTGAGTCACACGCAAATATATTATCGCAAATATATTGACCATATACAGGAGAAATATAAATTTCGACAAACTAGTATATATAATTCCTTTTAATTAAATTTAAAGGTTTAAAGCATGCTTGATTATCGCTGGGTAAAATTTCTCTTCTCACAAAAAAAAAAAAAAAAAAAAAAGAAGAAGAAGAAGGAAAAGTAAAAGAAAAAAAAATGACACAAGAGATAATTCAATTTATTGACACATTATAACTAAACAAGAACGTGAAGGAAAGATATTACATACGTTTACATTATTATATTATTCTCGAAACCGGGATTAGAAACGTAATAATTTTTACGAGGAGATTTTTTTATCGTTTATTAGAGTTTCACACCGATGAGAAAGATTCGTATAATTTATTATATAAATTAGCAAATGTATGAGTTGTTTCGTAACGAGCTCGAATGAAATTCAACACGCGGAACGTTTATTTTTTTTTTTTCTACGAGTGCAATACAATTAACAAATACGTTTATTTAAAGAAAAGGGAGGGGGGCGGGGGAGAGAGAAAAAAAGTGCAAATCACACTTGCAAAGTAACGATTATTTAACACGAATAATAACGATGTAACAATTATCGCTATAGATAAGACTCATTGGCACGTACAAAAAGAAAAAAAAAAGGTAAAAAATTATATCTCCAATGATATTTTTAAAAATGTTATTTTTCCATCTTTATCTAGAAATTATCTTATCTTATACATAAAGTGCTTTTTAATCGCGCTTCGTTTGCGTAAAAAAAAAAAATAATAAAAAGAATAAAATGAACGGAAGCAACGATCGAATATCTTCCATCTCGTTGACAAACGAGCGAAACTTCGACGTGCTGTCAATGAGATTAACCCATTACCCGCGACAAAACGCGCGACGAATTACGATCTTAATTTCCCCCCTTTCGTGATCCGGATTCGCGATAACTGGGCGGCCATCTTTATCCGCAGCGCCGGCGAAACCAGCGGTCCTCGAAAACATCGAAAACATCGAAGGGGAAGAAGAGAGGGAGAGGAAATAAAAAAAAAAAAAAAGAAACCGAGAAGATCGAGAAGAGAGTCTTCTCTCGCCCGTTTTCGAGAGATGCTATAACTGCGACCGGTCGAACAAATTTCCTTCGATTCGACCTTAAATGCCACTCGAGGAGGAGGGGACGAGAGGCAAACGAAGAAGGAGGGAGGGATCGTTATCGAATCCTTGGAATCGAAGCGGATGAAAAAGAAAATCGAGCAGGATCTGCGGACTCCCATTGAATACCGGGGGCCCCGGACCTTATCGGCGATGATCGTCTTAATAAATTGTCAGGGTACCTCCCACCCCTTTCCGCCCCCTATTCCGATCGAGCGCGGGGATCCACAATCGGGATTTTATTTCCGCGGCGAGGAGAGAAACGATTTTGGATAGGAATCAACCGGCTTACGTAGCAATTATCTCTGTCAACCGGTCACGTTTCCCTTATCGGCCTTTAGTTTGCCCCCCCCCTCCCGATCTATCGTTTACCGTCGAGCTCGTCCCCCCGAAGATCCCGCCTCGATAATCTCGGCCACTTCCGGATACGCGTTTTTGCACAGGGGATGCGATGGTTCAAAAGGACGTGGTCTCTAAATTTTGTCTGGAACGAAGCTATCGAATCATCTACCCCGGATTCGATGGCGAGATTTCGGTATTGGCTCCTCTGAAAAGGGGAGGAGGAGGATATCCGTGATATCCGGTTTAGCGAAAATGTTATTCTTTCAATTGATTAAAAAATTGCACCGGTCTTATTATATTTTGTTATACAAAATTTGGAAGAATATTTACCCTCGTGAAAGGTTGACACGCTTCGAGAAAAAAGCTTTCTTTCTTACCTGAAACATAAAAGAGATATTAAATCATTGGATTATCGAATCGTGTCGCTCTTTTTATCTATTTATTTATTTATTTTCATTTTGAGAAAACAATTTCTCATTTCCCATTCACAGACAGATCGTATCCAAACTACGTTACAAAAGAACCATTACCCAAATACGCACCTCAAACCTTAATCATCGGTCCCGAATTGGAAATCGATCAAAATTGTCCTCAAAAAAAAAAAAGAAAAAAAAAAAAAGTAAATGATGGCAAACACGGAACCGTGTTCGGGGTGGATTTTTCGCGAGGGGGAGGGGAGGGGGAAGGATCGACGGAGGAATCGGCTCCTGGAAGCAATTGCGGGCTCGCAAAAGGGGGCTGTTATCTGGACGGCGGCGGCACAGGGACAGGGCTTAAATCTCGCCGGTATCTCCTCTCCACGGCGGTAACAAGTTTCAATTCCTACCAATTCCACGGCCATACATCACTCCCGGTAGATACAATGGTGACTTCGGGGGGCTCGGGCCACGGCCTCGGACTTCCATCCACGCGGACGATAAATATCTTATTGTGCGCGAGAAAGAAGTATACTGGACACCCGTGGAAACCGGCACGCCGATGCCGATATCTACCGCGAGAGAATGGACCAATGAGGGGGCCACGATCTACACTGGGGGATAAATGTGTGTGTGTGTGTGTGCGCGTGCGTGCGTATATAAATTTTGTTGAAGAGGAGTGTCTCCTCTCGATTCAGACGTGATCGTTAATTTAGGGAGAGGAGAGGACAGAGAGAAAAAGATTTGTTGGGTGTTAAATATGATCTTGTTGAAAGTTGGTATGCAAAGAATGTCGAGGCTTTTTTTTTTCTTTTTTTCGTTAATTTAAATGTGATATTCTATGTATGTTTCTCTATTCTAGACATATGATACATGGAAAAGATTCCAAAGATATTCCAAATTTATTAATGTTTATTATTTATAATCATTAAGATTTTATTAAAGGTGTAATTTTATTTCATTTAGAAAGTTTTATATTTCGGGATATTTCCAGATTTTAAAGACTCTAAATAAATTCCAACATTGTACATCGTACACGTACACATACACACGCGCGTCCTCCTCCCCTCCCCGTAATGAATCGCTGTAATTAACTGGAAATATGATGATCGTAAATCGTCTTCGTCGCTCGTAACAGCTGATCCATCGAGAAGACAGAGAAAGAGAGAGAAGCAAGTCGGCCGATCTCTCGGATGATTGGGAGCTTCGAAATTGCCGATCCATCGATCGTTCCGCCGGACGAACGGATGAATCGCGGGGAGAGCGTGGCCGATCGCTTCCCGCAACGAGCGAAACACGGGAGAAAAATATTTCGTTCCAAGAGATAACTAGCTTCCGCGCCGATCTTAAAACGCCGATCTTTTTTTCTCTCTCTCTCTCTGTTCGCCTCTTCGTCCTCGTCGCACCTCGGCGCGCCCACGCTAGCGCCATCCTCGTCCCCCAATCGCTCTTTTAAACGGGCAACTGTAACGAACCAGCTTAACGAATCGCAAAGTATAGTTATTAAAAGGGAGGAGAGCATCCCCCCTCCCTCCTCTTCTTCTCGACGCACACCCAGGTACAAAGTGAAGAAGGCCGAGGCGACAGGGAACCGGGCGGGTGATTTTCGATTTCGCAAGCTCGCCACCACGTAAGAGGATCCGGATCTTCCACGAAGGAAGGCACGGCGAAGGAAATTAAAAAAAAAAAGAATCTCCGACGTGGAGAGGATGGAAAGAGAGAGAGGAGGCGAGATTTGAATATGCATAAAGACGTAGGGCGATCGCGTCCTCGACTCTCGCGATCGACGAGGAAGGAGCGACACGATGGAGGAATTTTTAATTGCCGGATATATGATAATAATTTAAAAAGGAGGCGTCAAAGATTAAAATATAACCCCTCGCGCTTTATTGCAACAGCCGCGCCTCGGGCGATTCGAGAGGGACACACCGATGCCAACGATTTATGCACTCCGCGGACTCGAAGCGAAGTTTAAGTTTTCTTTTTTCTCTTTCCCCCTTTTTTAAATACATAATTTTCGATCGGTGTTAAAAGAAGAGAAAATGGGTTCCTCGGAGAAGTGCAAGAATATTTGGAGAGCGAAATTTTTCGAAAAGATTATCATATGGAATTTAATGAAAAATAGTAAGAGTTATGTTTAAGAAAAAAGTAGAATTATATATATAGAAAAACGCGAATGGAAGGAGAAGACGAAGGAGAACACGCATTTGGAGGATGGCGTTTATCTACGATCTGTTCGTATATGTATATGTATATGTATATATATACGCGGAGGCTGGAGAGCGACAACGAGGCTACATTAATTCCGATGTCGGTTTAATCAACGAGCCAAGAAATCGGAGAGATCTTAGCTCCAAAAGATAAGATCCCTTCCCCGCGTGTTAACGTGTTCGATCGACGCGTTGCCGGGCGTTAAATATCGACGATTTCAGCATGCTCGTTAAGGCATCGCCGCGATACAAGTCGCGACGCCTTAATAAGCGGCGTTCCCCCGTCCAGATGCAACCACGACTTCGAGAACAACTTCATCCGACTTCATTTTTCCCGTTTTCGTTCCCGGCCCGTGGATCGAAATAATTTTTCTCTATTTTTGCTCGACGATTTTCCAGACAACCTGTCTCCAACCACCGTCCACCACTACACAAGGCTGAACCGGCAAATAAAGTGTGCGCTCCGGACAGCATTCCTCCTTTTAATAAAAGATGCCGGATTTCTTGAAGCGGATCTCAAAAATTGAACTTGCTTTCTCCAATTCGTCGCACGATTGAATTTTTTCGTCTCGAGGTAACGCGTTAATCCGTTTCCCGATCCGCTCCATTTATTCGATATTTTTTTCAATTTTAAAATGATTCGAAGAATAAAGGTGAAGAGATTCTCATCTCTCACTTTTATTTTTCTTTTTTTAAATCCTTTTGCGTAATATATATATATATATATATCTTGTTTGATACAAAAATATCGATTTTAAGTCTATCATCCACGAGACGAGAAAATCGTGTCTCTTCCAAAGTACATTTTAATGTTTCCAAACAAAAAAAAAATATATTCCATACTTTTTATCAGGGCACTCCTTTTTTTTTCAAGTGGAACAACGATATGTCTATATCCTACCCACGCAGGGAAAAATAGTCGATTTGAGAGACAGGAAATAGATGTCGATCGATCCCCATCGCGTATCCATAAATCGCGGCAAGGTGGCTGGCTCGTTGGAAAAACAATCGGTCGCGAGAGACAAGGGGATGACGTAATAGGACGTAACACGTTTTAACATTTGCCAGGCTATGTTACGCGTTCCTTTTCGCGGATCGTTTGAAAAAATAATTGCGCCAGGATTCGCCATAGGCGCGAGTATCGTTTATTTGGAGAGGTCCAGTGGCCGCCACCCACGCTGGATGATGACCACGTCGATTTTCGTCGATTACGAGATCTCCTCGAAATATTATCCGAACTCTATCTCTCGATATTTATCTCGATCTTGTGTCTATCTAACAAAATTATCATGTTTAATTTATTATTTATAAGAAGATCGATCCAAAGATTTCGTGAAATTGTTTCGATTTATTTTCTTTGGAAAAAATGATCTCCGAATCCAACGAATTTTTGGGCTAAAAAAATTAAATCGAATCTTAGATTTAGCAGTCATCTTCAAAGCTTGATAATTCTTCCAATCTTCGTAATCGTTTGGGATCGATTCGATCGAGTAAAATTCCCGATATCGAAACGAAAGATGATGTAACAGTCAGTTGCAATGAAAATAATCGAAGGAACGAGCGATCATTTGGACCTCTCTCTCCTCGTCCAACTTTTCCAATCGACAAATTTATCCGTCCATCCTTCTCGCGTGGATCATAATAAAAAGTAATGTTTCGCCGTTCCGGATTTAATCTCGCCTTTGGGCGAAATCGTTCCCTTTAGGAAAGGAGGAAAGAAGCGTGAAGATTTATTTAATGATCTTTATAAATGGAAGGCGGAGGGATATTTTTATACCGGTATTTGTTAAAATTAATTTCAATATTGCCTCGTTTTAAAATTTTAGAGATTATTAGGAAAGGAATTACGTTTGTTATCGCGTGTCAACAAGAGAAATTAAATTAATCCTGTCATATCGAAATAAGAAAGATATGGAAATTTTCGCAGAATCTTTTTTATCTCGCGTGAAAGGGAGAAAAAAAAAAATGTGATATAATCAAAGATACATATCGTTAAATCCTCAGTGTGCTAAATTTTTTTGAAAAATAATCAAGATAAGATTTAGAAAGAAAGGATTGTTAAACAAACTATTCCAAATAAGAAGAATACTCGTGAAATAATTGTAAATCAAAAAGTTGGCGCGTTATCGCGTTATCCTTTTTATTGGACGGAGAAGAATTCGATTCCCTGACCCATTTCCAATTGTTACCACGTTTCCAAACAACGTTTTCCAATTTCCTCGAACCAAGCCAAGCCAATTGGAAAGCCGATGAAAAACACATCCCGTGCCTCGGATACCTCCTGCTGTTCCGCTCTTTCCTCGTAACCGGCAAGAAAACTCGCGAACAATCGATTCCACGGAACGGATCGAGCGATCGATACGGCCGGGAGCGCGAAACACGGGATGCTTCTCGATGCACAACGAGTTTACAAAGTAAACAAGAATCGCTTGCACGTGCAAGCGGAGAGGCCACTCTCTGCCCGATGCTGCTGTGCGGTGACTTTCATTCTTGCAGTCAATATATTGCGCGATCGGAATTTTTATACCCGTGTATAATATATAAATTCGTTTTTAAGGCAGATAAACGTCAGTTAAATTTTTTGCCCACAATTTTCGATTTTCGTTTACGTCTCATGCCTTTTACCACCAGCCTTATATTCAAATCGGGTATTTTTTCGCGTTTCATTTTTTTTAAGGAATTCGATACAAGGATGGACGAGAATGGAATGAAAGAAATATAGAAAAATCTATAATCTTCCATTTCCAACAATTACAATTAAACGGTCATCGTGAATAATCCGTTGTATTTTCTTAATCCTTAACGAAGTCACGCTTCGAGTATAAAATTTTCCTAAACTTGGAATAGATAAATAAAATTCAAGCCACGAAGGCACAAGACTTCAACAAGACTCAACTATAACGTGGCTGTAGTGAAATATCCACTGCTAACATGTTCCAGCGAGAAACGATGGAAGAAAATGAATGGGATCCAAGAAGGCTACAATGCGATCAATTCTTCTACCAGTTGCAACGTAGAATCCCCTATCATTAACGCACCCCATTCTTCCCCCCGGACGTGAGCAACGTGTCCACCGTTGTGCACCACGCTTCCACGTGGGGATCCTCCTCCCCAGGTGTTTATCTCGCGCAAATTAACGAGCGAACCGTTCCAGGAACGGCGGAGGGGGAGCGGAGGAACGTTCAATTAATGGGGCCCGGAATATTCGTCCGGCTCTCCGCCATTCTGGTTTTTCAGGTTCTCGCCGTTTCACGGATTCGCCTCGACCAACGTCGAATTGATGCACGAGGCTCGTGTTTTATTTATTCGAATAGCTCGGGCCCCGTTTTTCCGCTCTCTACGCGATCTCGCAGGCCTCTTATCTGCCTCCACCTCGAAGCCTGAAGAGGAGGAAGGGTTGATTTGTTAATTCGTGGGAAGGAAACAGATTATCCGCGGGAATCTACGCGATTTCGATCGGGATTTGTGGAACTCTTAATGGATTCGTGTTCTCGAGAAAGGTGTAAGAGCAAGTTTCATATTTCTTCGATGATAAGAAGGATGATTAATTTAGAATGTTTCTCGATGTTGAGAATAATTGTGCAGCCATTGAAAAATGTTCGATCGATTCATTTCTCGATGAAGAAAGTCGCGATCAATCTTCTCGAGGAAAAATTTAATAAGATTGTTCGGTATAATTTTAAAAAGTTGATATATGAATAATTGTTTAAATATATCCTCGTGAATAAAAATAAGATAATAGAAGAAAAATTATCTTTTATGTTTATATATTACGTTTTATGTTTATTGTTATAATATTTCTTTTTTTCAAAAAATAGACTTATTTTATAGTTATATTTTATTTTTATCCGAACACGTATAATTAACTATATATAAATTACGTTACGTATGCAAGTGTAAGTTATTCATATACGAATAATTGTTCGTTACATAAGTGTTTACGAGTATTTATATCATTTGATCTTTTTCAAATTATAATAACAATGAATAAATTATTCATAGAGTAGTTTCTTTCTTTCTTTTTTTTTTTTTTTTTTACTTATCTCTAATAATAAATTTTTATTACTACCCATCATAATTTTTCACTGTTATTATTCTACTATATATTATAATCAAAAATAGGTTAAAAACAATTCCAATTCGTTCTATCTCTTATGGCTACGAATCGTTGCCGTAAACATCACGTGTAATTATAACAGAATGAACGTAACGAATCGATAAACATAACTCGAAAAGATATATATAAACATATATATATATCATCGAAAAAAAACAAGAAAAGAAAAGAAAAGAAAAGAAAAGAAGATGATTCTTCTCGACGTACAATGCGCGCTATTAATTCGATGAATGAAATAAATAAGAATAAGTTAATAAAATTCCATGCAACGATACAAAATCGTATCGATTTCGTCGATATCGTGGAGCATAGATTAAAAAGAAAGGGAGAAAGAGAGGAAGAAAAAAGAAAAAAATTTAGTGACAAATTAACGAGGAGGGAGGGGAGAAGCGAGAAAAGAGGAGGAAGAGCTCTGGCCCCGAGTAGTCGATGAAAAATGTACGCGTCGATAAGAATCGGCGGAGAGGACCGTAATTACGAGAGCGAGCGATTTTTACGTGCGCGTGACATCTAATTAAAGTGATTGGCAAGTTTAACCGCTACGCCCGGAACCTTTATACACCGGCCCGTGTATAATTTCACGAATCCCCTGCATTTATAAACATCAAGGTAATGATTACCAATTACGTAATTTTATGTGTTTTTCGCTGCCTTCGATTTACATGGAATGCAAAGTCCCTCCGGCCACGTCCTCCTCCTTCTCCTCCTCGAAGGAGTGGGTCCTCGGTGGCGAGGAGGGAACCGGCCGTGCGCGCATCATCGTCCGCTTTGCTTCCCATTTGCATAACGATACGCATTACGAACGAACTAGCGTCGTAAAATCGAATTAATTAAGGGACATCAACCGTGCAACCACCATCCCCCACCGGACGATAGTGGCGATCGTGTACACCGAAAACGAGGTGGCCGTGATTTACGCTCGCGGCCCGATCGAGTCGCGATTATGCCCCCGATTCAATCTTCTCCTCGCTCGAACCCTCCTCCTCGTGAGGAAGGTGAACCGAGACGCGATAAATGACACTTGCGCGTTGGGTGGCGTTCGGGCAATTAGCCGGGATGAAGGTTTCAATCTCTTTGCTCCTTTCTTTTTCTCTCTCTCTCGCTCGTTCGCTCTTCCTTTTTTATTATTACGTAACAAGCTCTGTGAATTTTTTCTCCTTTTCGTCTTTCTCCTGCGAAATTCCGAGAGAAGTATCGAGATATATGTTGAAAATGCTGGGAAATAGGAAAATGCACGTACGAGCACGTATAAGTTCTCTTCTTCTTCTTTTTTTTTCCCCTCTCGCAGGGAAATTCCAATTCCTCGAGCAAGTTTTCACGCGAGTGGAAGCTTTTGCAAGGAGGAGTAAAAGTGTCCGGGAATAATAAAATTCTGTGAATCGCACCGATGCAAAACAGAAACGATTACGTGAGAACACAGAAACGCACCTGTCTCGCTCCAATATCGAGTGAACTTTTTAAATTACACAAATTCGCGTGTCGTAGCTTGATCCTTTTATTTCGTAGCAACATTGTACAGGGTGTAGAAGAGAAGTAAGGCCGTGATTCCGTGAAATAAAAGAAGTTTGAAGAAGGATCTGATTTTAATAAAATAATCCATCGATCCACAGGGAACGTAGAACGATGATTACTTATTGTTTTTTTCTTTATACACCCCGTACATCCAAGCGAAGGAAAATTTGTCGTATATTCGAATTTGTACCATGTTGTATAGTAGGCTCATTTACTTTCAATTAATTTATATTTGCACCGTTTAAAGTCCAAGTCACGGATGTGGATCGTAATTTAACGTCTTAATACATCTATGAATTTGTAAAATGATCGGAGGAATAAAAATGATTCGAAGAGTGACGCGAAATATTTCGCGTTATATGATGATCTTTGTAAATTTTCGATTGTTCCACTGCAATTTTAAAAAAAAAAAGTTATTGTTAATAATTTAAAAGTGAAATAGTCGAATTTTCGTTATCCTTCAATTTATCTAACTCCGATATGTAATATGTATTATTACATTTGTACACGTTCAATAAATCAATTTTTTCGAAGGCGTTATATATATAACCGTATGTGTCACGTTGCGTATGACTATTATCCTGAGTGTAGTTGCAACAATTTGACCAATTTATTTCTGCTGTCTTTACGAGTTCTACGAGTTAGGTTATTTCTTATTACGTTATTTCTACAGTTGTTCCACAAAATCGAACATTTAGAATCTTTCCGTACAACGATTACATGAAGTAAGTAGTAATTCAGAATTTATTTTTATTCGTCAAAATCGAACAGATACTGGTATCCACGAGTTTTTTTTTATAACAATCGAAAGGAAATTAAAAAAAAATTACGTGAAATCGATTTTGTTGCAATCATTTGCCAAAAAGTTGCAAATAAGATTTATAATAATGATGGTGAAACATAAGATTTATTTTATTCTCAATTTTATTCTCGTAAAAGTAGAAATCAGAAATTTTTAATAGGGAAATAGATATGAGGTACTGGCGAAATATCGTTATTTCTTTACTTGATTTAAATTTATTTGTATTTAATTATTAAAATTTCTTCAATTATTAACTTAATATTCAATTAACATTTAAATTTTTATATATGAATCATGACAAGATAATTTAGTAAAAAAATAATTATATTTTTCTCTTTATTCTTTTTTAAATTTCCAAAAATTTCAGGTCATTGTCTCATCGCAAATTAAAATTATATTAAAAATATTTGATCAATTTTTCTCGTGATTCGTATAAGAAAAAAGATTTCTATCTTCGAAGTAATTTACAATTAATTTTTAAAATTGAATTTCATTCAAAATCGTACAACAAGTGGTTTCTATAATTTGAACAGAGAGGAAAAAAAAAGTATACACAATATTCGGTTGAAATTAAAAATAATTTAAGATTTTATAAACTTGTATCAGAATAACGTGAAAAAAAAGTATTTTTACAGATAATTTATAAAATATGATATATCGGTTAAGTATGATATATCGCATAAAAAACATTGAATGACAAAACAAAATAATATATTTGATAATGTGTGTCTTTGTCACAAAATCTTTATGAATTTTAATTAGGACATAAAAATATTTACATAACAAAAATTTTCACACATTACAAGTGATTAGTTTTATAATAAATAAAATTAAAAAATGAAACGAAATAAATATATTTATAAATAACTTTATAGACATAAAATCAAAATGAGGCAATATTATTCGATATTTCATTTTCTTTAAAATCAAATCTATTCGAGTTAAGCTAATTTTTTTCACTAATTTTTTCATTAACAATTTCAAACCATTATTTCATTATATTGGATGTCAAATCTAACTTTTATAAACTATAAATAACTTGAAATTATCATAAATATATCTAAATGCTATAATAATAAGAAATTATATTATCAATTAGCTGTACATTTTAAATATCTCATCGCGTAATCATATACACTAGAAAAATATCTATTTTTTTAAATCTACTGTAATTTCGTTTTACATAGAAATGCATTTTATTTTATCGATAGATAAAATAATATCTAAATATTTTTCATATCGTTACTTGTTACTTGCTACAAATATTTATAGCGTTATTACATGAATTAACATATTATCTCAATAATTGTCTCTATTATAATCGATAATTATCTCAATAATAATACACATTGACCTTGCATTTTGAAAACTTTTTTTTTTTTTTTTTTTTTTTAAATAAGATTATATCTGATGAGAGTTAAAATAATTTTTAAATATTTTTTTCATAAAGAAAAACATTAATTGAGTATATATATATATATATATATATATATCTATTCTAATATTATATTCTTTATTGATACAGGAAACCATGGAATCGTGTATGAGCAGAACTTGTTCGTCGGTGATCGCACAGCAATCGTCACCAGCCTCCATATTTACTTTCTTGATTCAAACGTTAATAGCGTCCCGTTGTAAACTGAACAACCCGGATGAATATCCCAGAGATCGCGTAAATGACGTTTTAAGATCGAACAAGGAATTCGATTTTGTGATCATCGGTGGTGGAACCGCGGGATCTATTTTGGCTCGCAGATTAACGGAAGTGAAGAATTGGAACGTTCTGTTAATCGAACGAGGAGGATACCCTTTACCCGAAACTGCAGTGCCTGCTTTATTCACCAGCAATTTGGGCTTCCCACAGGATTATGCTTACAAGGTAAAACTAAATAAACTAATTTTGGTAATTTAAAATAGAAGAGACAGAAGAGAGAAAAAGAATCGTGTATGTTCTCTTACTATCTGAAAAAAATATACGAATTTTATTTCAATAATTAATTTCAATAATTTGACAGAAGTCTATAAATTACAATATATTTGTACAGAATAAGTCATGTAAATTATTTATTGTATAAAAAAATTTCTGGTACGAACATTTCACGATCAAAAAGGAGATATAATTTATTGTATCGCAAGTTTTAGTACGTAGTAATATTTTTTTCGACGTAAGTATAGTAAAAAATTATTTTAGAATTCTATCATTATAATACAGGCTTCTAAAATCGACAAAATCGAAGGGAATAAATAAAATATCAATTATTAATTTCTCAAAACGCAAACGTTTCCTTTATATTCTCTTCTTTATTTAATTTTAATCATTTCTGTATAAAGATCGAATATCAAAAGGAAGCCTGTTTGAGCCAAGTCGACAAACGATGCAGATGGTCGAAGGGTAAAGCCCTTGGTGGAAGTTCCGTCATCAACGCTATGCTGCACATATTTGGCAACAAAAGGGACTACGACACTTGGGAAAATATAGGAAATCCCGGATGGAATTACGAACAAGTACTCCCGTACTTTAGAAAATCGTTGAGCTGTGCACCCGAATTCATAGCCAAATACGGGACCGATTATTGCGGGACAGACGGTCCTATGAGAATCAGACACTACAATTACACTGCGACAGACGCAGAGGACATAATCTTGGAAGCCGCGCACGAGGCGGGATACGATGTTCTCGAGCCATTGAACGGTGATCGGTTTATCGGGTTTGGAAGAGCGATGGGCACCCTGGACAACGGGCAACGGGAAAATTGTGCGAAAGCTTTCCTCTCCCCCGTCAAAGACAGGAAGAACTTGTACGTGATGACGTCGAGCAGAGTGGACAAGATTCTGTTCGAGAGGAAACGGGCGGTCGGTGTACGAATCACTTTGGACAACAATCAATCGGTGCAAGTGAGAGCGACGAAGGAAGTGATTCTGTCGGCGGGGAGTATAGCCAGTCCTCAGGTATTGATGCTCTCGGGAATAGGGCCGAAGAACCATTTGAAAAAAATGGGAATACCCACTCTCGTCGATCTGCCTGTCGGGAAGAATCTTCAAGATCACGCGATATGGTTAGGAATATACTTGGCCTACAATAATGAATCGGTGACGTCCCCTCCTAGCGAGAAGAGTCAGTTAGATGATATTTATGATTATTTGGAATTCAATGCCGGCCCGTTACGCGTTCTTCCACTCGATCTGAACGGTTTCGTGGACGTGAACGATCCCCACTCGAAATATCCGAATGTTCAATTTATGTTCGTACCTTATCAACGTTACACCAACAATTTGTTATCTTTATTACAAGGATACAATATGAATGATGACATTATTCAAGAAATGCAACAAGCTGTAAAAAAGATGAGCTTGATCTCTATTTGTCCCGTATTGATAAGACCTTTGAGCCGAGGTTTTGTCGAGTTGCGTAACACCAATCCGGCCGATCCTGTCAAGATCTACGCGAATTATTTCGCCGAGAAGGAAGATTTCAATAATTTGTTGAAATCCGTGAATATCGTTAAGGCTTTCTTGAACACCGACATTCTGAAGAAGTACAACATGACGTTATATTATCCCAACATTTCCGGATGTCAACACACGGAGCCAGGTACCGATGAATATTGGGAATGCAACCTGGAACACTTGTCCACCACGTTGTTTCATCCGTGTGGGACGGCCATGATGGGACCGGCTAACGATTCCAGAGCCGTTGTGGATTCGAGGTTGAAAGTGCACGGTGTCCAAAATTTGCGAGTGATCGATGCGTCGATCATGCCGGAAGTGACGAGCGGGAATACCAATGCGCCGACTATGATGATCGCGGAGAAGGGAGCGGATATAATTAAACAGGATTGGGGCGTAAAGATACAGATATGAGAAACTGAGATGATTTCGAAATATTATATAAATAAACAACTTTATTTTATGCATTGCTTTTATCAGCTCGAGTTACGATAATATTCTATAATATTCTTATATTAATGTTTGTAAGCAACTTTTAATTGAAAAATTCAAATCATTTCACGAACATTGTATATCATATCATTTCGATCGATTTTTCCTAATTTCTATGATTAAAACAAAAAATCACTTCGAGGTTCGACTTGAATCTATCGGGATGACAATTCACGGAAGGTAAGTTTCTTCAAAATGAATTCAAAAACCTGGAAAAAATTTTGACCAAGATATATGAGCAATAAGAATTAATATTTTAAATGATATAAATAAATAAATAAATAAATATAAAGGTGGTGTTTTATTTGGCTTATTTTGAAACTTTTCGAATATAGTTCAACGGATATAATATTCCTTCAAAATAATAAAAATTATACTAAGCTTATTTTATGGTAAATATTTATATCTTGAAATTTGATCTTGAATTTTTTTTAAAAATATTCTATCTTTTTTTTATTCGATATATATATATATATATATATATATATATATATATATATATAATATATCAAACAAAATTTTAGATAATATCGAAATTCTTGAATTAAATTCTGTTAAACAAAAATCGAAACAAAAAAAGAAAAAGAAAAGTGATTTCTAAAAATATTTTCCATATAAAAAAAAAATATTTCTATCTTATACTATGTATATTATATATACTATCCTTTCTACTTAAATCAATTCTCTTTTCTCGTAAAAAGAATATGTAATCACAAGAATATTATTTATCACTTCCTCTGCTAGATTATGCAAAAGTGAGGCCAAAATTAAGTATCGTATTATAAATATTTCTCTATCTACTTTGCTTAGTCTAATTTAATCAATGATAATGTTACGTTGCGTATTCTTCTCTTGTGAAAATTCAGCACTAATTAAACTATTTTTCTAAAAAATTCTAAAAAAGATAGCGAACTATCCTTATCTGCTTCTAAATTTTTTCTTTTCTTTTAATACGTGTCTTAAAAATACGTTAAATATTATTTATATATATATAAAAGAAGGTAAAATTTTTCTTTCAAATGAGAATACTTACTTATTTATAATTAATCATTTTTATTCCGTTTCGTATTTTAAATAAATAATTTCCAGTTCTAGTTTTTAGAGACAATCTCATTATCATAAAAATGTATAATATTGAAATCAAGTACATAAATAATTGCCGATAATCTGAAATGATGACATGTTAACTGATCTATGGACGACAAGGTATGAAAAAAATAAGCTAAAAATAAGAAATAGTTTTTTATTTTATTAACAAAAATTCTCAATGTTTAAATTTTATCATTTGACCTTTATATCGTTTTAATATTCTCTTAAAAATTTATTCACTATCGAGAGATTATTATTAAAATTAATAAAATTAAATTAAATAAATAAAATTATTTGAAATTTTTATCGTTAACTGAAAATGGAACATACTAATTCCGTTGCTTAGATAGATACTTTTTTTTTATCTCTTATATTTTGATGTTTTTTGAGGATTGATATAATAAAATCGTATAATTACGAAAAAAAATTAAAATTATGTGTATATTTCGAGTAAATATGAAATACACAAAAATGGAAAAAAACTGTTTCGATATAAGTCAGTTGCTTATCACATCTCATACAGTATACACTATTCTTGATCTTGTTCTCGAATCGAAATGAAAGTACTTCGAAGTAACGGGAAGTATAGTAAAATTAAGTGAATCAAGCAAAAATATTATTCTTGCTCAAAAAAAAAAAAAAAATATCGTTCTATAATCTGAAAATCTAAAAATATAAATCGAAAACTCGTTGTGTTATTTAATTCAGCGTTATTTCTAGTTTATTTCAATCTTTCAATCTTTTAAAGAAAAACTTATTTTATGTAAACAAAAATTAAATTTTAACTTTAGATTATATTAATAATTTCGTAGTGCGTATTAATTTATTTTATTTATAATTTATCTCATTTGCTTCAAAAAAAATCTCGCTTCGAGCAAGAGAAAAACTTGTTTTACATTATTTGTAGATTTAATCACTTAAGAAAAATTTTAAAAGAGAGGGGATTAGAGATATAAAAGCAATAAATAGTTGCTCAATTAATATAATATAATTCTCTTTTGAAGAGAGAAATTAATACAAGAAGAAATTGCAAAGAACACGGATGAACGTATGAGGTAAATATTAACAATTTTTTCTTTTTTAAATTAATTTTATTTAAACTAAGTATAAACTCTTAGTATTCATCTTCATAATTATATTTAGAACGGAAATATAAAGATATTCAGAATTTTTAAAAATAATATAATTTTCTAACTCTTTTTAAATGATATAATTAATTCTCATTACATATTGCTTATAATTATTTTTACAAAATTAATATGAAATGAATGCATACGAATACATATACAATAGCTCGTATTATTTGAAAATTCAACAATCAATCCAAATAACAAATAATTTTTGAAATTATGATTCAAGAAGAATCATTTGAATTGCGTTATATTATTTTTATCGCTCAATTCATAAAACTCGACTTTAATTTTCCAAAAAATATTCGAAAGACAAAAATAACAAAATAAGAATTGACATCTAAATATCATCGATTAATACATTTTATATTTCATAAAAAAAAATATATTGTTGCAGAGAAATCATTAATTCCCGGTGAATAAATCAAGAAAAAAACACGGAAACATGGAATCGTGTATGACGACAAGTTGTTCGCCGATGCTACACTCGTCGCCAGTTTGCATCTTTACTTTATTTCTACAAACGTTGGAGGCATCCTATTATGGATTAAGTAATCCGAATACATACCCCAGAAATCGCAAACAAGAGATTTTAGATTCGAAAATAGAATTCGATTTTGTGATCGTTGGTGGTGGAAGTGCGGGATCTGTTTTGGCTCGCAGATTAACGGAAGTGGAGGATTGGAAAGTTTTGTTGGTCGAAAGAGGAGGGTATCCTTTACCCGAAACCGAGATTCCTGGTTTCTTCGCCAATAATTTGGGTTTGAAACAGGATTATGCTTACAAGGTGAAAATAAATAAGCTAATTTTAATATTTATTTAAGATAAGAGAGAGAGAGAGAGAGAGAGAGAGAGAGAGAGAGAGAGAGAGAAAGTATGTATGTTTTTCTATCCTTGAAAAAATCGATAGAAATTTTATTTCAATAATTATTTTTCAGTAACAATTCATAAATTATGCATAAATGATATGAAATATGAATGATCGATATAGGAAAAAATGTGTAAAAATTAGCAGATAAGAAGATCGTATTTGACGTATATTTTGTATCGTTATTTTCTTGCAGAATTTTCTTTGCTATTCTTTTTTCTTTTTTTTATAGATATGAGAATTATCACTCTTTATAAATATATTGATATAGTTGTTTGTTTATAAGATTTGTATTTTTTTATGAAACAAAAATATACTTGTTGCCTTCTTGTTATTCTTCGTATGATTTACAACGTAAAATTTATATCATTTTAATATCATTTTAATATCGAAACAAATCATCGTTAAATATCATAATTATTTTCGCAATAATTCTGCGACTGTTCGTTTTTCCTTAAACATATTTGTTTAATATTATACTTGAATCTTCATATCGTATCGCACGTATCGTATTCGCGAAAACATTTTTCTTCGTGTATATTTTTCTACAATATAAAATGATTAGGAACGAAAATTTTCCTACTTACATCATAATCGTTATATTATTATAACATATAATTTCAACGATTCAAAATTGGAACGAATAAATGCAACAACGTTGATTATTAAAATTTTAAAACGAAATAAAAAGAAAAAACCTAACATTCCATTCCTTCTTTCTTTATCTAATATTAATCATTTCTGTGTAAAGGTGGAGAATCAAGAGGAAGCCTGCTTGAGCCAAGTCGACAAACGATGCAGATGGTCGAAGGGTAAAGCCCTTGGTGGAAGTTCCGTTATCAACGCCATGTTCTACATCTTTGGCAACAAAAGAGATTTCGACACTTGGGAAAATATAGGAAACCCTGGATGGAATTACGAACAAGTACTCCCGTATTTTAGAAAATCGTTGAGCTGTTCACCCGAATTCATAGCCAAATACGGTACCGATTATTGCGGGACAGACGGTCCTTTAAAAATCAGAAATTACAATTACACTGAAACAGACGCGATAAACATATTGTCGGAAGCCGTGCAGCAGGCGGGATACGACATTCTCGAGCCAGTGAACTGTGATCGCTTTATCGGGTTTGGAAGAGCGATGGGCAACATCGACAATGGGCAACGGCAAAGTTGTGCGAAAGCTTTCCTCTCCCCGGTGAAAAACAGAGAGAATCTGTACGTGATGACGTCGAGCAGAGTGGACAAGATTCTGTTCGAGGGTGAACGCGCGGTCGGTGTACGAATCACTTTGGACAACGACGAGCCGATTGAAGTGAAAGCGACGAAGGAAGTGATTCTGTCGGCGGGGAGTATAGCCAGCCCACAGATACTGATGCTCTCGGGAATCGGGCCGAAAGAGCATTTGAATAAAATGGGAATACCCACTCTCGTCGATCTGCCTGTCGGGATGAATCTTCAAGATCACGTGTCGTGGTTATCGTTTTACTTGAGGTACACGAACGAATCGATCACACCTCCTTTCGACGAGAAGAATCAGTTGGATGACGCTGTTTACGAGTATTTGAAACAAAATACTGGCCCGTTACGCACCCTTCCAGTCGAATTCACCGGTTTCGTGGACGTGAACGATCCTCATTCCAAGTATCCGAACGTTCAATTTATCTTCATGCCGGTACAATTTTTAAGCCAGTTAAGAGATTACCTACGTGCCTTCAATGTGGACAATGATCTGATAAAAAAGATAGAAAACGATGTGAAGGAAATGAAAATAATTTTTTCTTCAGCTACGTTATTGAAACCTTTGAGCCGAGGTTTTCTCGAGTTGCGTAGCACGAATCCGGCCGATCCTGTCAAGATTTATCCGAATTACTTCGCCGAGAAGGAAGATTTCAACACGTTGTTGAAATCTGTGAATGTCATTAAGAATCTCTTAAACACCAAGGTTCTGAAGAAGTATAATATGAAATTATTTTATCCCGACATTCCCGGATGTCGGCACACGAAGCCAGGTACCGATGAATATTGGGAATGCAACCTGAAATACTTGTCCACCACGTTGTTTCATCCGTGTGGGACGGCCATGATGGGACCGGCTAACGATTCCAGAGCCGTTGTGGATTCGAGGTTGAAAGTGCACGGTGTCGAAAATTTGCGAGTGATCGATGCGTCGATCATGCCGGAAGTAACGAGCGGGAATACTAATGCGCCGACTATAATGATCGGGGAGAAGGGAGCGGATATAATTAAAGAGGATTGGGGCATAAAGATATAAAGATGTTGAAGAAATTGGGGCATAAAGATAAAATCGTGTAAACGATTTTATTATTTTATCATATGCGACCCGTGCTACAATGTGTATTTACTGTTGAATTATTTTTGGGAATCGTGACTCATACGAATGGCAATTTTCAATTATACCTGGATTTTATAATATGATAATACTTGAGTCCACATTCCGAAGTTTCTTTTTGCAACATTTTGCAAAAAATTCGAGTCTTATTTCACAAGCATTCGAACAGAAGTTTTCTAGTTTCTAGATTAATTAAAATAATTAGTATGATTTGATGTTGATTTGAATTGATTTGAATAAAATAAAATTCATCAATATCGGAAAAACTTAATTATCATTATTATAATACGTTATAATACGTAATAATCTTACGTAATAGAAATTCTCAATCAATTTTCATTTGAGAAACATGTTTGTAAAATTTATGAAATTTTATGAATTATTATCTGTATCTATTATGTAAATGTATCTATTATGTAATGTAAAAAGAAAATTAAAACAATTTTATTTAAAATAAACGGAGAAAAACGAAAGTCTTTAAGTATTTTTCATTCTTTTATGCAAAAAAAAAAAAAAAAAGAAAAAAAACAACAGTTATTCTATTTAAAATAATCATTAGTATAATGATTTTGATAAAGAAATAATTGTGCATTAATTCAAGGACAACTCTTTACATATAATCATTTCTAAGAAATTTTCGATATTAATTTCGATAAAATTTATCATATGTTATTTTATGTAACTGAATTTTTTTTTAGTACCTTAAAAAAATATAAGTCTTTAAACTTTTTAATAAAAATTCAAAAAAGATTCCTTTAAAAAAATTTAAAGAATTTATTAACGTTTTCTTTATATAAAAAATTTTTATTTTATTTTATTTATAACTCTATCAGAAATTTCCATTTCTGAAAAAAAGAAACAATTGCTTATTTCGATTAGAAATTATTATTATTATTACTATTATGCAATGTAATATACTGTACGTTAAGAACGTTAAGAATGAAAATTTATTACATTATTTATTTTTAATGGAATATTAGTCTTTTGCTTCTCTCGTTAAGTACTATAATCCCTCAAAATCAAAAAATTTCTTCGAAGAATCTCTTTATCGTCTTTTTTATAGCAGAGGCATAAATTCAATAAGTTGTTTATATAACAACTTTGTACTCTAAATGTACTTCAAAATATAAGAATGCAATTATATTCTTAAGATGGTAATATTTGCTTTAAAATCCAATTTGATTATAAAATATTGTAAAATATTTTTATCATTGTAAAACAAAGTTTAAATATAAAAAAAACAAAGTTTCTCTTAAACGTTTACATTAGGGGAAGGAGACGATATATACTTACTTATCTGCTTAAGAGATAATTTCGTTATATTCCACGTAAAAAATAAAAGGAGGGAGAAGCTTATGTACATATATATATATATATGTATATATATATATAAATGTATATATAAAGTTTTGTCACGTAATATTCGTCAAACGTTATTTGAATATTGAAGAAAATACAATACAGGGAGGAACCATTTATTTAAAGTATTAGGTGATATAATTATTCTTGAAAATCTTATTTTATTCATAATATTTTAAATTAACGTAGACATTTGGAATTTGTTACCAAAATATTATTTCCGATAATAACATATAAAATTTTAAATTAAAAAATTAAATTAAATTTAAAAATTATTTTGGGACAGGATATCGTATGCTAGACATTTTCTTACATATAAAATTATTTAGATTTAAAAATTTTCATCCATTGTTCTCGTTATTATATTTATTTCCATAAACAATTTTCCATTCAAATTTATCTTAATTAATTCTAGTCGAATAAATACACGAAAACATGGAATCGTGTGCGAGGGGGACTTGCTCCTCGGCGTTGCAATCGTCGCCAGCTTCCATTTTCACTATGCTGATACAAACGTTAATCGCATCCCGTTGTCAATTAAGCAATACGAACAAATATCCGACAAGTAACGAAGAGAAAATTTTAAATTCGAAAATGGAATTCGATTTTGTGATCGTTGGTGGTGGAAGCGCTGGATCTGTTTTGGCACGCAGATTAACGGAAGTGGAGGATTGGAACGTTCTGTTAATCGAAAGGGGAGTGGATCCCTTACCTGAAACCATACCACCTGGCCTTTACAACAATAACTTGGGCGGACCGCAAGATTACTATTACACGGTATGTAGAAATAATTCGTACGATTATCTTTAAAGAGAGGGTCCAACTTGCTTGGAAAATTGCATATAAATTTTTCGTTGATTATTTGGAAAAAATATTCATCCACATCTATGCAGAAATTACACGCAAATAATTTTTTTTTAAGAAAAATAAAAAATTAAAGAAAGAAATATTATTTGATATTCAATATTGATTAAATTTCGTAATTTTCAATGCTTATTAAGAAATCTCTTAAAATAATGATTAGAAAAATATTACGTTCTCTATCTTCTCATAGAGGTTTCCGAATTTTCAAATTAAAATTCCTATATCATTTATGATGCAAATTATATTTATTAATATGATTGTTTCTCACGTTACTCGTTTTCTTTCAATCTAATTAACCTAATTATATCGAATTCACTCTTCGTTCTATTTAACGCGATATAAAATATTTTTATGAATGAAATTACGAGCTATAATTATTCCATTATATATCGTTCATATTCAAACAAAAAAAAAAACTTTTTTTCGTATTTCTTTTGATTAAAAGCTCGAGCCACAAGAAAGCAGCTGTCTTAGTAACAAAGACAAACGATGTGTATGGTCGAGGGGTAAAGCGCTTGGAGGAAGCTCGGTGATCAACGGGATGATACACATCTTCGGGAATCGAAGGGACTTCGACGGTTGGGCGAGTCAGGGAAATCCTGGATGGAACTTCGAAGAAGTACTTCCTTACTTTAGAAAGTCGATAAGCTGCTCGCCCGAATACATAGCCGAAAACGGCGACAAGTATTGCGGGACGGACGGTCCCCTCAGAGTCAGATACTACAATTACACCGTGACGGATTTCGAGGACGTAGTTCTGGAGGCGGCTCGAGAAGCGGGCCACCCGATTCTCAAAGCCGTAAACGGTGATCGTTACCTGGGATTCGGAAGAGTGTTGGGCACCCTCGACGAAGGAAGACGGCAAACTTGCTCGAAAGCTTTCCTAACTCCGGTCAGAGACAGGAAGAATTTGTACGTGATAACGTCGACCAGAGCGAACAAGATTCTGTTCGAGGGTAAACGCGCTGTCGGTGTTCAAATCACTTTGAGCAACAACGAAACGGCGGAGGTGAGAGCGACGAAGGAAGTGATCCTCTCGACCGGAACTATGGTCAGTCCGCAGCTACTGATGCTCTCGGGCATCGGGCCGAAAGAGCACTTGAAGAAATTGGGGATACCCGTTCTGGTCGATCTGCCCGTCGGGAAGAATCTTCAAGATCACGTGATATGGTTCGGCCTGTATTACTCTTTCGTGAACGAGTCGGTTACGTCCGCCCCCAGCGAGAAGGATCAATTGGACTCCGCTTACGAGTATTTGGAATTCAATACCGGCCCGTTAAGCACCCTCGCCAACGATCTCGTCGCGTTCATCAATCCTGTCGATCCTAAATCCATATATCCGGAAGTGCAATTATTGTTCTCTCAAATCCAACGTTACGATAAGAACGGGTTAAAGACTCTGTTGCACTCTTACAACGCGAACGATGAAATTTTACAAATAATGACAGACGTGATCATGAAGAGAAGCTTGATCATCGCTTACGCCTCGTTGATGAGACCGTTGAGTCGCGGGGTGATCGAGTTACGTAACGCCGATCCAGCCGAACAGGTGAAGATTTACTCGAATTACTACACCGTGCCGGACGATTGGAAGAGATTGGCGAAAGCTGTGCCAACGTTGAAGAGTTTGTTGAACACGACGATCTTGCAGAAGTACAAAGCCAACTTCCACACCTACGATGTACCCCAATGTCGCAACCTGACCGCAGATACCGAGGAATATTACGAGTGTAACATAAGACACACCACTGGCACGAATTTTCACGCGTGTTGCACGAACAGAATGGGGCCAGCAAATGATTCCAGAACAGTTGTGGACGCCAGATTGAGGGTTCACGGAGTGACGAATTTACGTGTTATCGATGCGTCGATCATGCCGAACATCACCAGCGCAAATATAAACGCGCCTACCATAATGATCGCTGAGAAGGGAGCGGATTTGATTAAACAGGATTGGGGCATACAAGTATAAAGGGTTGTATTATATAGGATATGTATATAGATATGTAATATCTGTAATTAATGAAGGAATATATATATAGTGGATGTTTAATATTTTCTTATAATTAAATTATAATATATAAATTATAATATCTTCAAATAAATTATAATATGAAAATCGGCCGATCTTTCTCTCTTACACCGTTTTTGTTTTTCCAATAAATATATATTATTCAATGATCTATAATTTTTATGCATATATACGCATACATACATATACATATATAGATTGTGTTAATCATTTATATTATTTAAATTGATTCAAATTGATTCATTATTATTATTATTTTCATTCAAAGATTCATTATTCATTAAACATTTTCGTGAAAATATTGCTCAAAAATCTAAAAGCGTAAAGTTTGACAAATAGATGAGTTGGCAATTAAAAAAAAAAAAATTAAAATAAAATTAAAATATAAATAATTCGTAAGAAAAGTATGTTTTGAAAACGTCTCGATACCAGCTATAATAACATATAATAAAATTTTCACAGACTTTCTTTCAAAAATATTATAAACTTTCTATAACTTGTACAAGGAAGAATTAATCTTTTGAATGGAAATATTTTTTTTTTAAATATTATTTAAAAATATATTTGAATGAAAGAATATATATTTATGTATATTTTTAAAACAAATTACATTCAACTGTAATGTACTTTTGTGATATATCGTTTCGTTACATTGCATTTAATTTATGTTTATTTAGTATATTTTTAACATTTTTTTATCGATGAATAGATCAAATAAAATTCTAAATAATTTTAAATAAAATTATATATATTAGACAATTAGGTTGTCGTTAAAATATTTATATATTTTGATATAATATAATATAATAATTAAACTAATTATTATTATATTAATATATGTATAATGTATGTATAATTGATCATAATTATATGTATAAATGCCATAGCGATATTGAGAATAAAACGAAGAATAAACGTCATTTTTGTGTAACAAAATATTTTTAAATACACATTAGCGTAATTGATGTCAATTCATATTTTAATTGATATCTAATTTTGCGATACCTGTTTAGCATAAGTTTTGCATTTTGCAAATCATGAATAAACATTTAAAGACAATATTTATGCACATTTCGTAAAAATATTTAAGTATTTTTCACATTGGAAAAATATTTAATTTAAAGTTCGATAAATGTAAATTTAAAAATAAATTTTCAATCTTCAGAAAAAAGAATTAAATATTTAATCATGAATAGTTATTCATTGAATAATTATTAACATTTATTAAAACAAAAACAAAAATTGGCCTATTCGGAAATGTTTCGATCTTTTTTACTTATATGTGAAATCAAAAAAATAATTCCATTATATCATATAATTTTAATACAAAAGGAGAGAGAAACTTAAGTACATATACATATATACATACATATATATATACATATATATAACTTTGTTGTATCATACACGATTAAATGTGCACTTTGAAGAAAGAATTACACATAAAGATCAATTTCAATAAATTCTGAACAAAAAAATTTACGACAAATGTTATATAGAGATAAGTCAAATAAAGTAAATTAAATTTCCTTAATATTAATCTTCTATAAAAACATTCTCATTAAAATTTTAATCTTATTTAAATTAGATGTAAATATTTTTCCTGCTAAAATATTTATCTGTAATATTCAAAAAGACATAAAAATTTAAAATTAAATTTTAAACGGTCAATAACATAAATGATACAACAATTTTTTATTCAAATTTACTCACATTTCTATCGTTTTCAGGTTATCAATTTCCCTTGACATAAACACACGGAAACATGGAATCGTGTATGAGGGGGACTTGCTCATCGACGTTGCAATCAACTTCCGTTTTCACTATGCTGATACAAACGTTAATCGCATCCCATTGCAGATTAAGCAATACAAACGAATACCCTAGGGATCGCAAAGAAGAGATTTTAAATTCGAAAATGGAGTTCGATTTTGTGATCATTGGTGCTGGGAGCGCGGGATCTATTTTGGCACGCAGATTAACGGAAGTGAAGAATTGGAACGTTCTGTTAATCGAACGAGGAGGATACCCTTTACCCGAAACCGAATCACCTAGTCTCTACTTCAGTACCTTAAAGGGCCCGCAAAATTATCGTTATGCGGTAAGTGGATTTGAATAATTTTAACGATCTTTCATTCTTCGATACTCTCTCTCTTTCTAGGAGATTGTAGATTCGAATAATGTGAATATTCCAATATATATCTTTTATTTCGAATAAGGGAATGTATCGACTAATTTTTCAATCATTTTTCCTACACGTGAAAGCTCGAGCAGCAAGAGGGTGTCTGTCTGGGTATGAGAGACAAACGTTGCGTATGGTCGAAAGGTAAAGCCGTTGGCGGAAATTCGAGCATCAACGGGATGATATACATCTTGGGTAATCGAAAGGACTTCGACGATTGGGCGAGCGAGGGGAATCCCGGATGGAGCTACGAGGAAGTGCTCCCTTACTTCAGAAAGTCGTCGAGCTGCTTGCTCGAATTCACGGCGACAAGTATTGCGGGACGGACGATCCCCTTAAGATCAGATACTTCAACTACAGCGTGACAAACTTCGAGGATATCATTCTGGAAGCGGCTCGAGAAGCGGGCCATCACATTCTCGATCCGGTGAACGATGATCGTCACCTGGGATTCGGAAGAACGATGGGCAATCTCGACCAAGGGAAACAGCAAAGTTGCTTGAAAGTAAAATAAATGTGAAACGGATTGATATTGCAGATGGTACATAAAATTTACATAATTGTATAAATTTTTACGTAATTCTATATAAAAACAAAGTGTAAAGTCTGGAAATACAGTTGATTATACAAAAGATAAAAGTTTTGTTTTGAAAATGTCTGGATGCCAGATAAGATACAATAAGATCAGATAAATGACAGGAAGTATCAAGATATCTTTTTCGATATCAACTAAACGCTAATTTCGCAAAGTATGATGGCGTTAATCAGAGTGACCACTGTCCATTTGAAATTAATGATGTTGAATCACTTGACATCGTTATGATAGATTGCTAGTTCGTACTTCAAAGCTGGCCACATCTGGTACGCAGAATCCATTGAGCAATCGTATCTGAATAGTAGTTTATTAATATGCACAACTCGGAGTGGCTCAATGGAGTGGTTCAAAAATAACATTATACGATAAAATAACAAATTCCACAATTTTACACGAAAAGCTTGGAAAGCATGAAATGTGATATTAATATTTAAAATTTTCTACTCATCAATCTGGAAACGTAGAATCTAGAGCAATAATCTTTTCTTTTTATGAATATGTATATGCCAATATACAAAATCTTATTCCAGAAGAATTACAGTTATGTATACTATTTTTCAATATTCAACATATATTCACAATATTAGAATAAATCTAATAAAACAAAATAAATTAAAATTATAAATTACAAATTAAAGAGAAATGAAATTTTATAAATCTCGATGGTCCAACGAAAACTACTTTAAAAAGAAACCGATCACGAATTCCTCATCAAAGCCTTCGTTTTATCAGACACCATTGTCTTTCCAACCTCTTACAAAGTTACCAAGTTTCCGACGTGGCGGAAAAACAATCTGGAAGAAAACTTCTTTCAGCAATCGCATGGACGATTCCCGCATAAATTAAGCGGATCGGAATGAAGTGCGAGCATCGTTATTCACAGCCTTATCCTTGCCTCTTAAACGATCATAATGGAACGATGAGAAACATGAAAGAATGCCTGTTTGCACTCCAAATTACCCTATTTGTAATCGAGAAAGTTATAAAAAGTGCGCGTTACGAAAAGAAAAGAAAAAAAGAAGGGAGAATCTCCTCTTACGCGTGTCTTTTCCTTTTTCCATCGCTCAATTCATTTCCTAGCATATAATAATAATAAATACCTCTCACGTATTTCCATACGTGGTCATCCCATACGGAACGTGTGCTCATTTTTCTCCTACAAAATTATAAATGGTGTGCACTTTGGACATTTACACACGTCTATGCTTCTTTATAATTCCCTTCAGAAACAGGGCACGGTAAAAACCAAGGAATTTTCCTGAGAACAGTCATGCGAACAATGTGTTTCTCGCGCGTGAAACAGTGCATCGTTATTGTAAAATTAAACGAGGAAAAAGCTATTTTGAATAATAAAATTTTGGATTTAAAAAAAAAGAAGGAACGAAGCCACGATCAAATATCGATAATACTTTGTTTTTAAAAGAGTTTGTTTTTACTTCTTTAAAAGAGCAGAATTTTTCCGTTTAAACTTTCCTGAGATATTATCACGTCATCATATTATCATGTTATGATATTATCATATCAGAATCAAGAAAAAAATAATTTTCAACCATGCATTTTAAAACCGATCAAAGGCTATTAAAATTAGAAAAATTTTGATCCGCTATAACTCCGAAGATAATGATGCCTAGTCAATGGATGAAAGATTGTTAGAAGCGTGGAATCTTACCCTTTAAAACGCTTTTTCGTTTATCCCGATACGACTTCCGGTTCCCAAGATATCATCTTCTAAAGAAAAGGTAATTTTTAATCGTATACTTTAAACCCGATTAAATTCTATTAAAATTAGGAAAACTTTGAAAGGTTATAACTCCGAAGTTAATTACTTCCGGTCAATGAATCAAAGACCATTAGAAGCGCGGATCCTTCCCTTTTAAAACGCTTTTTTATTCATCTCGATACGACTTTCGGTTACCGAGATATCGTCGTGTAAAGAAAAAGGTAATTTGTAATCGTTTATTATCTTCGTCCTTTTCAGTTATTCGGATCCCTCGCTCGCACCTCGCCTCACTGACCTATCCCAAATTCCAGATAAGCAATAGACGCGATTCCTAGAAAAACGTAGTACGCATTTCCAAGAAATAATGTAGGTTACTAGGTCACGAGTCCATTCATAATTTTTGCCCTATGTTAAACGCTATGGAAACTTCGAGTCCCTATATCTCGGCAACGGATCGAGATATCGGGATGATTCAAAAAGCGATTTCAATGGTATGGTTTTCTTTACTTTCTGAGTGGATTTTGATTGAAAATTTTTAATTCTTTTTTGCATTACTTTTTATGAAAATTTGAATTTAAATGAATACAATGATTTGTGATATGAAGTATATAGGAGCTTAATTTAATTGTTATATATATTTTTTCTGTATTTTGGATATTTGAACATATTTTACAGTTACATAAAAATTCTAACAATCTAATAATGAAAGTTAAATATTGAAAATTTTCTATCGTCTTGATTTTCTTCGTAATCACGATATTATAATGATCGATCATTGAATCGATAATACAATGGACAAATTCGAATTTCTAGCCGACTTTTGTAAAACGGATTTAAGGTGGATTGGGAGAAATTTCATTTAAATAATAAATAAACGAGCAAGGAACGTAACTTCATTTCTACCCGAATAATGGGCCCGAGACCACGTTTCCGCGCCACGAAGACAATGATAGAACAAATGATAGAACGAGATTTGGCAACGAAACGCCTAAAGTTTGCCTAACATTTCCAGCTTGGCGCCGCGGAAAATCGGTCGAACAAATAATAACAGTCTAAAGAAACTATATACTTCCTCCACGTAGCGAGTCGCCACCTATTTATTTCTCGTATGCACGATCGGCTCTTGTGGAACCATTAAGCCTCGAAACAAATATAACGGTCGATTCAGAAGCGACCAGCCACTGATCGAAGGAAGGGAGGAGAAAGGGGAGGAGTATATATTCCACGTTACCGTGGAATTATTTAGCATTTATGTCGGCCAGATTTATGCAACCGGTAGAGCGCGGCCGGGGCAAACGTTTCACGAACGCTTTTATTGCGGCTACACCAAATTCATTACTACGCCTCGTTTACCCGGTATTCGTCTGCTCGTTATAATTGCTCCATTGTGTCCGGGCCCGAGAGACTTGTGCCGCACGAGAAAAACGAAGGCACGGAAGCGAGGGAGAAAAAGAGAGGAAGAGAGAGGCGAGGAGCACCTTTGAAACCAGTCGACCACGCCATTGTGCGCCCCGGACTTTTCGCATAAAACGGTCTTTACGGTCTAAACCGAAACCGATGACGCAACCAATCCTCGGCTGGAGCCGCGAGAAGAACCCAGAATCGAGATCGTAAACGCGTGTAATACGAGGAATGGTAACGTCGCCTTGCCTATGTGTGGTGTGTCCTTTTCGAAAAAAAAATGTTTTGGCCCAAGAGAATCGAAAAGGGAAATATAAAGATCCAAGAAGAGATGATATGAAAGATAAAAAAAAAAAAGAAAAAAAAATCAACGATGAATACATTGTAAATTTTGCATAAACGTACGAATATTTATTCAGTTTAATGACGAGTATCTGTTCGATTTATAGAAATTTTCGTACAGATTTTATTTTTTAGAATTTTATTAGAACAAATGGAAGAAAGGATTTCTTACGAATATTAGAAGAAAAAAAATCGTATGTAAAGAATTTCTACGCGGAATTTAACGAGTGTTATAAAGTGAATGTGATTATTGATCTACGACCGATCAAGCACGGTACTTTTCTACTTGCCCGCATAAGATTTCAAACTTTACAGTTGTACGTTCGAATCCTTTAAGACCTTTTGATGGTAATAAGATTACAATCAAGAAAAAAAGGATAAGAAGCAAATATAAAATATTACGCGTGTTACAGATTTTCATCCGCTTAATACAATTTTATCTGCGCAAATAAACTTTGTTACCCGATTACAAAAACATGCAAATGGAGGACCCACTGTATAGCGAATCACAATATACACAAATTTTTATCCCATATTATTTCCTCTCCCCCCCGTTTAAAATTTTTATTCAATATCTATTGATAAAATTCTCTTATCTGGCCATGAAAATATGCAAACAGTGAATCGATGGAACAAACGATCATTACACAAATTTTCATTCATCCGGTATCTGATCCGATATTGGACGATCACGAAAATATGCAAATAGGGAATCGATACGACGACGTTTACACAAATTTTCATTCACACCAATCCGTATCTGATCCAACGTAAAAATACCCCCCCCACGATATAAATTCCTTGGTCCGACGACAAAGATATGCAAATAGTGAACTGATACAACACGCGCCATTACACGAAATTTTATTCACAACAACCTGTATCTGATAATGCAAATTTAAATCGTAGAGCGTGAAAAGACAATTTTTAACAAAACTCTTCGTTTTCGAAGAATCGATCTTGAAATATTTCTTTCGCGCGAAAGATACATAAGAGAATCGATTCGAATTTTCTTCCCACGTGATAATAATTCAACAGCCAGAGTAAGAGTAAACAGAAATGACAGTACGTTAAAAATTGTTCCACTAATATTCCTTACACTTTCACTTTTTCATTCGACGCCACAATTTTTTTTTTCTTTTCATTTCCAAACTCGATTCCACCATCTTCACCGAAATTTCCCTTGTGCGATAAATTCGAAGCATTTCCCAATATACACCCAATCGTCCCTCTAACGCTCTGACCAGTATCTTTCCCACGTGAATCGGAGAAAACCCGTTTCAAAAGTGCTCAGCCCGGGATTGGACGAAAAACGCGCGCAACGAGATAAAACAACGAAGAATAAACGAGCCCACGCTTGCTCGTAGAAAAATCGGCAAAAGGAAACCCGTTGAAACGCGAAGGAGCGTGGAAATAAAGAAGTCGGGAAACGGGCGACTCTCTGGAAATGACTTTAACCTGTTCGCTCGCCGCATCGGAACACGAAACAAATTTTATTAGCTGGTTACCAAGCGTAATAACGCTTGGACCCGCTTCAACTTTTATCTCACCCCCCTCCCCGATTATTTTGTTGTTCGTCTACCTTTCGTAAATATTTCTTTTTCTCCTTTGAATTCCTTCTTGGAAGAGAATGTACGTATGTTTGGTTCGTGGGGAGAGACGAGATTGAAGGTGCGACGTTGGGCTAAGAAGAAATTAGATATGCGGATTCGGAAGTTCTATCTAAAGCCTTGGGATGGCGGGGTGTTATGGCCGATGAAATAATATAAGATTCCGCGAATTCCGGTTAAGATAAGATGCTTATGGCCCTCCTACTCGAACGTGTGCGCGAGTGGTTCGTGCGATTCGGGGCCAGTCGTTGCTTTTAACGTAGTTCGTGAACGGGTTATGAAATAACGAAGAGGTATCGAAAAGGATTTGAACACGCATATTTTCTCGATGTGAACATTTTTGAGAAAAATTGAGGAAAGGTGTGTACAATTTTGAAAATCATTCCAAATAAATAATCTTCCTTTTGAATAGTACAAATTAATTGGAAATAAAGTTAAGTAGACATGTGGAAGAAATTGTCACAATTTTAATATCCCAATTCAAAAAGAATGATGATAAAGTAAAAAAGAGAATGTCTCGAATAATTGCTTCAATAATCTCGATAATTAAAAACAACTTAAAAATGTGGCACGATCATGGCACATCACCAAGTATATATATAAAAATTGTTCCTTGTGTCACTTCTTGTCATCATAAAGGTATAAATATAAAAAGGGGAATATTTCAAGAGAGAAGGCATCAGAAAGAAAACGAATTCGCATAAAGTACAATTAATAAACAAGTGAAACGAGAGTCCACGACACGTATATACACAGCAGCAGCTGGTGTAACACGCGTCCATCCAGACAGGTTGGTGCTCTCTCTGAGGAAAAACGCGGTCAACAAGTCGGCACGGGAATATTCGAAGCCAGCTGATTGGACTTCCCGCTACAAATAGGCGGGATACGAACGGCGCGGCCAGCCACAATTTATTTCAATAATTCGCCCGTTAAAATGCTCATCGATCGTCTCGCTGCGATCCGAATTCGGAAATTCTGGAATGGTGAGGAATAACGATCTTATAGCACTAGGCATCCCCCGTCGAAATAAAACGCCTGTTCATTTCTCGATGCAAAAGTCTCTTCCTTCGTTTGACTCAGTGCCTCCAGCTTTTTTTTCTTACTCCTATTGCTTCTTTTATCGTGGTTCCTTTTGACTTGATAATAGAGAAAATATTTAAGGTTTTTAACAAATTGTATTTTGTAGGTCTCAAGCGTTTGGAAAAATGTGAGACATCGCGTTGAAATTGTTATTGGTTTCGAGTTTCTAGCGATGTGAATGATGAAATGGTAAGGTAAGTGGAATATTTAGAATAATTTGGAATTGATTATTTTTAATTGATTTCGTATTTTTGTAACAAAGCTGATTTTTTTGTGATTAGAATGATGAAAGTGACGAAGAAAAAGATCATGTAATTGTAAATGACTGTTTCTTACACGATGAATAAATTATATTGCAATGTCTAGATTTTGGAATGAGAAATTTCGAAGATATGTTTTGTGCAAATACATTCTGTAAATTTCAATAAATTTCTCACTTAAATTTTCCAATGTATTACAAAATCGTGAAAAGATAATTAACAACTGGACAATCATCAATTCGCTAAGCTGCTAAAATTATTAAATTGTTTTCGAATTATTTCATTCTCCCCTGCCTTTTCCTTATTGAAAAAAAAAAAAGAAAAAAGGAAATCGAAGAAACCGAGAGATGTAATTAAAATTGATATTTATCTCGCGAGAGAAAAATAAGAAAAGGGAATGGAGCGGATGATGGAGCGGGCACTCCAACAACAACCAACCAAAGAGCAATGAATCGCGTCTCTTTAATTGCTCCACCCATAAGCGCAACCGAAAGAAAATTAAATTACAAAGATTGATACGTCTGTATCGTGAATACGGTGGCGCGATGGGTCTCGTGTATCGTCTCGAATTTGAATTAGGTGAGCTGTGAGTAGCAATTTCGTGTAGCAATATGTGGCGCACACGAGGCCACGAGCAATAATTAAATGGTAATTAAAGAATTTATTTGCAGTTTGTAATCGAGATTGTATATGCGCAGTATACGAGATGGTAAGGACCTCTTAATTAACCATTAATTCGCATCGGGTGCACGGAACGAATTGTGCCGCAGGCTTTTATCCCGATAAAATGTGCGATCTCACCAATGGTTTGTATTTATGCTAAAGTGTTCTTACACGTGTAATAACTATATATACAATTCCAATTGTTACTCGTTATGATTCAACATATATGTGATATATATGTGTTTGATTTCTCGCGTCAAAATTTTTGTTCGAGTTTTAACAAACGTTCTTGCTGAAACGAGAATAGTTTATATTAAAAAATAGGAAAATTCATTAAGTACAACTCTTCGTTAACAGCAAATTTTGTGAAAACATTAAAACTCTCTTAACTCGTTCAACCTCCTAATTCTCATCTTCTTAATTTCTAATCATATGAATTACGTATCATGGAAGATACGAATTCTATGCAAAACATAAAATCATGTGTTCAATTACATTTTTGTGGAAAAATTTAATTCTCGCGCAAAAATCTCACATTTAAATCTCCACTCCTCGTGGATCATTCAATCGATCGAATGACGCGACTTTCTCTCGATAATAAATCAATTTACGATTCACGATGCGTGTCGCCTCGTTGTCAGAAATCGTGCGGAGTCATCGGCCGATCGGGACGATGGCGCAACGGCGGATGTCGCCGGGGAGATCCGATATCCGGCGACGAATTCGCGAAAGCCGCTCGTTAGCGCGATTATTACCAGCTGATTCATGCCTTAAACTTACCTCGAACTCCAATGGATCGAACAATGAGGATCGAAGGAAGGCAGGGGCACGGGGGATACGGGGCTGGTAATAAGCCGGGGCGGGGTTCATTAAGAGCATTGTTGCATCCATCTCGAGCATGGCCGCCTCCCTCCTTTTTACGTCCACGCGTGCACAACTCTTCCTCCGCTTCTTTGGGAACGGAATCCCCGGCGTCCAAGGATCGAAGGGAGGACACGCGTTTATTTATCCACGCTCGTCGTCGATAAGATGAAAGCCTCTTGTTGTACGAAATTTCCAACGTGTTGCCTCGATTATGCTTTTTTTTTTGGGAGGGGACAGCTTGATTTACCAATTTGGAAGGAGTAGGAGGCGAGATAGAAAGGAGGGATATATTGTTGAGAGGATGTTGAGAGTTGGAATGGAAAAAACGAGAGAGAGTGTGTATAATTTTGATTTGGGAAAGGTTTTTATAGGTATTTTATTTCAATTATTTGGATAACGTATTTGTTTTCGAAGTAGTAAGAAACATTTGTATAATCTTTTCGAGGACATTTATTCTTTTTTTAATAAGCATCGATAATATTTTAATTTGACAATTATTGTTTCGAAAGTATCGTAACTTTAATGCCTTGCAGAGTTTCTGAAAGAAGAACGAAAAATGTCCAAGAAAATTGGGGATTTAAATAAATTGGCTGGTTTTTTAATAGCTCGACGGAAGCCATTAATAGAAAATTACTAGATAGAATCGAAACAGAAATAATTCGTTGATTCATATACCACAGCCCAGTTTATTAGTGAATTCGTAGTTTCACGTGTATGAACGATGAATCGATGTTTATCCGTAGCCTATGATTCAAAGAGACTTATTTTTATCAAGTACAGAAAACGGAACGTTATTTATTTTTTGGCCAAGAATTTCAATGAACAAGTGCATTGCCATGCAATAGCGAAAACTCTGATTTTACGACTATCAAGATATTGTCGTTGTAATTATAATACACGAATATCCGTGTAACATCTTTTAATCCGCAAGATTCCCAAGGAGCGCCATAATTTTAGGCTTGAGGACAAATGTGAAAATATATTGACTCATTCGTCACGAATTTCAACAATGGTTTTGCAATACAGACAAAATCGTGGGAGGTAATGACAAGTTTAACACTCAGAGTAAACAACCGAAATAAACGAGCTCCCGTAATAATTGTTGCGACAATGGATTATCCATTTCTCGAGAAATAAACGCGCGAAAATGTCGTCTAAAAATCCCCAATGGCTTTTCACCGTACGTCAAAACATTCTCGAATTTCCGCCACGATTTTATCAGAGTTTTATTCGCGATGTTTAACGAGATGTTGGTTATACTATCATGTTGATGTTCACCGTTGCACACGAAGAACATCTCGATGCCAAGTTGTTATCGCGCGAAATCTTGCAATTTGAATTATTTTTATCGGCGCATGATCTCGCTTAAATTGCCTCGATTATACATCCGTTTTAATGGTGAGTAATTTCGAGAGATCGGCAATGATGCGCGAATAATGCTTTATGAATTATTTTTTAAGGAAAACGATCTTCTTCGATATCCTTGTAAGAATAAAATTAAAAATGCGCTTTAAAAGGAAGCTTACTTATTATTTATATCTTAAATATCCTTAAATATTATTCGTTCAAACGAATACAAATGCACATAAAAAGTTTCTATTACGATTGAATCTTAAAATTCAATATCAATTTCGTTTCCTCTTAATCATTCCAATTTTTCACTCGTTCGATCGCATGATCGCATAATTCGAGACAAGCCTGTCAACTCCTTTCGAATGATATCACGAGGAAATACGTGATGAAAAGAGTCATCGAGCCACACGAAACACATATATTTAATTACAGGAAGTTCCTCGATGAATGACAAGTCAGCCTCGTTTGTTAAACAATTATGTCAATCGTACCTAAAAAAAAAAAAAGAAGAAGGAAGAGAAAGGAAAAGAAAAAGAGAGATAATGAGTGGCGAAAGAAGAGGAAGAGATAAGGATGCGCTTAGTCGAGGCCATCGAATAATTAATATTCTGGTCGGCTAATGGCGTGCATGTAGCGATATTATGCCGGTTGATTGAGCTCTCTCTCGAAAATTCGCTGACTCCTCGTTGCTCATTATTTCAATCGAGCCTCGTAATACCGCCACCATCCCTTTTGATCCGCTTAAGAATTAACCGGCCATCCCTCCTCCTCCTTCTTCTCCTTTTCCTTCTCTCTCTCTCTTTCTCTCTCCTCGATTCCATCCTCTTTCGGATCATACGGTTTCTCTGATCTTATTCGCTCGTGATGAGCACCACGAGAGAGTTGATCACGCGGCCGTAAAAGCGTCGAAAGCTTAAAAGGCGAAATTAGAACCGAGATCCATCTCGCGCTCGAGGCGATCTCTCGAGATCTTGGTCCACGATTCATCGAGTTTTTAATCTTGCATCATCGGACATCTTGTATCATCCCGATCGGAATTTCGATATGAGCAAGGAAGTGATTATTCGTTAAAAGTTTCGAGAACTTTTATTTTCGAACGTGGCTTTTAATAGAAAACATTTAATAGATTTACAAGAAAAGACTATATAATCGTAATTACGATTTTGCGCAAAGTAAGAGGAAAGAGATAAAAAAAAAAAAGAAATCTCCCAAGGACGATTAATTTAGAGAGACCTAGATTAGAACTTCCACAGTGGTTGATACAGTCGTCATTCGAATACAGTCGGCTCGGTCGGAAATGATATTTCGCGCCAGAAAATAGGCTGCGTATTAATACCATCCTTATTAAACCGTGTGTGTCTCGAGATTTGATCCGTAACGTTCAGGCGTGGCCCGAAGCTTAATAAGCACGGGTTCCTGCCAACAAGCAACGGCTGTGCGTGATTAAACGAACGTTGGATCCCTCCACGTACGTATTTATACGTTATTTCGAATTGGACATCGGCGCGGAACCGATAAGTGAATCCTCGCTCCCGAGAACGGCTTCACGCTCATCGACCACGCTCCCGCGCCCATAATTCCCCTTAATTTTAACCGGCCACGTAAGAAGGGATGGAAACACGTTTTCTTTCTTCCTTCCTTTCTCTCTCTCTCTTTCTTTCTTTTTTCCCTCCCCACCGGTTCAACAGGCCGTGGTTGTTTAATTATAGAGATTGCGCGCAAGATCCAATCTAGAAACGATTTTAGATGGGCAATTGGGACGGTCGCGAGGGGTGGTATTCCGCCTCGAATTTTGGCGAAGCTTGTCCGCGGTCTAAGCTAGAAGCTAGACGCCATACCGGGTGTTGGGAATGTGTACAGGGACAACATGCCACGGATGTTTGGTAGTGCAAGTCCCGTTCGGGGATTGGTTGCATAACAGGCCGACGGAAACTCGAATAGAAAGGAAGGGAGAGGATTTTGTGCCAGCACGCAGCAACCGTCACATCACAATTTCGCTTTCTTTGGACCGCTTTGCGGATCGTTTCGAAGGAGTGAATCAATCCAGGATTCATCCGCGTAAGATTTGTATCTCTGGTTTATATTGCGAAGCGTGAGAAAGTACATATGTTTATGTACGAATTTTTTTAATTATATGGATGTACACGATAAAGATTACTAAGAACTGTTTCTATTTATACGATTTCGAGTCAAATTTCAGATTAGGAATTGTTATTATATATTGCAGAAAATATACGAAAGTTATTAAATGAAGGGAGATTATAATTAATGGGAAGAATTTAAACATCTGTTTCTCTCCAAGTAAATAAACTATTGTAGTAAATATATATATATGTAAAAGAAGATTCTTCTATTACATCAATAATTAAAAGGATACCATAAAAGAAATTTCCTCAAAAATGGCATAACGTACATCGCGCGTCAGAAAAACGTTCGATCGAAAATAAATAGTTTTTCTTTTTCTTCTTTTTTTTTTTTCTTCCAATCGAGAATAGATCCGCTCGAAAATAACCGTTGTCGTTGTTGACATCGATGAAGAATTGGGTCGGCGGATTCCCCTCGAATCACGTACCTACCCAGGAAATCGATGGTGAAGAAGACTCGGCCATCCCTCGTTACTTGGACTAAGACGAGGGAACAAGCCCTTCCGCCCACGTGGCCAACTCTCGAACGAGAGGTTGAAATGATCTCGTTGTCAACGAGCACTCGTAACGCTTACGAAAATAGAAAGTGTCGCTCGAATTTAGGGACGCTTTAGTTACCGGTTAATAGCTGCTGGATATCCGCGTCTAAACTTCTTCTCGCGTGACAAGAGAATAAAGAGAGTAAGATATGGAGAAGAAATTAAAATGGAAAAGGAAAACGACACATTGTGATGGTACAATGTGTAGTACCGTTGTTTGATTCGATCATCAGGAAATGGGATGACGAAAATTATGATATACAAGTATTTAAGAGATGTAAGGAGGAATCATTGGTTTCGGATTATTTATGATAAATTTTGATGATGTTGTACTAGGATGTATATTCCATCTCGTTGAAACCCTCGTCAAGCTTCATCTTTAAAGCGACCTATAATCGAATGTCGGCTCGACGTCCATCCACCGGGAGGAATTCTAAAAATGGAAACAACGTCTTCTCTTTCTTTCGTTTCTTTTTTCTTCTTCTTCTGAATAAATAAATCATAATTGAAAATCGGATGTAAAAAGAGATTGAGGCCAGAAATGTTTTTTATCGAGGACGAAAAGACATTTCAAGAAAAATCTACTAAATACGGTTCATTTTATATTCGAATTTGACATCTGAGTCGAAGAATTAAAATAAAAACGAGCTAGAGAAATCTAAATAAGAGAGAAGAACGAGAGCGATGATTGGAACAGTCGAAGTGGAAATGCTGCGACATTTCTCAATCGATTATCATTATTTTCCTCTCTCCTGTTCGGAGGGAACACAATGGAATTAACATTCCAGGCATAACGATTATAGGGTCGTCGCGGTTTTTCTCCATTCCACGCTCAAGGATCTTCGGCAGGATCGCGTCAATTTTCAAGAAATTCCTCCCTCGGTCGGCTTGCGGTTTTCCAGTCATCCAAGCCGCATCAAGGATGCGCCTTTCTCTAATTCGTTATTGGCTACCGTTACCTATCTCCGGTCTCTCGAACTTGGAACGAGTTCGTCGAGAAAAACGAAATATAACGTAGATATGGCACGCCATGCGAAGATACGAAGCTAGATTTATTGAAATTTGATGAAAAATCGTTGGATTAATTGAGAATTGTCGTCGAGATTGATAATGTACACGAACATACAATCAGATCATTCAAAAACATAATGAATATTCGTTCTTTTGACGTGGTATTTAAAAAAAAACAATTTGTTACAATTTTTTTCTTTCTTTGTTTCGTGAATATATATCGAAACATTCTTTTTATCGAATACTTGTTGTATTATAAAAATAATATCTAATCCATACCATATTACAGTTAATCGCTGGTTAAAGCTCCATAAATGATCGCCAATAATCGCTTACCTGAAACAAACAGAAAGAGAGATCGTACATTTCGTTATATTCTCGTTGAAAAGGGATGATGATTTTTTTTACGCGCAAGGACGTTAAAGTGCACAGAATACGGAATTTTGGAGGGGAGGGGTGCGAGTATAATATCCTTGAAGTGTGAATATTACAAACATTGCATAAACATTGTTATTTATCTTAGCGAGGATCGCCAGAATGTTGGTGTTAAAATAATAACGCGATGTCTGCCAATGTCCCCAAGAAACTGGCTGACGGAAATCGACTCTATTATGATTATCCCGCTTGTATATCGTTTAACTCTGGCGGCCGAATGATTTACGATACTTTGAATTTATCTCCGTTTAAAAATCATTGTTAAATAATAGTCTCTGCTGGTGAAGACACAGTGGAACCGGAAGATCGAGAGATACATCTACTCTATGAGTAGATTTTTATTCGAATTCATTGCTATGAATGCTTTTGTATATTTAAATTTTCCATAAATGCAATCTATATCATCAATATTTGATGATGCAAAGTTTTCTATAATATTTTAAGTCAAAATTGATATTTCAAAATTACTATAATTTTTTTAACGAATCTTGAAATTTTGATTTATGGTAGCATTACACGATACGTATATAAACGAAGATTTCTTCGAGTGAAAGTGAAATGATTAATCATTAAATACAGGTATTTCATCTAATAAAACTAAATAAATTATTATGAAATAATAATTAATCCTTTTTCCCCATAACGAAGAATATCGTTAAGAATAAAAATTACTTGTTTAATCTTCGAATGAAATATATTTATGTATAAGTTTATCATATGTGCAATGATGTACGAGATTTCCAGAAGGTACAGAGCCATTGGAGCAAATGTGCATGCGAGCATCAGTTTCGCGGAAGTGGAAGTCATCAGCAACCATGTTTCGCGGTCATTTGGATGCGCTGCATGACGAATCTATTCTCATTTCGCTTTACCTCGCACGAGTGATGTTGCCTAGGCTACTTTCGGATCGTTTCGTAATTATACCAACAGATTTCTTGGTGCAAAATTTCAATAAAATCGGAACAATGTTTCAGCAATCAACAAGTTAGGTGTTACATTACTTTTTGTTCTATTTTCTGCTCGTCTCCAATATATCAAGTCAAATCGTTTCAAAATTCTCTTCGTCTTTCAATTCAAACAGATTGGAGAACAACGATCCAATATCAATGTTGGTCCAAGAATATTTCTCGGCGAGGAAGTGTATACATATTCAAGAAACATTTTTAGAGGATCAATTCTAAAAAAAACTCGAAGCAAAAGTTGGTGTACAAAAATATCAATTGAACAACTTATTATAAAAAAAAAAGAATCATTTTATATAAATTTTAACCAATTTTTATATTTGTTCCAGCTTCTATAATCAACTCTCCAAAAATTCCTCACGAATATATTGACAATTTTTAATCAAAATACGTTCAGTATTAATCACAAGTTCAAGTATACATTTTATACTAAAATATTCCATTGAAGTTTAAATGTTAAAATCGTTAAAATTAATCGCATCGATCGATTCAATTTCGATTGAAAACGTTTCGAAACACTTTCATCTTGGTTCATCGACGTTAAGGTCACGTGGCCGACGAGCCAATTCAACTTATTCCCCCCTCCTCTCCCCATAATCTAGTAATATCTCACCCGTGTAATTCGGTTGAAACGAGGTATAAGCTAGGATCGAAACCAGTTGGTGTAATCGAACGTCAAATCTTTGAGCGTTGCCGCCGTTATGGAGATCATTACCGGCGCGAGTATACCGCCGGCTCGTCTCGCAATTATCGAGGCTGGCACGCAGCGCTACTGATAATCGCCACTATTAGACAGCAAGAAATATTCCCGATAAGTGGTTTCCAGATAAAATCATTGCGCGTGCGCAAGCGCCTACTCGTTACCGGCCATTTTTTTATTGACAGCCTCGACTGCATCTTAATCTCGCCCTCCCCTCCTGTTTATTGATATATTATTACTCTGGTGCGTGGAAATTTCTTGTTTCACTCGCTTATAACGCTGGAAAATCTATGTTAATTTGAATTAACACATTGTGACATTGATAGAATTCGTGAATACATTATTATAGATATTATGCAATTTGCACTGTTTGGAATGATAATTAGTTAGACGGTGTTCAAGATGAAATTGAATGATCTCGGCCAAGTGAAAATTTACTGATTATATGACACGTTTGGGAACAGTTGATACTTTAAAAATCTAATCTAATCTAATCTGATCTTAGATCTAATATACTCGTTTATCGAATACTATTATGGAATAAATTATAGTAAATGATTATGTGAATATTTCCGATCCATTTAAAATACCGTCGATCAGATGATGTCATTGTTGATACAATTTCAAGAGTATCAATTATTTAAATAAATAACGATTTCCTATTTAATGATATTATATAATAGGCAAGGGTACTTATCTAAATTCTTAAACTTTTTAATCGATATATATTTTTCATCGAGCCATCGTTAGAAAATATTCGGAGAAACATGTAAATGAAAGTAGAGTTTGAGAAATAAGTGATACGTGACAAGAATGTTTGGCGTCTTCACAAAAAACAGAAAGTTAAAACAGAGGAATTTTGAAACGTTTTTCACGATTCTTCCGTGAATTCCCAATGTCTTTCGCGCGTATTCTTACATAATACTGGCATAAACAAGTAGCGCTTGCGCAATCGGTTGCGAATCTTCAAAACGAATAAAATACATTACGAAAATTTATCCACCTATTCTCGAAACAAACTGTACCGATTCCACTCCATACGAAAGAACAAAGAGCCATCGAAGCCAAGCCAAACGTTCAATATTTTCGAAGAATTATCGAAACCAACCCTCCTTCCTCCCTCCCCCATAAAACTTTTATCATACCTATTTCCATTATATTAGCGACCAAAATTTTCATCTGTATACTTTCACATTTCCTCGAACTCTCCTGTTTCCAGGTTTCTTCAATTCGATCAAAATCAATTCGACTACATCATTCACATACTTCTCCACCTCTCAATTTCCAATCTTCTCCATCACGTCGAATCTTTAACCCGTTCTCGAGATCCCTCGATACGACGACGAACCTCAACTTTCTAACCGCGCCGCATCCATCTCCCGACCCACGCTGGTATCGGAGGTAGAGGGAAACGTGAGAGGTAGAAGAGGTAGAAAGTTCGGGAATCCTTCCAAGTTTTGCACATGGTGGCATCCGTAATTCGGATTAGGTCTGACCGCGTTGCTGACCGGCCGTTGCTAGATAGACGGCGAGCTTCTATCCGCAGGGGGAGAGGGGTGGGGGGGTGGGATGCTGAAGAGGGAAACCGAGGGACCGACCGAGGGGGTGGTGGAGGGCGAGACGTAAGAAGTCAAGACGCAAATAGAACTCCCAAGTTAGACTAACGGGCTTGCCAGAGGTGGATCGTGGAAAGGAGGAGAGAAAGGGGAGGCACAAGCACACACACACATGCTTACCAACCGTCTACTTCTTCTTTCCCTCCCCTCCTTCCTTTTCCTTATCCTTTTCGCACAACTCTGCGTCCACCCTCTTTTCCTCACTATCGTTTCACTCAAGACAGATATTTATTCAGTATCATTTAGATTTTCTTTCTTTTTTTTTTTCAGGCCGACGCACTGAGATGACACTCGACTCGAGGAACGATCGGTACGCGGAACGTACGTGGAGCTCGTTTCGAAGTGGAGCATAGGTGGTTCGAGGGATTCCTGTTATAGCATGCGTTTACTTATCTAGAGTTTGAGAAGGTGAGGAGGACACTCGTTGGAGACACATTTGGCGAGATCTAGAAGATAGAGAGAAGGGAGGATGAGGATCGAGGAACGGAGGAGGTATGGAAAATATACAGGGAGGCCAATTTCCAGGAAAACGATTCTCTGCTCTGGTTCCGGGAGAAGATAAATTACAAGATGGAAAAAGGCTTCCGCGTTGTTTGTAAATTGTAGACGATTTCGTCTATATCTATGTATTTATGTATGTATTTTTTGATTTAATAAAGTATTTTATAATATATTTTAGTTGTATTTAATGAATAAGTACAAAACGAAAGAATACACGTTTCCCATTTCCTGTTCCTGTAAATGTGCTGATACTTTATGTAAGATTATTTTCTTTTTTTTTTTTTGAAACTTATTTAAACTCGAGGTTTCTTGTTTTGTAAATATTGAAAAAAATATCTTATTAATAAATGATTTATTAACAGAAAGTATGAATATTTTTCTTTAATTTATTTATTTCGCCTTTTCTATCTGGTTTTCTGAGCAATCGTAAGTAATATATTTTACCTTTGGTTATAATATGCATTCGATTTCTATTTTAGCTTCTTTCTCATTTTTCCATATTATTTAATTATGATGCGTGACGAGTTTATCGATGTGAAATTCAAATCAATAAGCTAATGATGCTTGACCGAAATTTCTATGCGAGTAATCGGGAAGCTGAAAGAGTAATCGAAACTCTGTGGACTAGAGAGAGAGAGAGACACGGGACGCAAAAGATAGATCGTTCGTATCGAAGAAAAAGAGAAGGAAGAATGGAGGAATCAGCAAACGAGGGTGTGAAAGCAGGCTTTCCTCTGCTGCTTTCCTTGATTCAATATTTGCTCTTCGGATAACGAAGCAAAGGAAGGGAGAGAACTGCAACTTCGTGGCCTGTGTTATGGAGGATTCGGTCGGTCGACGACAGTTTTATGAAATCAACGCCGTGAGAGCTTTTTCTACGGATTTTCAAATGGAGAAAATCAACAGTGCATGGAAAAAATGATTGAAGTTTTCGACGAAACATTCCTCGTGTTTAATATAGATATGATTCGTGATTTCGATTAACAAAATAATAAATATTCTTGATATAAAAGTTTTTGAAATCGTTGAAGCAATAATAAGAAAATTTATTTAAAAATTTTTATTCACGTGTAACTTTTAATTTAAATTGGAATGAAGTTTCTTCGAATTTTTATTGAGGATTTTCAATCACGGAATTATTGGATCAAAATTAGTTAAATTAGGAATATTTAGACGTATATCCCTGATTCAAATTTAAAATATCTTTGAAATTTCTATTTTCACAAACTTTCAAGAGAATTGATCTCATCTTGAACATGTGCTACCTAGGAGATAACGTTAGTTCGTGGAGGTATTCGCTCGTGATCCTGAAACGTGATCTCATCTTCATGGATGGAAGAGTGGAATTCGTTGGAGGGATACGTACCGATGAAAAAGGGAAATGAGAGAAGATGGCAAAAAAGGAAACGAAGAGAACTCGTGCAAACATTTCACGGTCCCAGAGGGGGTGCGGAGAAGCGAGCACTTGCCTCTTCGCGATCTTTACATCCGCACTTTAATATATTTTTATACCTATCGTTGCGACCAAGCGCGACGACCCGCTGACACCGAGATTTTCTTTCCACGTCACGACCCAATTGCAAACAAACCGTGAATAACGTGCTCGAATCTCTCTCTCTCTCTCTCTCTCTCTCTCTCTCTCTCTCTCTGTGCTCTCTGTGCGAGTATCAAATAAAATTTACGCAATTCTCTTCACAAATTTCCTTACAATAAAACTTTCTCGTGAGAGCTATCAACTTTAATTAATCGTCAATATTATTACTCTTCAATTTTTACGATATTCCAATGAATGAAACACGAATCTCTATTTTCGTAATTATATGAATTCATATGAATTCAAATATTGCATGAACATCCACAATCGAAATTACTTAATACGTTTAACGCATTTCCAATAGACTTTCAATAGAAAGACTAAACAAAAAAGCCCGATCGTCTGATCTAACTTTCTGTTATTCTGTCAGAACTCGCGTGACCGAGTTTCTGCCTACTCATAAGTTCAAGCTCGATATAAAATCTCACAACGCTCTCCCTTTCTTTCTTTTCTTTTTCTTTTCTTCTTTTTTTCCCTCTATCTTTTCAACGAGGTTCTCGCTTTCGTCCACGACATTTTGTCGCGATATGTTCGCAACAGTCCCAGTCACCACGTGTTCCCTTTCCCACCATCTTCTCACCGCATGCCTCGTTCTCCGTCGGCGGCCGCGATTACTGATTTTTTATACGGGAAAACAACGCAATAGAGTGGGAAGCGGGGTCGAAAAACGTCGTTCCATGCGACACAGGAATTTCACGCCCACGCAAGACGCCGTTATTCGTGGTGATAATTCTCGGTTCAGTCCTCCACTCGCTCTCTCTCTCTCTCTCTATCTCTTTTTCTTATTGGCGCGTTTTACTGAATCCATCCCGTGATGATTACGTGAAATTACCGCGGAGGGAGGGGTTCTTGATTAATAGATATAGCGCGACGGGGGCGATTCGCCCTCCAAGAATTATGGAAGGCAGGTGCCGCGACAAGAAACGGAACACTCCAGATTTGACGATTTCTTTATTCGCCGATATACTGCTCCGTTGAAAAATTACGGCGACGAGGGAGCATCCCTTGGAATCCGGTTGAATCGTTTTCACGAAAAGAAGATCGTTGGATGGAACCGCTTAATGAAGCCAAACACCGAGGACGACATTTTTATTATATGATCGATGTTATGCCCGTTTGGAATTAGTGGTACCAAGTATAACCAGTTCGAAAGAAGGATTATCGTTACTTCTTCCAAGAAGCTGACGATTCTCGCTCTCCTCGTGCTCCACTTATATATTCGATTTCGGATTGTAAGAAGAAGAAAAGAAAAACGGACTGTATTCGTGTATTTGGCCTTAATATACGATACGATCCAATTTGTATCAATTTTTAGAAACGTCCCTCCCGTCGAATATTTTTACACTCGCAAAGATCAAAACTTTTCTTTCTCCAACTTTAACTTCTTCTGTACATCGTATAGAAGAAAAATAATTCCACGATTGATTGAGAATGTTACGATCGTCTATGCAATCGTAAGAATCCATTTATGAAAACTTATATATCTATACGTTTATCTAATTTTCAATCAAATTTTTACCACAACTATTTAACGCAAGCTCTCGTTAAAAATACATTCAAGAATAAAACTCTCAAGAGTTATTTCTCCTATTTCTTTAAACGATCATTCTTTCTAATTTTCATTTGCTAAAAAAAAAAAAATACTCTCGAGAATTTTTCTCTCAAATATACATGTACTCTCGATCTTTTATCTTTTCAAATGCTTTCAAACTTACTCGATCGAAAAATTTAAATTCGACGAAGGGTGCGGAAGTGGTCGATGGCTCGTCTTCCAGTTCTAATAACTTCCGCAAACATGGCCGGCCGCCGGGAAAAGGAGACAGGTATTAACATCGACAGACAGAAAGACAGACTGGTCGAATGCTCGACCCGCTTATCGTGACTCATTCTAGAAAATGTGGAGTGGTGCCAGCCGACAAGAGGGCGGATGAGGTCGCTTGGCACTTCGACCCTCGTGGTAATACATCATTCGGATCTAGTTTTAATAACCATCCCGCGTTTCTCCCGCTGACGTTTACTTCTTGGTTCGTCGTTCGCTTATATTTAGCGATCGATCTCTGTCCACAATGGGCCACCGATTCCTCCGACGAATCCTCATCGTCTCGGCATCACCGAAAATATCTCGGCGACCGAGATAAATATTTATTCGATACAATATTTCTGACGATTTCTCCTATTTTCTATTATGAGAAACCTCGAAGAAATTATCTTATGAATGATAAAACGAATAACGATAATGAAATTTCCACTATCACTGACGAGGAATGTCTAATTAACATTAGTTTTGAAAAATATAATAATTCACAATTTCTCTTACAAATAATATTAAGAATTTAATGATAACAGATTTAAAATTATTTCAAACACCGCTACTATTGAATAAAGAAGGAGGACATTGATCGATATTTTCATAGAGTTTTTTTAGTGCGTAAGTAGACGCACGATTCCAGTGACAAACGTTTCGATCTAGAAGAGGATCTTGTTCTTCTCTAAGGAGACCGTTTCCCCGGAAACGAGCGGTCTCCTTACAGAAACGGCTCGCAGTTTCTTCTTCTTACGTAAACCCCGAGCTATCCGCCTTGTTTTTACTCGGGCTCGGGAATGGCGGGAAACGCAGGACGCGGGCAAACGTCACGTTGGAAAACATAAAGTCACGAATTTATGCCGGCACACGTATATATAGCGACACCGTGCACGATTTCGTCGATCTATTTCAAAGCCCTTTCTTACCCGTTCAAAATATCTCTTCCCCCTTTACTTTACTCACCCCTTTTTGCCGCACTCTTCTCTCACATTTTTGTCCCTTTTTGCCAGGAAGATCGGTTACTCGAGAGGCTCGTCGCAACGTAATTGTACAATATATCTCGAGGTAGTCGAGTATTATAACTCCAACTCCTTAGAGTTTATCTAATATTCTCTGATTTCTTTTCGCGATTATTCAAATACGAAGAAAGTTTGGATTTACGTTAAACAGATATATATGTTAAATTTAATATCCAGTTCGTCAAAGAACAATTTTATTAAACAGAGAATCTTATACTACATATTAGAATAATTCTAATTCATTGTTATTCGATATAATTTCGAATCTATCGCTCTACAGATTCACATTTACACGCTTTGTTATAATAATAATTATCATCCGTGTAAAAGAAAAAAGTACACGTACACTAGAACCATTACAAGCAATTTTATATCACTCAAAGAACAATCAACTATAAAAAAAACTAATTTCTAGAGAAGTAGTAAAAAATCATCGAACAAAATTTCGCGTTCGTTTCAATTCGGTCGAATTACGAGCGCAAAATTGAATTCGTCAAGGGCGCGTACGATAAGGGAGAGGGGGGATGATCGATAAAATCAATGGGGGAAGAGGGGGAATGTTTCGTAACGGGGAATTCTTTTTTTTTTTTCCCAAATGCTCGTCAAGATAATGTCTTAACTGGCCGTTACTCGAAGTCGTTTGCACATCGATCTGAAACGAGTTTAAGTAGCCGGCAAAGTCGTTTACACCTTCCACCAAAAAGCTGTCTGTCTGGAGGGCCTGCACGCCGATTACCGCATCTTTCTTTATAGAGCGCAACATTTACATGCACGGTAAGAACGATCGCCTTTTTTCCGTCTCCTTCTCTCTCTATCTCTCTTTGTCCTTCTCCCTCGATAAAACGTGGATAAGTCTGCTTTCACGCTACGGATGGATTTCGTCTCGTGGAGGGGAGTAACGCTAAGTGGCGCCTCGTGGTGGTTAACCATAGGTGGTTAAAGGAAAGTTTATGCCCGTTTCTTTGGGGATTGCCCCGTTGAAATTGCTCCTCGAAGATGAAGCTCCTTGTTTATGTAAATATATACCTTTACGATGAAGAAATAAAGAAGCGAAGGGGCCATTAACCTTTAGGGGGGGCTAGTAGAAAGTTATTATAACGAGCTTGAGACTTGCACGAGACGACAAGTCACTTTTATGCAAAATAACGTGCTTATATAAATGCTTACAATAAAAATACCATAAAAATCGATACCTGAATTGGTGTAATCAAATCAATAATATTAATATCTTCAAAATATATTATGCTTCTATTTGAACGAAATAGTAACTATATATGCATCATAAAACATAATGCATTTCATGTAAATTTTCCATTGTGATTAATAAAGAGATAATTTAATAAAAATTGACATAAAATGTAAGTACATTAACAATTAAATATCTTGATACTATAAGCACAACGAAGGCTCATTTCGTGATATCTTTCCAATCTAAAATGCAGTTTGTTCATTCTAATAAAAATTAAAATATCAAATTTCGGATGTTTTAAAACGCATGTTACATTAAATAGTAAAGAAAAACTACATAATACAGACACCAATTAAATATATTTAAATAACTTAAAAACTACTGAGTTCATCATATAAATGGTCCTATACCTTTCAGCAGAGAATACCAAGATGCAAAGAATGGAGTATCAAAAAATGAATGGTGCCATTTAAAAAAATAAGATTTTCGTTGATAAGTTTTATATGAATACACCAAACAAAAAAATGAGAGCGTCATAATATAGCCCTTTCGAAACCAATCAACTTTTATTTGAAACATTTTTTAATATTCTGAATAATAAGCGAGATATTAAAAAAAAAGTATAAACGTCGAAATTTCGGCGACCGAAGGAAAATTTTTGGCCAAAAACTCGATTTTGTATTAGGAGAACATGATATGACAGGAGGTCGACCTCCTACAAATTTTTAATTTTTGCTATATCTTTTAAACTATTGGTTTTTCGCTATAAGTGGGTTAATACTTTTTTATAGCAAATTTTATGCTCTATCGATTGGCGCTTTAAAAAATACATGTTATCAGTAAAAAAAACAAAGTTGTGCTAAAAAAGCTCCTTATTGGTCAACCTACTAAAAAACTGAGAGCGTCATAATATAGCCCTTTCGAAACCAATCAACTTTTATTTGAAACATTTTTTAATATTCTGAATAATAAGCGAGATATTAAAAAAAAGTATAAACGTCGAAATTTCGGCGACCGAAGGAAAATTTTTGGCCAAAAACTCGATTTTGTATTAGGAGAACATGATATGACAGGAGGTCGACCTCCTACAAATTTTTAATTTTTGCTATATCTTTTAAACTATTGGTTTTTCGCTATAAGTGGGTTAATACTTTTTATAGCAAATTTTATGCTCTATCGATTGGCGCTTTAAAAAATACATGTTATCAGTAAAAAAAACAAAGTTGTGCTAAAAAAGCTCCTTATTGGTCAACCTACTAAAAAACTGAGAGCGTCATAATATAGCCCTTTCGAAACCAATCAACTTTTATTTGAAACATTTTTTAATATTCTGAATAATAAGCGAGATATTAAAAAAAAAGTATAAACGTCGAAATTTCGGCGACCGAAGGAAAATTTTTGGCCAAAAACTCGATTTTGTATTAGGAGAACATGATATGACAGGAGGTCGACCTCCTACAAATTTTTAATTTTTGCTATATCTTTTAAACTATTGGTTTTTCGCTATAAGTGGGTTAATACTTTTTTATAGCAAATTTTATGCTCTATCGATTGGCGCTTTAAAAAATACATGTTATCAGTAAAAAAAACAAAGTTGTGCTAAAAAAGCTCCTTATTGGTCAACCTACTAAAAAACTGAGAGCGTCATAATATAGCCCTTTCGAAACCAATCAACTTTTATTTGAAACATTTTTTAATATTCTGAATAATAAGCGAGATATTAAAAAAAAAGTATAAACGTCGAAATTTCGGCGACCGAAGGAAAATTTTTGGCCAAAAACTCGATTTTGTATTAGGAGAACATGATATGACAGGAGGTCGACCTCCTACAAATTTTTAATTTTTGCTATATCTTTTAAACTATTGGTTTTTCGCTATAAGTGGGTTAATACTTTTTTATAGCAAATTTTATGCTCTATCGATTGGCGCTTTAAAAAATACATGTTATCAGTAAAAAAAACAAAGTTGTGCTAAAAAAGCTCCTTATTGGTCAACCTACTAAAAAACTGAGAGCGTCATAATATAGCCCTTTCGAAACCAATCAACTTTTATTTGAAACATTTTTTAATATTCTGAATAATAAGCGAGATATTAAAAAAAAAGTATAAACGTCGAAATTTCGGCGACCGAAGGAAAATTTTTGGCCAAAAACTCGATTTTGTATTAGGAGAACATGATATGACAGGAGGTCGACCTCCTACAAATTTTTAATTTTTGCTATATCTTTTAAACTATTGGTTTTTCGCTATAAGTGGGTTAATACTTTTTTATAGCAAATTTTATGCTCTATCGATTGGCGCTTTAAAAAATACATGTTATCAGTAAAAAAAACAAAGTTGTGCTAAAAAAGCTCCTTATTGGTCAACCTACTAAAAAACTGAGAGCGTCATAATATAGCCCTTTCGAAACCAATCAACTTTTATTTGAAACATTTTTTAATATTCTGAATAATAAGCGAGATATTAAAAAAAAAGTATAAACGTCGAAATTTCGGCGACCGAAGGAAAATTTTTGGCCAAAAACTCGATTTCGTATTAGGAGAACATGATATGACAGGAGGTCGACCTCCTACAAATTTTTAATTTTTGCTATATCTTTTAAACTATTGGTTTTTCGCTATAAGTGGGTTAATACTTTTTTATAGCAAATTTTATGCTCTATCGATTGGCGCTTTAAAAAATACATGTTATCAGTAAAAAAAACAAAGTTGTGCTAAAAAAGCTCCTTATTGGTCAACCTACTAAAAAACTGAGAGCGTCATAATATAGCCCTTTCGAAACCAATCAACTTTTATTTGAAACATTTTTTAATATTCTGAATAATAAGCGAGATATTAAAAAAAAAGTATAAACGTCGAAATTTCGGCGACCGAAGGAAAATTTTTGGCCAAAAACTCGATTTTGTATTAGGAGAACATGATATGACAGGAGGTCGACCTCCTACAAATTTTTAATTTTTGCTATATCTTTTAAACTATTGGTTTTTCGCTATAAGTGGGTTAATACTTTTTTATAGCAAATTTTATGCTCTATCGATTGGCGCTTTAAAAAATACATGTTATCAGTAAAAAAAACAAAGTTGTGCTAAAAAAGCTCCTTATTGGTCAACCTACTAAAAAACTGAGAGCGTCATAATATAGCCCTTTCGAAACCAATCAACTTTTATTTGATACATTTTTTAATATTCTGAATAATAAGCGAGATATTAAAAAAAAAGTATAAACGTCGAAATTTCGGCGACCGAAGGAAAATTTTTGGCCAAAAACTCGATTTTGTATTAGGAGAACATGATATGACAGGAGGTCAACCTCCTACAAATTTTTAATTTTTGCTATATCTTTTAAACTATTGGTTTTTCGCTATAAGTGGGTTAATACTTTTTTATAGCAAATTTTATGCTCTATCGATTGGCGCTTTAAAAAATACATGTTATCAGTAAAAAAAACAAAGTTGTGCTAAAAAAGCTCCTTATTGGTCAACCTACTAAAAAACTGAGAGCGTCATAATATAGCCCTTTCGAAACCAATCAACTTTTATTTGAAACATTTTTTAATATTCTGAATAATAAGTGAGATATTAAAAAAAAAGTATAAACGTCGAAATTTCGGCGACCGAAGGAAAATTTTTGGCCAAAAACTCGATTTCGTATTAGGAGAACATGATATGACAGGAGGTCGACCTCCTACAAATTTTTAATTTTTGCTATATCTTTTAAACTATTGGTTTTTCGCTATAAGTGGGTTAATACTTTTTTATAGCAAATTTTATGCTCTATCGATTGGCGCTTTAAAAAATACATGTTATCAGTAAAAAAAACAAAGTTGTGCTAAAAAAGCTCCTTATTGGTCAACCTACTAAAAAACTGAGAGCGTCATAATATAGCCCTTTCGAAACCAATCAACTTTTATTTGAAACATTTTTTAATATGTCCATTCACAAGCGCGATTTATCAGATAATATTGTTCGGACATACTATATAAAAATTATTTAATATGTCATAAAAAACAGAGAAATTCCAATTAAGAGAAATAGAATCTTTCAATTTTTAATAAATTAAAAAAATGATATAAAAAACACAAAGAAAGTGGTAGTTCTCATGATAGAATGTAATTATAGAAGTGTAGGTATTCAAATTTATGTGATATTGTGTAGACAAATGTTTTAAACTCCTTAGAAAGTGACAACATTAAGAAAACTGATAAAAAAATAAACACAGGGATGACAAGTTATATGATAAATATGTACAAACTCTTTTAAGTTATGTTTTAATACAAAGTCGAATTTTTATACCGAAAGTATGGCTCCGTCGGAAAGTTGCAAGAATTTGACTGAAATTCTAAAATTCCAAGAACTTCAGCGATTCCGAGAATTTAACGTCACTTCTTGGAAAAATTTTTCGATCCATCTCCTGTCGTATCATGCTCTCCAAATACAAAGTGGAATTTTTGGACAAATATTTTTCTTCAATCGTGGAAATTTCGACATTAATAATTTTTGTTAAATATCTCGTTTATTATTCAGAATATTAAAAAATGTTTCAAATAAAGATTGAATGGTTTCGAAAGGATTATATTCTGACGTTCTCATTTTTTTACTCGGTTGACCAATAAAGAGCTTTTCAAGCACAACTTTATTTTCTTTACTGATAGCATGTATTTTTTAAAGCACCAATCGATGGAGCATAAAATTTGCTATAAAAAAGTATTAACTCACTTATAGCGAAAAACCATTAGTTTAAAAGATATAGCAAAAATTAGAAATTTTAGGAGGTGGACCTCCTGTCATATCATGTTCTCCTAATACAAAATCGAGTTTTTGGCCAAAAATTTTCCTTCGGTCGCCGAAATTTCGACGTTTATACTTTTTTTTTAATATCTCGCTTATTATTCAGAATATTAAATAATGTTTCAAATAAAAGTTGATTGGTTTCGAAAGGGCTATATTATGACGCTCTCAGTTTTTTAGTAGGTTGACGAATAAGGAGCTTTTTTAGCACAACTTTGTTTTTTTTACTGATAACATGTATTTTTTATAGCGCCAATCGATAGAGCATAAAATTTCCTATAAAAAAGTATTAACCCACTTATAGCGAAAAACCAATAGTTTAAAAGATATAGCAAAAATTAAAAATTTGTAGGAGGTCGACCTCCTGTCATATCATGTTCTCCTAATACAAAATCGAGTTTTTGGCCAAAAATTTTCCTTCGGTCGCCGAAATTTCGACGTTTATACTTTTTTTTTAATATCTCGTTTATTATTCAGAATATTAAAAAATGTTTCAAATAAAAGTTAAACGGTTTCAAATGGGACATGTTCTGGTGTTATCAATTTTTTAATATTTAGAAGCGTAAAAGGTTTACAGAAATAAATATTGTTCCTTTAAATGGAAGTATACATTTTTTAATACTCCAGTAGATGTATTTTAGTATTCTGTGTAAAAAAAATATTATGTCGTATATAGCAAGAGATTTATACTTTCGATGATAAATAAATTTAATTAAATAACTCTTAAACAAATTGTTTAAGTAAAGTTTTTTGGTATAAATGATGCTGTGCATTTTTATAGAGAATAAATAGATTGTGCATTAAAAAGTATATGATGCCATTTAAGAAAATAAAGCTGAACTCATTTCTCAGAATGTTTTTTATTTTCATTTTATGGAATAAAAGACAGGACGACTTGCTTATCGAATAAACACAAAAGTATGCATCAAATTGAATTCATTGAATCAAGATTTAAAGGAATAAAGTCCTCAGTTTCGCGTATCTAAATTGAAATTTGCCGGAGACTCTTTTACATTCAAAAAATCGGAACAAAAAAATCAACTATAGTTTCTTTTCAAAAGTTCTACTTCAAATTCGATTCGATCTCAACAACATAATTCACAGCTGGATTGCAATGTACGTATAATTTAATATTCGGAACGGAATACGCATCGATCGAGTATCTCCACGACAAGAAGAAACGAATCTTAACGTCTTAACTGGGCGGCCTGGAAACAGGTTTAGGTGGTGAACTCGAGCTCGGCGCGAGTTTGCACCTTTTGAGAAAAAAAATCCGGGCGAAATGATCGCTGTATAACCACGCAATAGGCGCACTAACGACACGCGCAGCCATCGATATCGAACGCTTAACGGAATTCCTTCGCAGGGAAATGGTCATCGTAAATAATGCACACGCTTGATAACGGCAACCGGCAAGTGCGTCACTCGCGATTTTGCAAATTGATTGTTATCGAGGACTGATATACGTAAGAGAAATATTGCAAGAGGAGAAACGATAACGCCGAGGTAATGGCCGAAATTCCTCCTGAATTTTGTACTACTGCGGAGAAATAATTTTTTTTTTTCCTTCCTGTATGAGAGAAAGAATTCTCTAATATCCGTTTTGAATTTTACGATGATATTTCACTTGTGGCTTTTCCGTAGTGGACAATTTTAGTGGACGTGGTCAAAAAAGTATATTCCAGTTTATTATAATTTTTTTTTATTTAATTCAAATTCTTTTGAGAAATTGTAAAGTTCATTTATTTCACTTATGACAAGAAACGAATTACATATATTATATATTTTTTCCAAGCGATTTAATAATTTATTCTAATCCGATTCCTCGAGATTCTTCAAAATCAGTGATCTGTATCTCAAATATACTTCGAAGGTCTCGCGTCAAAAATTATATGTAATGATATATATATATATATATATATCGTTTGAAGAGCCACATAAACAACTTGTTATTCACAAGAAAGATAAATTTAATATAAAGTCGATGTTTCCCGTCTAGATGGGTCTCTCCTTGATCTACGACATGGATCTTTCAAATCTCTAATCCTCCTTTACGCTTTCTATCCGATTTACGTAGAACGTGAACTCTTTTCAAAGAGGAAGATCAAACAAGTATCACTGAATGTTTGAGTGAATCATCTCTACTTGTACAAATTAAACTTGAATATTTCTTAATTATTATATAGATTAAACGTTACATATATTTTTGAATAAATATCGCAAAATCCCTGCAGAATATCCCATTCTTCGAATATTTTGTACACGAATATATTACAAGTTTATATTTTCTGTTGTTTAATCGTAGAAAATACAGAGATTTTTCTTGGTTAATAATCGAATTTCAATGTATAATTCCCTGCTGTATAGCACGCAGGATACAATAATAACGAGTTTGTGCAATTTGCTTTACGCAACGTTTCTCGTGTCCATTAAAGCACGAAACGAAATTCGATTCCACACATCCCGACATTAATTTCGATTTCATTTGAAAAAAAAAAAAAAAAAGAAAAAAAAGAAGACCGATTCGATTCGTTGGAGAGAAATTTCAGAAGGTGAATTTTGAACGAAGGAAGGCGACGAAAGTGACGAAAGAGAGGTGGTAACAGGCGACGTTTAAAGGCAAAAAAGGGGCAGAAAGATTCGGTGGAACGCTTTACATAGCGTTTGCCAACGTCTGGCCATGCCGGGAATGGCAAAGAGGGGAACCGTTCTGCCTTTATACCGTCTAATACTACGGACCGAAATATCCGTAATGCAAGGACAGGCCGGGTCTAGCCGCAGATTTTCGAGGGCTCCTGGATGATGTCTTATGAAAATTTCCAACCGACGAGACGCGAATAAACGTGTATTTTTTTTTTCTCTTTTTCTTTTTTTAACTATTATTAATCCATAACTTGCGTTTCTTCTTACCGAGCAGCGATAAAAGAAACGAATTTATCTCACACGCGAGGGATCGTTATTATAGAGTGATTTTAAGGAGGAGATAGATTAAACGAGGAAGTATCAAGCGTATTATATTGTTTGGGCGCGGTTCGAAATCGAGTCGACGATAAGATTTATATCGTGGCGGTTTATCGCGAATGAAACTTTCCAAGGCGAGAATTGAATTGAAACGATGGTTTCCGTAATCGTAGCTTCGTTCGACGTTTTTTTTTTTCTCTTTTGCATTATGACACTTTGAAATATTGAAATATCGTGGAGAATTCTGATATACGTTTATACACGAAAGCATTATTACTTCTCGAATTGAAAATTATCGCGAACTTAAAAACATTTGAGTTTGAAACGTGAAAGGTAGAGGAGATATTGAATTAATTTTTTCCAAGCAATCTTGTATTTTTTCTTACTTCTAAAACAATATATTTATTACAACGGACGCTAATTACATTCTTATGGAATATCATCCGAAGAGGAAATTAACTCGAACAATCGTCTAGCCACGTTCCAATATATTAAAAATAAAAAGAAAGAAAGAAAAGGAAAGAAAAAGAAAAAGAAAAAAAGAAAGGAGAAAAGTAAAAATTTACCTCGAGAATATTTCGAATGGACGAAAAATCGAATCGTCCTCGCTCTTGAACTTGTCCCGATCCCAATGATCCCCGACGAATCGTGGGCGAATACACGGCGTGTCGAAAATATCTGGGCGGTCGATCGATCACGGTATCGCGCGTCTCGTGCACAGCATTTTGGGCGCGAAAACCGATTCTTGGGCGAACAAGGGGGAGGGGGTCGCGTGGGTGAAATGTCGAACGGTCGCGTCTCCCTCGCGAAATTACACGAAAATCGTGTGTGACGTTCGCGGCACGAGTGTGTTTATCGTGGCTGCCAACTACTAACACCGCGCCCCTATAATGCCATGGCAGAAACGATGAATTAATTCTATTCTAGGACAGGGAGCGTCGTTTATTGGTTGCTCCGCGATCCACGCGTAATCGCTCGAGAATTTTGGATGCTGTTGCAAGGCCGAGTGTAAGGAAAGAAGGCAGCTCGAAATACTTCCTAGGATAGAATTCAGCGCGGGCGGCCTGCATCGCGTTTCGTTTATCGCGTTTATGTATGTTTGAGGGGGAGACGATAAAAATATCGGGTAAGATTGGAGTTTTTCTTTGAAATTTTGTCGATATCTCGACAACAATTTTTTTCTATGAACGAATTATGCTTCTTTATATTTTTCGAATGTACAAATTTTTATACGTGAATATTTGTGACAATTGTAAGAAATGAATTCTTCCATGATATTTGTATAAACGAGGAACAAAGAATGAAAGGAATGGATGAAGAAATAGAAAAATCAGTTTGAGTATAATGATTTTGACAGGTTATTAGATCTCTTGGTCCGATTCTGGCACGGATATTTTAATGTAGTTCAACCAATGCCAATTCATTAAGGAATGATCTAAAACTTAAGATGACATATTCTATTTTATTTACGTCTCTTCTTCCTGTGCCCAATAATTCGGTTCTAAAATTCATTGAAAAAACGAAGCGCCATTTAACAAATAGCCAACGATTGTAAATCATCATCATCATCAAACTCTTCTAAACATGAACTCGCATCGAGAGAACTTTCATCGATCGATCCACGCGAAATGAGAGATAATAACGAGATAACAAGGAACCCGGGCCAGAAAAATTTTGACAAATTCGGGGCATTAAGTTGTCATCGTTCGTAATTTTAATAACGAACGAAATTTCCTGTATAAGAGGCGAGATTCGACAAGACCAGACTGAGAACCAATCCAGAAACGGTTACTCAGCGCAGGACACAGTTTACATTTCTTCGCTGATTAATAATGAGCCGTCTACGCGTGAAATTGAATAAGAAACCGTGCATTAATCACGAGACTTTATATTGGTCGAGTTACCACACCGAAACAATTTACCGTTTTTCACGTGATCTCGACCGAGACAGACACACTCGTAGGTGGCCTCAAACTGGCCTCCATCTTGGTAAAAACACGTCCAATTGTGACACTAACGAACCGTTCTCATCTCTCGTCCGATATCAATTAGAGATAACATTCGTGAAAGCCGTCGAACACCGAATATTCGCAATTTTGTTTGGTGTGGCAGGTGTGAGAGAGCAGAAAGAGAAAGAGAGGGGAGGGGGAGGAGGAGGAGGAGGAGGAGGAAAAGAGAAACATCCGGGTATGTATATCGTAAAAATGGGGACGACGGTGACGAACAGTTTTACGATGGCGTATCGTGACCAGCTGTGGAAGTGTTGCGACTCGTGTTTCGCGGAACGTTCGTCAAGAGGAACGTTAGCTGACATTTACAGGCGCGTCTATACTATAAATTGCCCGCGAAATCGTGATCGTTCGAGGTTCATAATTATGTCTAGTGGGCGCGTTACGTTCGCGTGACAAATGATACCAAATTCTCGTATTTTCGTCCACTAACCGCGTATGCTACCGTTTATTTCTGTCCACACTGGCGAGACAACGAATTATCAATTCGCCGATCCTCACCTAATTTCGTTACAGGGTGTGGTCATTCGAAGCTCGATTAAATCCTATTAAAATTAGAAAAACTTTGATCCGCTATAACTCCGAAGATAATGATGCCTGGTCAATGGATGAAAGATCGTTGGAAGCGTGGAATCTTACCCTTTAAAACGCTTTTTCGTTCATCCCGATACGACTTCCGATTCCCGAGATATCATCTTCAAAAGAAAAGGTAATTTTTAATCGTATACTTTAAACCCGATTAAATTCTATTAAAATTAGGAAAACTTTGAAACGCTATAACTCGGAAGTTAATTACTTCCGTTCAACGAATCAAAGACCATTAGAAGCGCGGATCCTTCCCCTTTAAAATGCTTTTTTATTTATCTCGATACGATTTCCGGTTACCGAGATATCATCGTGTAAAGGAAAAGGTAATTTTTAATCGTTTACTATTTCCGTCCTTTTCGGTTATTCGGACCTCTCGCTCGCACCTCGTCTCGCTGACCTACCCCAAACTCCAGACAAGCGGCAGACGCGATTCCTAGAAAAACGTAGTACGCGTTTCCAGGAAAAAATGTAGGTCATGGTTTCATTCATAATTCCCGCGCTATGTTAACCGCTATGGAAACTTCGAACCCGTATATCTCGGCAACGGATCGAGATATCGGGATGATCCAAAAAGCGATTTCAACGGCATGATTTTTTCTATTTTCTGGATAGGTTTTGACGACAAAATTTTCAGTTTTTTCTCGCGTTTTTTTTCTATTAAATACGCTAATAAATTGTTATTTATCTCGCGTTGAAACAATCGATCGTGCGAATAGCCAAAATTCGCATTAATTAATATTCTATTGTAATCTCTCCTTCGATTGGACCATGAATTTCCCTTCAAATTGATCTATATATAAAATTTGGCGACAAAAATTGTTTTTTACATAATACAGCATCAAATTTAATCGTAGAATTTTCGAAATTTGCATCGTGCCATGATAACAAAGTTGCAAGGAGCCAACTACGACTCCCCTCCTGACGTATTCAAGCTTTTAATGGGTTCAAATACATATTACCAGCGAGACAAATCGCGACCGTTATTTCCAAGGTTGCGGATAAATCCGGCGAACCAGTTAGCGGAGACCAAACGTAAATATCAATGTTGAAACGGGCCGTTCTGCGACGCGACAATTTACGTTCTTCTAATGGGTAGAAATAGCCAGTTCCGATTTCGTTCCAGTTCATCGTAGATTTCCTTATTTATTGACATTCTTCGATATTTCCCTCCCCTTAAAATACTTTCAAATTTTGTAAATTCACGTCTATATTTTATTAAATCTTTTTTCCTTTCTTTCGTAATTATTTAGAATAATATAGCAGGCCATCTCCGATTTCCATCCAAATTTAGTCTGAATCTATTTTAAACTTAACCCATATTTTAGCATGATGTTTAAATATTCTTGCCTACATCAAATTTCATTCTATCACATAACTTAAACTTATACGACGTATAGTATCGAAAATATTTTCAATTATTTATGGATATCTAAGAAAATCGTGAATAAAAAAGAAATCTTGACATATCAACAATATAATTTCAAGAACATAGAAATGATTGAGCTAGTTTCTACTGTAAATCAATCTTTAATGTTATAACATAATATTAACCTTCCTTCTTCACAAATTATAGAAATACAATCGAATTTAATTTAATATCGATAAAGCAGAGTTGAAGGTAATTGAAAAGCAAATAAAATGGTGGAAAGTAAGTATGGCATATAAAATCGTTCGATAGCTAAGCGTTGTTCCAAGTGGCTCGATTCGATACATAAAGAAGTTATAGAGTCGTTAAAGCGAGCATTTCAACTGGGACGAATCGCAGAACGGCTGTCATCGCCGTAATAATATTCCGACCTCGCGAATTGCTTCCAATTTTCTCAAGAACTCGTGAAACGTTTCGATTTGATAAACTTGTTTATCTCTACGCGATGTTTGATTGAGCTTTCATTCCAACTGTCATTCTTCTTATCGTCATTAAAATCGATGAATGAACGAATGCGTACAACTTATATAATTTTCATCATTATTCGATTCGATGCATCTGAGAATCGAATCTATCGTGCAGTCGATTCTAAATTCTAAATACAGATATTTCTTCGATCCTTCGCGATAGGATATCCCTGACAAACGGGCTACAAATAATTTTGGAAGTGGCGACGTGTTTCTCGTTTAAATATAAATAAACGCGTGTTTAACGACCAAATTGGCCAGAAACGTTTCTCGAGGGAGGGGAGGGGTGGGGACAAAACGATCGACAATATGTCCGGAAGCCAGCCAATTCTATCTATCAGCGGTCGTACAAAAGCGACTAACAGGAAGTGGATAATGAATAAAGGCAAGTTTCGAGATTCGAGCAACATTGGCATTCAGGTATCTCCTGGTTGACGATTACTCTTATCAACGACACCAATTACCTCTCGAATGTAGTATCGTGACGAAAACTCTAGCCAATCCCTGACCAGAGTAAACAAGTTCGATTCGAGTTGAAGTTTCAATCGATTCCGTTCGCTTATTATTTATCGCGACATGCCCGACGAACTTCTCTCTTCACGTCCAAGAAAAACAATTCGAATCGACAACAATCGTTCACCGTCATCGTTTAATATCCAGTTACAAGTGTCGAGACATTTACAAACTGTTAATTCTTGTTTCATTCGAAACTTCACTCTCGAATATAAAGGATTACGCGGTTGTTTCTATTATTTCGAGGGGGATACTTAATATTTTTTTTTCCAATTACAATCTATATAACAAAATTTTTGCGAATACGAATATCTTTACAAACTTTCATATAATATCAATTTCTCCACTTACTCCTCTACGAAACAACTGAAGAGGGTTGGGGGAGAAAAAAAAAAAGAAGAGCAAGAATCGAGAGAGATTTAGGAAATCGGCGATGATCGTGGTTCATTAATTCCTGGTGACAGGCACAAAGCTGTTTACCCGAATAAGCATGGTGATGGTGGCGGCCGAGCGAATTGGAGCAACGCGACGCCCGGTTCTCCAAAATGGCGCGCGAAAAAGGAAGCGACGAGAATGGTATTTCGTTTGGGTACCATCCAGGTCATGCTCCGGCCGAAGATGAGGGTGGAGAGGTAGAGAGAAGAAGGAGAGAAGGAGGAGGAAGAAGACGACCGAGAAGACGAGGAGGAAAGAGGCAGAGAAGACGGCGAGGCCGCGAAGCGGACAGAAGCGGTTGACAGAAGGAACGGAGTTAAAGAGGTTGGGCTGGTCTCGTGTTGGGCTCATTAAGGGCTACAACGGTGGAGAATAGTCGCTTCCTAGACACCTAGCCAAGTCTGTGCCAGGCGTCGTCATATCTTGTCCGATCCTCGTTTTTCATTTGCTACTGCCTCTTGTTCCAGTCCCCGTCTCTCTAATCTCTGTTATTAAGCGCATGTTGTGTCACCCGATCTTCCGCCCTCCGGCTGAATTACCACGATCCCTTTGGTCCACGCGAATTACACCGCACGCTATTGCTGCGCATCTACTCCAAAAAGGCGACAAAACTGCAATTTCTCCTCCTCCGTTCTAAATATATCCTATGAAAGGTGAAACGCGCGATTCGTTGTGCCGATATCCAGCCACTGAATCCAACAAAAGATTCATTGTCTTCGTTTAAAAGAAAAAAAAACGGCTAGATTTTATTTAGATCATTATATTTATCATATTACGGTATCGTGCGAGGATTTACAGAAATTCGATTTAAGTTGACGCGAGGGATTTGAATTTGGAATGAGATATACGCCGACAAATTTCTCGTCGAGGTTTCGAAACGGCCGAATATATATATATACACAGATCGATACACGCGCGTTGCTAGTCGTCAAGATTCGAGTTAGAATGCGAAACTCGGACAAGAAGAAGAAGAAGAAGAAGTTTCTCGCGGAACTTTGTGATTTACGCGGCACGTTAAATTGCCTACAGTTCATTGTACAGCGGCAAACATCTGCGCGCACACGATGGGGCCGATGAATCAATGCCGGTTACAGCGATCCAGCAACGCGAACAGCCGGCCGCGCTGTATAATCCGCGCGATCTAATTTCGTGAACCGTCCAACTCACTGACTCACTTGGCATCGTCCCGGCCTGCATATTCTTTCGTACGTCGTTTTCGCGGAAGATGAGGCCGATCTCCTCCTCGACAGGAGACACGGAGGAAGGTCGCGGCACGATTGGGACGTGATATCGCGAAGAAGAAGAAGAAGAAGAAGAAAAAAAGGGGGATAAAATCAATCGTATTGTTATCGTATTTATCTCGCGAAAAACCATGGATACGCGAGGAAGGCGGATGGGAAGCAATGTTTATTTCGATCTTAAAGTCCGAGCTGCCTAGATTAGTAGGTCGCATTTATATCACACTATTCCTCGCCACTGTTTACTGCTGCATTTTTAAATCACTTTTTACGACCGACAGCAAGATTTGTTCCGAGGCGGTTGGAGGTCTATTGCGCATCAAGGTCAAGGAACCATAAAACACGATGGAAGAAGAAACTGTTTTTTCAGAAGCCTTTCTAAAATACCTCGTAACAATATTGTTCCCGACGAAATTACTATTTTCTTCTTTACAACTCGACCTTCGCAATTTTTTCACTCTCTCTCTCTCTTTCGAGAAAAAAGAAGAAGAAGAAGAGAGGAAGAAGGGGATGAGAGAAGAGGAGAAGGAAAAGTAAAATAAAGGAAGAATATATGAGCGAGAGAAAGGAATTTTAATGATGAATTCAATTCCGACTTCTTCAGATTGAGATTCTTCTTTATCTTTATCTTAAGAAGGAGACCAGGTGCAAGGTCTCCAAGAAGGTGGATGCAGGAAGAGAAGCGAACGTTGGGTTCGGTTCACTGGTATCGTAAATGAAACGAAGTCTTCGAGGACGAGGTGGATATGCACCGTTGGCGATCCGTTTATTTTTACAGCAATGCCAGGGTGAACGCTCCGCGGAATGTTTAGCTTCGGCACACATCTCGTATCCACGCGCGCGCGTACCTAACCTATACGCTTACAGTTTGCAATGATTATCAGTGGTTACTCGAAATTTCGATGACGATAACAATGAAATGATTTATTTTATTCAATTCAATCAAACCTTTTCAGTGATCTGGGTCTTTTAAAGCATATACTCGATTCATCTTCAACAAAAAAGAAGGAATCAGTATTGCATAATATTTATTTATAATGAAAATTGTCAGATGATATTCTTCGAGATTATTTTTAAGACTTGGAACGTCAAAAATAAATCTTTGATGAAGGGATTTAATGATGGATGGAAGAAAGAGGGAAGAAGAAAAGTTAGACTCTTGTCGTTTGAAAAATTCTGATATTTTGAGGTTATTCTTTAACAAATATTTTATTAAAGCTAAAATCAACGAAGGATATTGTATTGTTTCAAAAATAAAAATAATCAATTCGAAATTGAAATATACAACCGTGAATAGTTACTTAGTACACGGTCTAATGGAAACACATACGTTTCTCTCTATTATAGTTCCAATTCATTCTCCTCTCCATAAAGTCCAAACATCAAAGCTCCTAAGACCCTACTGACCCGAATAACGCAAAATTTCGATCAAACAAACAACGCTCGAAACGAATCACTTCAACCATTTTCCATCATTCATCTCAAAAAGATTTCTCAAGATCCTTCCCTTCTTCTTCAAATCCGCACAACAACTCAACGAAAACGACTTAACAATAAAGAACAACAAGATTAAACGAAGAAAGTTTCTTGAGAAGTGTCACCAAATTGAACTCACGATGACACGAAAACTTTTACACGGTAAAAATGGAATCAGACCGGCCCGAGAGACGAAAAGAAAGTGAAAGAGAGAGAAAGATTTCACTATATTTACGCGTACGCTCGAGGTTCTCGGTCCATTAGCGATGTTTTGCGCGAGTAAAGTGCGTGCGAGCACAGCTGTTACCGCGTAAACCATGCGTACGGCTGCCAAGAGCAACAGGAGATCAGGTCGCCTGTGGCCACGGGCGGTGGTTACACGCGAAGAAAGAAAAGAATCGAAAAAAAAAAAGAAAAAAAAAAAGAAAGAAAAAAGAAAGAAAGGAGGGAAAGATGGCGAGATTATCTTGGATCTCGATCGATAAAAGGCGCGCCATCGTCGCGCTCGGCCTCTCGGCCGCCGCCACACCACCTGTCCCCGTCGTCAACGACTCACTTCCTCCTTGCTCGAGAGTGTTGGAGCGCTTCGAGCACTGTCTTCCGCGAGGATGGCTTGATCGAAGGGGCGGATCAATTTATGGGCGGATTGTGTTGTGAGAAAGATCGGTGATCCCGCTTATTTGCCACCGACGTCGTCGAAACACCGTTTAACTTTTTGCTCGGTTATTTTTGCGGAGGACGCGATGTTTTTCTTACGTAAGGCGGTGGCGGTGGCGGGAATTAAGCCCTGGGTGTCGAAAGCCGGTGGCTCGAATCTTGAAAAGATATTGCGAGGACACATTTGCAGCGAGGATTGATTCCAAGCGTCGTTCTTTTGTTCTTTCATTCTTGGAAGGAGAATCGATACGCAAATTAAAATTTCATTTCATTCGTAGATTCGTAGAGGTAATCAGAAAGAATTGGAAGTTGGAGGTACAATTATTTGAACGGAATATTTTTTTTTCAAACTTCGTATTCGTGGAATGATTTAAACAAACTTTGATACGAGAATGGAAAAGGATATTGAAGGGGAAGTTTGATTAACTTAAGGCATATTCTATTTCTTTTTCTGATCGATTTTCCATGATGGAGACACGTTGCCATTGATGAACAAATTTTTACATCTTTTCAGAACGAGAAAGAAAGCACGCAGAAAAAAAAATGAATAATAAAAAGGTGCCATATTTCCATCATTGAAAGAATGATAAATCCTAGAAAAGATTCGAGCGCTTTACTAACCGCAGCTAATGTATCACGTGGCTATTTTTAAAGGATATCTATTAATACAGTAGTGCACTTTGTTTCACGATTATACTTCCTCGGCGTGATATTCAAGTCCAAGAATACTCGACTGTCCATCGTCGAGGATTTGTCTCTTGTAGAACAGAAGAGCCACGAGTTTCGAGATTAATTCTTATTATTATTAATAACCGCTTATTCTCAACTTATTGTTCCTTTTCTTTTTTTTCAAAGTTCAATAATAACGATCTTTGATCATTTACCTTTACACCTTGATGATTTTTTACTCAACTTTTTCATTTCTCTAATGATTCTCTTTTAATAATAAAATCATAACTTTGTAGTTTATAAATCAACGAATACTTATGCCAAGCAACAACGATACAAATTGGACCTTTTGAAAATCTTCCGATGGGAAGCCACGAAATTTCAAGCTCTTAAATAATAATGATTGAAACTTCGACAATCAGATTTTTACTTTGCTTTATTAAAAAAAAAAAAAAAAATTCCTAGCTCACGATATCTCCGATTCTTCCCCAAATCGTTCACACCGGCGAGAAACAATTATTCCAAACATCCGCGCGATAATGCATCTCGTAAACAAGCCCGAATTCCTCGGGTTAAACAACCCTCGACGGCCTTTACACAATAGCACGATCCATAAATTAGCGGTCGCGGTCCCCGTCGAATTTAATGCCGGCCGACACCTCTCCAATAATAAACCTCTCGTGTCTTACGCGCTGCTGGCGCTAGTGAAAGGATAAAAGTGGCGAGGCTGAACGGGCACAGAAGGGTTGATGAAGCCAATCCGTGGGGAGAGGAGGAGGAGAGGAGAGGAGGAGAGGCGAAAAGTTCGCACGTAATCGGCCGGCGACGTAACAACACGCAGGGAGACGTGGTGGACGGGGAGGCGCGTGTCAGTGGTGCATCACACGAACGGAACGGAACCGGCATGTTACACGAATACGAGCGGCGTACACGCTCGAGCAAAAAGTGTGAGGGTGTCGCCGTTTGGAGGCCGGCCAACGAATGAAAAGCAACCGAGAACGCCGAGCGATCGCTGCCCACGCATCGCCGCATACCGTTCCGATAAATAATCGAACTAGGCGTACCTTAGTAGACCATCGCCCTGCCAAATCCGCGTCCAGCCAGCCTCCTGTGAAGGTCGTGCCGTATATAGAATTCCGCAAGGGGTTTGGAGAAGTTCGAGATCCGAGTTTCTTAAAGTGGAATTATTGTAATTGAATTGAGATTGCGGGGAAAGAGAATAGAGTGTTTGGTTTGTATAGTTAGTTTGAAGGAAAATAGATTGTCAAAGGAAAATGGACGAGTTTGGAGGAGAGGGCGTCAAAGGTATTAAAAAAAAAAATATCGTTTGATACAGTAATTGATCTACTGTATCGGCTCTGTGATAATTTTAATGGGGTGTGGAAGGTAAAAGGGATTCGGAAGTGGCCGAGTTTTGAAGTAGGAACATAGGCAAAGGTGGTATCGTAAATAGAATTTCAAAGGGGTTCGGAAAATTCGATGTAAAATCGATTTGATGTTAAAAATATTGTTTGATCTATTTTCGTTCGTAATAATTTTAAGTCGAAATGGAGTATAAAAGGTCAAAGGAATATTGGAGTTAAGTTCGAGAAAAAAGAAAAAAAAAAGAACATAGTAAAAGGTCGTGTCGTGCGTGAAATTTCAAAGGGATTTGGAAAATGTAAGATCGATTGAAGTTAATATCTAATTTAACGATTCCGTATCATTTTCCTATTGAAACGATCTGGACTTTTAAAACCAGTTAAAAAGTCTATCTTCTAGTTTTGGATGGATAAAATCACCGGTTTTTCAATCCCATTGTCCTGATCGACCTGAATGACTCTCTTCGAATCAGTCAGATTTAAATTTATCCATCAGCAGATGTTGGATTCCGAGTTTACGATCGTCATTCGCGAATCTACGGCTCATTTTTAATACTACTAATTCGAGAAAACGTTAATTCGATTCCTGCAGAAATACGCGCGTAATTCCACTCTCGCATAACGTTCGTTACGCCATCATCGGCAATCGCCGATTTAAAAGCATAAAAGCGACATTTCACGCCGAATAAACCAAATTTCACAGTTTTAGATACGTGTTTCGACCACGTTCGACACTCAACAGAGATTAAACTGTCGCAACGCGAGGGCCGCTCGTTGCTGGAAACCCGTCACCATAAATCAAAACACCTGCCAGTCCGGTTTTCCCATTGGTCTCGCTGAAAAATCACCATGACGAACCAATCCCGATCGATCGTTTTAATCTATTCGCCCAAGCTAAGTGTCCTCGTATCGGGTTTTTCTTTCCTTTTCTTTTTTTCCTCTCCTTTTTTTTCTCTTTTCTTTTTCCTTTTTTCTTTCTTTCTTTCTTTTTCTTTTTTTCTTTTTTTTTTTTTTTTTTTTTTTTTTGATTAACGCGAAGAACAGTCTGGTGGAACGTAAATCAAAAAAAATTTTTGCAAGACCGGGCGCATTGGCAAGGTGGACACTTTTAGATGGAAATTTATAGACGCTAGATGTCGTTCGAGGCATTCTCGTGTCGCATGATCGAACATTTGTCCAGCCCGCCCACGCGATATTTTATAACGATTCCGTGGCCTTCACGAAATATCACAAAAGCAACGTGAGAGAAACCGAAGGAGAGAGAAAGAGAAAAAGAGAGAGAGAAAAAAAGAAAATAAAGATCGAAATAATTCAAAGCTTACGTAATGGAGGAATAAAAAGGCGCGGAAATAAAGACGGTGTACGGCCAGAACGGCACGATATTTCACTGTCCCTCGATAAACTTTCCTCTTTGAAGAACAAGCATGATCTCGTAAAAAAAAAAAAAGAAAGAAAAAAAAAAGGAGAAAAAGATTGGGAATAGAGATGATCATTCGATCGAAGGTTTAAAACTTTGATAATATTTCTCAGTGGCCAGCGGGAACGTGAAAAGCAACGTTTATTGTGTATTTCGAATTTCGATAATAAACAATGTACGTTAAATCTCTGGTGGCAATGATATAACATCGGTTGCCTCCATACGATTCCCCCGATCGCGTATTATTATTAAACGTTGATGCATCGCCGTGGAATCCGGCGCGTATGGCGCTTTTAATGCCCGTTGTTTCAACGTTTCTAGTTCGATCAAATCCGTGGAAATATTGATATTGAGTGTCGATCGCGTCGATCGTAAATCTTAGAAGACGTATTAGTCGAAAAGATTTTCGTTTCTTCTTCAATTCGATTAAATGAATCGTTTCATCGAAATAACTTTGTTTAAAAATGAAATTTTAAGGCATGCAGGATATAGAAAAATTATACGGAAAACAATTTTGAAAATAATGAAATATGAAATCTATCGATATTTTCAAAAAAAGAAATTATAGGATAAGAAAATGATGGTTATTCTCAATGTATAATCCATTATATTTAACATAAATACACAATGTATTTTCTGAAATAATATACGGATATGACGTATCACTTTAAATAATTCAAACTCCATTTAAAGCGAAAAGGGATTATTTCCTGAAAAGGTAAAACAAACTGTCCGACAACGAGGGAGTGAAAAGATTGGCTCTCGAAGAAGAGATTCTACGAGACGGTCAATTAACTTATGACAGGGCGCTTGCTTCCCTTGGAAAGTTAATGACCTCTATCCAAGGGACCAGGTCGCTGATTAATGAAGAAAGTAATTAAAAGGGGCGGACGTTCGTTAACAAGACGAAGAAATGGATTCCTGGTAATCATCGACTCGTCTCCCGTATCATATATCACATCATTTCGCTGTCGTTTCACAATTATTTCCCATTCCAAGTCTTTCGAAGTAATACCCTATTATCGACTCGATTTCGAATCCACGTACCCGTAATTAGCCTTGTAATGCTTTATAAGAATTTGTTGGACGAGCTGTAATGAATCTAGCCTCCCTCTTGAAAGGCTATCTTTCGATTTGTCGATAGTACTCAAACGCGATAATTCTCTAGTAAAAAGAATTCTGATGCCTCGATAGTTAATAGAAGGTAGAAAGAAATTTAAAATTTAATCACAAGTTCTTTTTTTTCTTAAATAAGGAAATAACGAATAGTACAAAGTGTTTAACTTATGAATTCGATAATACAAATCTCTGCCCGAGATATAGAATTAGATAATCATTAGATAAGAATTAAATTCTGAAAAAAAAAAAAGAAATATACGAAAAAAATCATGTTATATCTTTGCATACGTACACGTTTCGCAAAGATAATAATAAAAAAAAAAAATAAATCTCTTCGAAAATATCTAGTCAATCTTTATTTTTTTCTTTTTTTTTTTTTTTTTTATAATACACTCATCGGATCTTATAGGCTTCTGGCGCGGTAAATTCCAACGCAGGACCTTGGCATTTGGATCCGTTAAAGCTCGGATCTCATAACACATCCCTTTTCACTTCGTTTCGCCACCGGCTTCGATACGAGAGAGCGCTTGCAAGCGCGCGTCCGTGAAAACGTGTGTTTACAAGACGTAGACCTAGCGCACACCGTGCGGAAAAGAAACGCGGAGCCCGACTTATCCGCGTATTTATAAATTTTGTTTAAGAATTCTGGATGCAGACGGTGCCGGTTTAGCGGAAACGTAACCGTGCTCGCTAAAAAGAGAGGGAGAGAGAGAGAGAGAAAAAGATCCTTTTTTTAATCGCAGCCATCTGGACGAATCGGGCGCTTTGACGTTTCGAAAAAACAAAAAGAGATACGGCAGCGAAACGATCGGGGGCAAAATCGGTAGAGGAAAAAAAAAAAATGTAGGCCGAAGTGATCGTTACCATCCCTGACCGCCTCGATGTTTGCATAGACGATCGATCGAGAAAGAAGAAATTCAAATAAACGGGCATCCATCCGGTAACACCTCTTGACACTACACGCTTCGATCCTGCAAACACGCGCTTCTATCCTCGCGAATTCTATCCCCATTCTCCCATGTAAGAAAAAAAAACCATCCCTGATTCTCCATTTTTTGGAAAAAGTTAAACGAGGATTGATGTTTGGAAAAATCGTTAATCATGTTGATAATATCGTTTTCGAATAACAACAAAAAAACAAATAATTATTAATTATCAATCCAGATAGACAAAACGCATCGAATACGAGTCATTTTCAATCTAAGAAACCGTTATTTTCTTACGTTCTGTTTTAGGAAAAAAAGGATAAACATCTTGCGTCATCGATCACGACGAAAAAAATCGATCAAGCGAGAAATTTAAAAGAAAAAAAAAAAAGAAAGAAAGAAAGAAAGGAAGAAATAACGTTCGAGAAAGAGAAACTTCTCGTTTGCGTTACTACGTAGGGTCATATGTGTATAAGGAAAGGATAAGAGAAACAGGAGAGAGAGCAGCAGAAAAGAAGGCATGAATCCAGGTGGATAAGGGGCGCCTCTATTCGCAGATAAGAGGGTGAATAACCGAGGATAAAAATACTGGCGGTGAGGAGCGGTGAGAGGCGGTGAGAATGAGGAGGGGAGGCGAGGGGTGAGGGGGTGAGGCGGAGGAGAATGTAGTTGGACGTGGTTGCCATCCGATTGGAATGCGCTATGCGCGTTCGCCTTGGTCTGCCTCAAGCCTGGTCCAAGTGTCCGGCCCCAGAGACGCGGAATAAATGACCCACAGATAAAATTGCCTCCTCACCCGTTCCTAATTAAGAACGATTTTTCGGCCGGAAATTCGACTTTTCATCCGCTTTACGACCACGCGCCATCTGGCTTTTCTCAAACGGCCTGCCTCACAGTCCGAGAAACAAGCAATTTAATGATACTTTCGCGGTTCTCTCTTTTTCAACTGGTGAAACGGCTTTCGATGAGATACGTTTTATTAGACGAACCTGGCTGTTGAAACAAGGGGAAACGTACGTTCCTTATTTACAATATACATTACGTTATACGAGTTTAAGATACCCGCAAACGTATGTTTTAACTTTTTTTAGTGTTACTCATTTTCTCTCTCTCTCTCTTTTTTTCTCTTTTCTTTTAATCTTAGGCGATAACGGAATTAAAAAAGTGCGTAGAGAAACAGTTAGAGAGAGAGAGAGAGAGGAGAGCGAGGGTGTTGACATCGTCCGTGTTACGATTCACCGACCTACCCGCGTCAGCCAAGCCACGAAGCTCCCCACCGTGAAACACGCTCCTCTTTAAAGCCCTATCCCCCAAGAGAAACAAACAGAAGAAACCAACGTCATGCAAAAACGGTGTTACACCCTAGTTACGTGTATACAAACCGATCTATCATTAACAGTATCGTCACAACACACGCGAAAGAGAGAGACAGAGAAAGGAAGAAAAAGAGAGGCGCAAACATCAAATACCAAACATCTCTCCAACACAGGATCTCCGACACAGGCAAAATCAGAACAGAAGGGAGGGGTAAGAGGAGTTAAGGTTAATAAGCGCGATATTAAAGGGAGATGTGGTAAAAAAAAAAGAAAAAAAAAATATTTATTATCAATATTTATTAATACGTTAGTAAAAATAGGTTTCGAGTTAGTAGAAACGGGGGCAAGTGTTCCTCGTGCTTGCGATGGAGAAAGCTGCACACGGGCTGTCGTGGCCAAGTGGTGGCGTACCGTCACAGTGTTTACAGCGCTTCGCCCTCGGCTCAGGCATTCTGCGGTGACCTCGTGACCTCACCGATATTCCATCGTCGGTTCCTGCACTATACACACGCACGCAGCCACGCACGTGCACACCACAGGGAGCTGCACGCGTGCAAACGACGAGAGATCAGGTCGGACGACGAGCTCCTCTCGAAGCACGCCCACCCCCCCCTTTCTTCTTCTCCTTCTGATTTTTATACTTCCTCCTCCTCCTCCTCCTCTTCTTCTTCTTCTTCTTCTTCTTCTTCTTCTTCTTCTTCCTCTTCTTCTTCGTCGTTGTCTTCCTCTCGTTCACTGGAGCGAAGTGGAAGCCACCGTTTCGTCGACAAACGCATCGGCCTCTCTCCAAACTTTTGCTCCCGTCACTTTTGGCCCGGCATAACTTGTCCAGGCGGTTGTCAAGCCACGACAACCGAAACGATCTTGACAAGCGCCTCCAGCGGATTACACGCCCCGGTCACTTCGATCATTGGCCCGACTTGGTGACCAGCGAAAATTTTGGATAACGTCGATCATCTTGCAAACAACTTGCTAATATTTACGGATACGGCCAGTGACATGTTTGTCGCCGTCGCAGATGCGTGGTTCCGTTCGTGGAGAGATGTTGTCGTGGATGATAGTGAGAATACGTGCGCAGATTTCAGATGAGCAAGATCGATGGAATCGTTATTTCTTTAAATACGAATGAGTTTCGCACTTTTGTTTCGTCGTAAGAAGAAGAAGAAGTAAATGGATGAATGAATTTATATCTCGTGATACTTCTTTCCAAAACTCATACTCGTTCCCACTGTTCCGTCTTGACAAATAGCAATAAACGAAACGAAATATTTTTAATCCTCTCTGATGGGCATTAACCGATTATTATTTCGCGAGTAATGAATGAACGTTCGAAAGTCATCGATTCGCACTTTTTCGTCGTTAGAAACATCGAACACAGAGTAACAGATGAACAGTTTCTCGTCTCTTCAAAATTCACCAATTCACACTTTTTTATATATATATGTTTATATATATCGTACTCTTGGAAGCCTCGGTTTAAAAATCGTAATCTAATTAAACATTCTATACAGTTCTTAACTCTACGAAGGTCTATCGGACAGGAGTGTACTTGTGGTCCACGTTGCGTGAGCATTTATGTACAACGCCGGGGATGAACGCCCTCGACGACTTCTTCTTTACAAGGGAATGCAACATCGTCTCGCTGCGGGAATGGTACGTTCGCTTTCGTTTCCGCGAGACGCAGATCGAGGATCCTTCCTCTTATTTCTCCGCGATCCGATCACTCGTTATCCTCCGCTTCGCCTGAAATATTCCTTCTTCCCGTCCCCGACATCTCGTTCCAATTCACCATCGAAATTATTCGAATTGCACGCCACTTTACCTCTCAACCAACGGGGACAGACAGAATATCGACTCGACTTACGGTCTTGGAAAATGTTGCAACACTTTCGTCACTTGAAACTCTCTTCTCACTCTCAACCCCCAGACAATCCTCGAACCTTCGTAAACAGAATTCACGAATTCAACAATCGCGCAAACGTATCGAGCCCCCTTCTTCGATTTCCCGTCGATTTTATTCCCAAACATCCGTCGAAATTTTCCAAGTTCCTTGTACGCGAGAGCTCTTCCTTCGATTATTCCTCGCGAAGGTCGTCGCACTTGCTTTCGATCACGATGTATATATATATATATATATACATATATAAGTAAACATATATATATACATATATATATATATATGCTCGATGAGGCAAGGAAACGTGTAAAAAAAGAAAAAAAAAAAAAAAATCGTGGGATCGTTGAGCGATCGTTCGAGGACGTTTTGCGGGTGTGCTCACATCGCGAGGTGGAGGGCGTCTAGGTCGCCGTAGCGCCTCGCAGCCATGTCACACACGCACTGACGGACGCTCGACGCCGGGACGCCGTCTTCGGCCGGACTCGGTCCACCCTCTCGGCAAGCGTCGGGACGCCTGGCTGCGGGCCAACGCGAAACTCGCTGGAACGCCGCCGAGGGGCGCTCACGGTGGACCGACTAATTTTCAGGCTTCGTACGGATCATTTCGTGTGATCGCACAGTTCGTTATTTAGCCGTTTCGATATTATTGATGTTCGTAGTGAGGAGACGCGTTATTTTATCCAATGATATTTACTATAAATGAAAAATCTGAATAGTTTCACTCTCGAATATATTTATGATGAAATCGACGTATTTTCTTTGTTTAAATTCGATCAAATAAAAATTCGCTCAAGTTTGAAAATAAAACTATATACATATATATATATGTATACACAAGTTGGTCTCGAATTAAAATAAAACTATTCGCCAACGAGTTAAGAAAGATGGTGAAAATTGATATGGCGTGTTCGAACGTCAAGCAAAAACAAGGAAAGGACGTCAACAAATTATCTTGTATAACCAAATCGTTTGGAAAGATGCTGCTACGCTACGTAAATCGAGAGGAAAATTTTTGAAATTGGTTAAAAGTCGCATCGAGAAAAAAAAAAGAAGAAGAAGAAGAAGAAAAAACAGTTCAATAATAGCGACACAGATTGATGGAAGGCGCGATCAGGTCGAGGAATCACGTGGTCGAAAGCGCTGGAAACGGTTGGTTAGGAAGGCGGCGGAAACTGGCGTAACCATTGATTTACGAATGACAATAAATCCAGCCGCGTTATCCGTGCCAAAAGCACCTCCATCCAGCCCCAGTGAATGATTCCTCGAAAAACCGATTCGCGAGAAGATTAGGGGAACGGTCGTTAAACGGCCGGCCTCGTATAGGAGGAGCGTCGCACGGCGACTCTAAAACGAAATTTGACGGATGGAGAGATGCGGGAGAGGGGTGACTGGATCGAGGGGAATAGGCGACTTTAGTGGAGGAAAAGGTGAGGCGACGACAGCGAATCGCGAGTGGGTGTTGGTCTTCGTTTATCTGTGCTTGTAATGACGTCATCGCCTGTATAAAGGGGACTCTAAATGCGAACAGATGGCCTTTATAGTTGACCATAGACAGTGGAGAAGCTCGCGGAATCGCGGAAAATAGACGCCATCGCTGGGTGGCGTTGCACGAGGACGAGCGATTCGAGAACGTTGGATTGCATTATGATAAAAATCGATCGAGATTATTTATGATGTAAGTGGTATTCATCTCCATCATCTTTATTATGTATTTAGATTGATTCTTGGGAGAAATCTTTGTTTATTTCTAGCGTTCTTCGTTTAAAAACATCATGGATTTCAGAAACGATGCGTTCTTTTATGAATTTTTAGTTCGAAAAACTATTATTGGTGGAAATAGATCGTGTCACGAACTTCATTATTAAAAAATATATACTATTGATGATAATTAGACTCGTCGTTAATTTCGCAAAATGGCTGAACTCTTTATGCTTAAAAATTTATTTTTATAGAATCAATGAACGAAGTGTAAGTTTTCAGAATTTGGTCGAGTTAAATCGGATTTTCGAATAGTTATTCAACTTTTTAACCGTGTAATCGTTGAATGGTTATGATTTAAATGGAATTACGTAAGTGTTTTAAAACATTCGTTTTTGAAACAGCTTGGTACGACGTGGTGAAAACGTGGTAACATCATTCACGAATAACAGGAGAGATTTATGAGTGACGGAGTTCAGGCATACTTGCAAGGAATATATTTTCAAGTCGTTTTGCTACACAAGGCTTGTAAACAACATTGGTCGACAAATTTCGCATAAATTAATTGTTATAAGAAATGTGTTCGACTGTACATCAAAGAACAAACGAATAAACTTTTAATACAGAGAAATTATTAAAGAAACGAATGAAATTCTTTTTCTTTTTTTTTTTTTTTAATCATAGACTGATTATCTCGATTGAAGAGAATATTTCTAGAGAGAAGCTAAAAGGAACAAGAAAAAATTGTTGGCTAACGCTTATTTATTAAATTATAAGCAACAGAGTGAAATTCTATCTCCGTCACCATCACACCACATTTCGTCCAAGACAAATTTAAATAAATACACAAATAAATCTCAACCGAGGTATATTTCGTACACTCAGTTTTTGTGCTTATTTTAATCTCTAGAATCGAAAAGAATCGTCGTAAATATATTAATCTAAACGCAACAATTTTTGCCCAATTTAAATCACAAGCTCCACCATAAACGTACTTCGTAATTCCAATTTGAACGTAACCATTCTAACAAAATAAAACTAATTTCATACGATAACGTCTTTGTAAAATATATACTTCTTCATCCGAAGAAAAGAAAAGAAAACAAAAATACTCGATCGTTTTCGTTATTAACTTACAATCCGTATCAATATTTAACTTCCAAGATTTTACGAGAGGAACAAAAAAAAAAAAAAATCAGGCAGAAGAAAGGCACGCATCATTGCTAAAGTTCTTTTTATTTATACACCATGGTCGCAAATTTCGTCGACGCGAAAAGGTTAAGAGCGATCGTTAAAAGGGGGTGGAGGGAGAAGAGCGTGTATTCCTCCTTTTCTTTTCTTTTCTTTTCTTTTCTTTTCTTTTCTTTTCTTTTCTTTTCTTTTCTTTTTTCCTCCCAGCATTATTTCTTCACGAGCGGCAGCAGTCAGCCGCAGTTCAAATGAAAAGGGTTGCCCCCCTCGCGAGAAACCGATGGGAGGCGTATACCGGACGAGTTTTATCGCGCGGGCGCGACGAATAAACGGCTCCGCTCGGGAGCGGCAACGGAAAAAGGGGGGCAACTGAGAAAGTAACGAAAGTAAGGTTTTATCGAAGCCATGGGTGGCTGGTGTTGCGCATGCAAGAACGTACCTTACAAGTTAATAAATTTCGAGGTTTTCCTCGTGACCGTGCCGTGGCTGTGTGCGCTGTTCCCCGCTGCCGGCAGCATCCGAAACAATCCGCTCGCCTTGCGAGTTTCACAACCACCTCGAGGTTTCTCCTGAAACACACGGCGTCGATTTCGCGTTACGTCGCAAATATTTCTTCCCCGCTTGGAGATGAGGGATCGTCGAGTTTGAATCTGCTCGTTGACGATGGAATATGATTTATCGTGAATTCATATTTGAAGACGTTGAGGAGAGAGATTTGGAAGAGAGATTTGGTTTGATTCTTTTTTTCCTAGATAAAATAAAAGGGTTTGATATATTTTCGATTCGAAGAGAAATTATATCCTACGTTTTTTTATTAATAATTTTATATACTTGATACGAAGGAAAAAGGAATAGTATATAAATGTGACGATTTTTATATCGTACAGAGATATTTCTGTTCAAAGGTGTCAAAGAATTTTATGTATGTTCAATGTCGAAATAAAGATAAAATTGAAAAATTAATCTCCTCGATCGAGAGGGTGAAAATCGTTTCAAGGTGAATAGTGTCACATTCGACTCGTTATTTCTGAAAAAAAAAAAAAAGAAAGAAAAGAAAAAAAAAAAAAAGAAAAAGAGAAATCGTCGAATTAATAGCATATACCTTAAACGATACTCATGAATAACTCGAATGTGTCACTGGCGAGTGATTCATCGGCTCTCGTGTCAAAAGATGAACTAAAAGTAAGAATAGAAAAAGTGAGAAGAGAGGGAAAAGAAAAAAAAAAAATCGAAAAGAAATTGTACGAAATACGCATTCGACCGCACGAACGATTATACTTTCAAATATATCGATAACGGGGTTAATTTAACGGGGGAGGGGGAGAGACAATGATTATCACAATGAGAAACAGAAAACTCGATCGGATCGAATCGCGTTCTCAATCCTGGCAAGGACAAAAGTTGCAGGTAAGGTAAGCAGCTCGAGAAGCATTGCACCTACCTAGTGGCGGCTACCTAGAACGACCTAGAACGGCCTTCGACGGCTACAACTACGCAATGGCCGACCAACCGCGACGTAGAAGGCGTATACTGCTTAAAACGATGCCAGTCCCTCCGCTATACTACTATTTTTTATCGGCCATCGCGGATACTGTGAGAAAAACACCTGGCTAGAAGAAAGATTTACGGATCTTTTTGAAGATGGAAAAGAAAAATTCGAAATCGAGGATCTCTCCAATCGATTCGTTCTTTCCTTTTTTTTGATGGATATCGATAAAAAAAAAAAGAAAACAATTTATTACACATTTCGGAATATTTTATCTCATGCAATATGAATCGCTGTGAAAGAGGAATTATTAAAAAAATTGTCCAGAACCGTTCTCATGAATTTCATATTCATTTCTAATTATTACACATTTACGCGTAGAATCCTTATCTTTATAAAAAAGAAAAAAAAAGAAAGAATTAAAGATAAGAGACGCGTGTTTACGAAGATGAATCGAGACCTCTTTCACGAGGTAACGTTGCGGTTCAAGTTGCGCAAACTCGGCCGATACCCATTCTTGGATCATCATTGTAAAAAGAGACACGTATCGCCCGTGAAGAGCGAAACAACATCGTTACAACGGCACCACGGTGGAAGGAGCGATGTAAATATGTAATAAATTTCACTGAAAAGCTGCACGGGGCCGAAAGTGCGGATCTGTTCGGGGCATAAATCGTGGCGGCGTGGTACAATGCGAACAGCGCCTCGATTAATGTTTAACAAGGGTGTCGGAGTGGATTTCGCGGTCGTATCGGAAGCGGTGTATATACCGCTCCTCCCTTTCCTCCCTGCTCTCCCGGATGCAAAGCAGCGCCACGAGGAGGAGGGGGAGGAGGAGAGCCTTAACCTAATTAAGGAAGACAAGAGAGGCGTAAATCACGCGGCGAGGAGAAAGTGATGACGAGAGATAAAGCCGCGAGGAGAGCCGCTCTGTCCTCTTTCTCTCTCCCTTCCGTGGATTTATCTTTCCTCTCCTGTCCTGTCCTCTCTCTCTCTCTCTCTCTCTCTTTCTCTGTGTTTTTTTTTCGCGCGTGTCCTCCGCGGTATGCGAAACGAGAAGAAGCCTAAACGAAAGAGAAGGCGAGATCCAGTTTTCGAGCCTCGCGGAAGAGAATCCCAATTAAATTGGAAACTAAAGTTGGATATCTTCTTTTTTCTCTCTCTTGTTTCTTTTTTATTTCCTTTAGAAGGTTTGAATTATTGATCAACAAGATGATTCGATTACAGGAATATTTTAGAGATTGGAGAATAGATTTTTGATCTACGTTTTTTTCCTTCTCTTCTTTTCTTCTTTTTCATATCGCGCATATCTTTTCTCTATATAAGCGTGCTCCTTTACCTTAGACAGAGTTTTTAACATCGAATCCAAGCTAGAAGCTTGATTAATACACATATTAGGCGCAAGTGGGTCGCAGTAGATCTCGTTAAAGCCTACGTATCCTCGCCTCTGTTCGCTGCATAAATCTGCACGTAGAAATGCACGTGCACTTTAGGGCGGGTACGCACCTGGGCGTGCACGCGGCTGTCGACGCAAATAGGCGTGCGTGATCCAGAATGGACAGTGAATTTGCAACTTCTCGTGGTTATCGTGCTCGTTTAGAGAACACCGCCCGAAGCCGTGTAATTTTTTAATTCGCGTTGTGTTATCGCGCACGGGTTTATAAAATTAAATTTTCGACGCGTTTATCGGCGATGAAACTTACGTAAATTCGACTCATGATCGTTGATAAATTTATTTCTTATGTAAAGAAACTTAAGATAAAAAAAAAAGAATAATAATCTATATTCTAGACACTATCTTTGATGAAATATTTTTTAAAAAAATAATATTTTCTTTCATTTCCTAATCCTTCAATACGAAATACGAATCGAAATAGAGCGCTACCTTTTTTCCGAAAAATAAAAAAAATAACGATACACAGATAAAAACAAACGTTTTATTCTGAAATATCGATTGAAAATAATCCGATTCATCGGCCATCTAAAATTTCACTTTCACGCACCCCTTGGTCGAGATATAAATTGAAAGAATTGCGCGCTCATCTTTCCGAGAGCGAGGGTTACAAATGTCCCTCGGGCATAATTCTGGTAAAACGTGAAGCGTGTTGTATCACGGATGTGATGTACGTGTGCAATACGTGCGTAATACGTGAACGTAAGCGCGCGCGCCCGTCTTTACGCGCCGCGACAGCAGAAATGTTTTTCTTGGGCGCGTGGACGACGTTCGCGTCCGTGGAAGTCGGCCAATGAAGAAGAAGGGAGAGCGAGAGGAAACGCAAGAAAGTATAAGTCGGTCGGATAGTCGGGGGAAGGGAAAGCGGGGGAGGGAGGAGGGGTGGAACGAAAGCGGACGAAAATAAAAGGTGGGCAAAGAGGAAACGGTGAATCAAAGAGACAGCCGTTTCGGGGGATGTTTTTCTAACGACTTCATCGTCATCCCTTCCCAAGCTGTCACGCTGAAACGAGCAACGTTTCTTATCTAATAAATTATCAGAATCAGAAGTGTCGCCGGTGGAGAGATCAGATTCCTCCACGATCCCGTCGCCTGTCCGCTTAACAGTTTTTCCTTGTTTTTGCTCGAGACGGCACGGCTCGCGTGCAAATGTCTCCTGTCGTTGATTTTTTTTTTTTTAGGAGTGGAGTATGGGTGGCGACGTGGGGACGAGATGATATTTACAGGACTGAAAAATCAATCGAGTGCACGTTTTTTCTTTTTTCTTTTTTTTTAAGGTAACCCTCCCATCCAGTCGTGTAAAAAGTGTAATTCGGTGAAAAATATGTTATTACATTATTTCAAATTTTTGCACATAAAATTATGCATACGATATTTTGAAGAAAATAATAATGGAAAAATTCGAAATCGATATAATAAAACTTCCAATTTATTGTGATTCAACCGACAAGCATCCGGTATAAAACTCGTCCAATACTAAGAAAATATTTTTCTCGTCGTTCAAACTTCCCATAGACAAACACCTTCCACCCTTCTAAATCTTCCAAACTTTTCATAAAAGTCACCATCCAAGCTTGATAAATTAATGCTTTTTAATTTAACGATCCACGGAATCGGATGGAAATTCGAGATTCGAGATCGCGGCTAATTGATTCGAGGACAAACGAGCATCACGATCCCGTAAATCAATCAGAACGGAAGCTTTAACGGCGTGGTTCTCTCTCTTTTTCTCTTGAGGATGCTGCGCCGATAACACGGAAAGGTTAGATCAGCGATTATGTTAGAAGGAAGGAAGGTGTTAACGTTTATTTGTAACGAATGGATGGAAAATAAAGAGAAACGTGGTGTCGTTCAAGAGAAGAGCCGCGTGTCATTATTTATACGAGCCACGGAACGTTGATTTCTAAGATGATGGCTGGGAGAGAAAAAAAATAATATTTTCAGCGAGTATTATAAAGAATGTTTTATTTTTTAAATAAATATATCTATATAGAATGCGAGTGCAGCAATATAAAATTTTCAAGAAGAGAACTGTCTTTTTACCTTTTTCTTTTTAAATGGAATAGCAAAAAGATATTAAAAGAATAGATTTTATTACACTGCAATGAGATTTAAAAATAAGAAGATAAGAAAAAATTAATAGATTATACTTCTTTAATACTTCTTTTCACTCTTACCATCACTTTCTCGAAAAGCAAACAATAATACTCTTAACCCAAATCATCAATTGTATTAAAATCCTAAAAGAAAAAAAAGAAACTACCAGAAGAGAACCTCGCCAAAAACGATCGAAAAACCATCAGCTCTAAATAAACCTCCTAAAACCAGAAGGAAACCTAAACCACCTTCTCGAGAAGCAACAGCGAGGCGCGCGCTTAATCCAAACGAAGGGGGAAGAGGATGGGGAGGGAAAGAAACATCGGCGATAAATAAAAATCCTCGTATTAATAGCATCGGGGATCGTTGGCGACGCGAGACGGTAGACCGAAAAAATCCCGACAATTCGAGGCGAAGAAAAAAAGACGAAGGAGGAGAAGGGAGGGGGGCCGATTCGGTATGATCGAGAGTCTTAAGGCTTCCAAGAATAAAATGCGCGAGCAAAAAGGGGTGGCGAAGGGCCGGTTTCCCGACGACCACCCGGTACCACGAGCGCGATACGCTCCAATTTTCCGCGGCGCATCGCTCGCGAAACACGGTGGATTTACGATCGCCGCCCGATTTAGAGGCGCGCGGGCCGCAAACTAATTGCGGCAAAACGATCCGTCCGCGGGCGGCCAACCGGATTAAAAATGAAAGCGGCAATAATAATAATAATAAAAGAAGGCTGGTGGAAGGCTGGTGAGTACGAGGGCGATGGGTCGGTCGAGGCAGCTGTCTCGGGGAACAGAAACTTTCGATTTGTTGGGGAAGAAGGGGAGTGGATGTGGGATGTGGTAAATGGTGGAACGAGAGAAGTGTCCCCCTTGATATGGACACGAGCGTAGAATTTTATTTCTCAGGGGATGGAAATAAAATTGTTGCGTATGTTTGCATCGTGTAAAATTACCTTAATAAAAATATTTCAGCTTTCTATTATTATCTGATGGAATATTGTTCGAAGAAAAAGGTATCCGCGAATATTATTAATCCCCCGTTAGATTCGAAAAGAACGTTAGAGAAGTAAGTGGAGAAGGAATTTTATGAGTTAATAAAGTAAAATGTAAGTACGGATAAATAATACAGATACCCAAGTAATAAAATTTAGTATCGCGGTTTTTACGAGTGATTGTATGTACCGTCGAATCGATAAAGAATTCCTGATTTATAACAATTCGGAATCGGATAACAGTGTTACACTGATTATAAAATAAAATAAAATAACTTATCTCCATCGTCCCTCCCTCTTTTCCTCTAAAATGAAACGCGCGTAAAAGAACGGATCCATTCAGAAAAGAAAAAAAAAAAAAGAAAGAAAATATCCCCGTTTTAACTAACACGAATCGATAATATTAATAATATACCTCGCACCCTCTTCGTTTCTCAACCGGTATAACGATTTCCTTATTGCAACACAAGTCGCGCCGTAACTTCGTTCCATTTTTCATTCCTGCCTCCACCTCCTCCTCCTTCTCCTCTTCTTCTTCTTCTTCTTCTTCTTCTTCTTCTCCGGTGGAGGGGGATGACGCATCGTGGGACACGCCGTGTATTCGAGAAGCCAAGAAGAAAACTCGGTCGTTCGATGATCGTTTCCACCGTATTAACCGCTAATGTGCCGGTACTTTGCGTCCCCGCCACGCGAACCCAGGGATTCGTCCCTTAAATAACGCGACAACCGGCGTTAAAAATTGGTCAATTAAGCGGCGGACCCACGAACAAATGTCGCCCCATTATAAAAGTGCAAGCCCCTTGTACACCGGCGGGCAAAAGTCTCGCGGTTGACACGACTCCGGTTAGTCATGAATCCTTCCTAAAATATAGCCTCACTTTGTCCACCCTTCCCCCGGTCCCCTCCTGTAATAACCCTCCCTGGGTTAAAACCGGCGTTTTTCCAAACCAACAGCCGGGGAAAGAAACTTTTTATCGCGTGATAACTACGATAATTTGATCGCGTCGATTATCGCGATTACCTTTCGCGACGTTCCTTTTACGGTGTAATACGACTTGAACAGGGTATCGAACGTGATCTATGCCCCCTCCTCCTTGTTTCAAATGTCGCGACAGGATGTGTTGAAATAGTTCTTCGATGAATCTTTCACCTTTTGAGCGAAGAAGTTAGAAGAGCTTATCGGAATATATCGTGATTAAGAAAGTAGATTAAGATTTTATTAAAAATAATTTATTAGATTCCAAGGAAGGGGAAAAAGAAAATAGCAAAGCTTCTTGGAATATATTCGAACTGAATATATGATAAATAACGCTATTTTAATCAAAGAAGATGCGATTAGAAGAAAGAAAATATAAAATCCAAATCCTTTTTTTTATTAAATATACGCGCAACATTTATTCTCTGACGATCGTGTAAAATCGTACGATAGCTCGAAAGGAAGGAGACAACAAGAACGATTCGCAGTCTATCTCCGCTTACTTGAAAGGACGCGAAAACGAAAAAGGGAAGAAACAGTTACTTCTCGCCCAATATCCAGGGATGGAGAAGAACGGATTAAACGTGCGGCGCATCGAGTCGAAGCGTTGAGAAATTAAGTAATTTTCACGTGGCCGCGCGGCATAATTCACGTTGCCGGGCATCGACTCGTAAATAATCGGTTCCCTCGTAAAAGATAATCGGGAATTGCGTCATTACAAATGGCCGAGCCTTGGCTGTGCATTACCAGAAGCAGCTTTTACGTCGCGACTGCGCAAATTTAAAAGCTATCGTTGCTTGCAAATTAATCGGCCGAGGTTGAACGAGTCGTCGTCAGAGGGGGAGAAAAGATCGGGTACAGTACGAAAGAGTGGAGAAAAGGAGACGGACGAGCTATCTTCCCGAGGAGACAGATGAGGATGTTTCATTGAGAGTCGGCGAATTTCGAGAAGACGAAGGAGATGAACCGGGCGTACGCGTGTGTACATGTATCGCGTGTGTGAACGCCGAGAGAGAGGGAGAGAGAGAGAGAGAGGAGAGCAAAGGGAGAGCCAGGAGCGGGTGGATGCATTCAGGTTATTTCTGGATCGACCCAGATATCCGCCGACCGTGTTTTCTTGGACCGTGCTTTAAACTGTTTCGGATAATTAACGAATTGAATCGCATTCGCGCGTGTCGGTTGCCGCATTGTCCTCGATCCCGCCGCGGACGAAAACTTCTTTCACTTCAAAAATTTACCACGCCGGGCTACCTTGCCCTACCTGTCCCCGCGACAAAGAGCAAAGGGAGGAGGAAAAAAAAAGAAAAAGAACATCCACGATACGCGCACAACAAACCGATTTATTCTGCCACGTTGGAATTAAATAATACCAAGTAGCAATACCCGGCGAACAAAATTGAACAGTCTCTCTCTCTCTCCTCCCTCCTCTATCTTGGACACGGTTGGCACGTCGTGTATCGTGAGATATCGCGTCATTGAGACTCGAAAGGTGGAGTGCAGTGCATGCATGCACGATGGGACATGCTACAATGCTGTAAAACTCGGCCTACCCGACCACTTTCTCCGGTTGAACCAATTAACCCAAAAAATCGGCCGGGCAAGGACGAACAAATTACAGCACACGGTTTCCCTCCCCTTATTATATTCGAATAATAAATTTCAATTATATGCGAAACTTAAAAGAGAACAATAACCGGGGGGAGAGGAAGAGATAAGCGAGAAGCGTTAAGCGATAAATATCCGGTTGACGGGTCGGTTCCGGGTGACGCGGCGCCGGTAGCCGCAGCGTTCACGCCGCGCAGCGTCCTCCTCTTATCTGGCGAGATTTTTCAACGGGGAGAGGGAGAGGAAGGGGGACAGGCGTGAGCGACATCGAGAGCAACGAGGCGTTCGACCCCTGGACAGGCTGGAACCCGGCCCGGGGTGGTACTTAAAGTCGCGCAAGGGGCGATAAATTCGTCGCCTTGTAAACGACACGTATACACGCGGTGGTTATATACGCGACACCGTTGCTCCCCGGGTCCAGCTGTTTTTAATATCTGGCTGGGGAATCTTAGCGGCGCTAAGTGCGTCGAGTTAGCGCACCGTAAATAATAAAGGAAGATGGGACGAGTTCGACGAACCTGAAGAGAAAAACGCTGCGTCGAAAATTGAAATATAACGTCGTGTATTATTAGGGGGGGAAGTGTCGCGTGGTCGATAAGGAGCGAAGGTAGAGAGAGGTTAAACCGTTAAGAACGATGAGAGTTAGGAGGAGATGGGAATATTTTGGGAAAAAGTTTATCAGAGCCTGTTGTTTTGATGACGTGATTCAACGAGTATGTTTATAACGATAATACGCGACTCGAATGTTTATAAGAGATTCTTGGAAAATTGAATGAAGTCATTCCGTTTTGGTAGATAAAGTTACGTTTCACCTTGTCTCAGTTGTGTTTCGAACGGCTTCGACGAGGCAATCGAGCCCCGTTTCAATAAAAATTTTGTTATATGTATTGGAATTTATTGCGATAAAGTGCATCAATCATCGAATTTTTAAGCGAATTAAGTGAAATAAGCCTCTTTTTATGAAAAAAAGTTGCCGCAATTGGACAATTGTACAATAATTCAACGGTGAGTAAACTTTCTTCTTTAAATAAGCGTATAAATCTTGAGAAAAATACTTTTTAGAGAAAATCGGATTGCTCGCTTTTCTTAAATCTATGTTCCTACAACATTTAACATTTATCTCTCTCTCTCTCTCGATTCGATATCTATACGCGAAAATAGTTGAATAATATACCTCGTTCTATCGGCGGCCAATACATAATTCCGAGACCCAGGACCAGGACGTTAATACCTGGAAGGACGAGGAATAATTTCGAAAGAGTCCTGAGAAAAGCACGTAAGACACGGGGCCGCGTAGTGACGAAAAGGCACGATCATTAAAATGCACGATGCAAATACGGCGTTTTAACACGTTCTCCTACTGAACAAGTCTCGCGCTCGCCGCTTATTTTCGTCTTTAATTGGTATCGCGCTGTGCGGTTCGTTTAACGCCTGTTGCCCAGTTGATCGATGTATCGTAAACGTTTATTTATAGCGGCTTGTCGCCGGTTATGACACCGAACGTTCGCAACTAGTTTCCAATCGATGATCGGGCTTCTCGATCGAGCGAGTTTCAGGAATTGCGCGCTCGATTGCACGGTGGCAAGGATTGCTCACACACCTCGTTCCTCAAACGAGGCCTATTGTGCCTAAGCGTGAACGACGAATTTACAGTTCTTTCGCGTTCCGACGGTGGTTCAATCGAAACGTTGATTGTGTAAAAGGATCGATTAGCGAGACACGGATCGTGTGTTTAAATAAAGTTAAACGATACCACTGCACGAGTGATACACAAGCAAGCAGAGTAGATACGCGTGTAAGTAGCGATTACAACGATTGTTTGTTCTTTTTTTAAAGAGAGAGAGAAGGAAAGGAATATCTATATATATATATATATATGGAAAGTATCAAAGTTGATAAAATTTAAAAAAGAACCGGATCTTGCGGATCAAGTTTCACGTTCGAAAACTTTTATTCGATCGAATTTTACAAGTGGACGTCCCTGTTTGTCCCCCCCCGATCGATAAACCCTGTGTAAATCGATGATGTTCCGCCTTATACTCCCGAATATTTCCGAATATATATTCAATATGGAAGAAAACAATGGAGTTTGGGGATAATTTCACGGGTATCCGCGATCGAGGACGTACCTCCCACGGCGTTCCATCTATTTTAAGGCAGCCTCAGCATCGCAAATTACGCTTGACACGCTGTAATTTCTCGGCGTGATCAATGTCCAAAGCAACAATATAGCACGCGGCGGCGGCCAGGCCGCTGGTGTCGTATCAAAAGAATACCGAATATCGAAGGACGATACATACGTATCGTCTCTCTTTTTGACCGCGGCAACAAAGCCGGACAACATAATCAAGGTAAGGAGGAGCCTGAAAAAAAACCTCCTCACGATGTTCTATACACCTGGGCCACGGGTCTCGAAGGCTCGTTACGATAACGGATACGGCTACGAGGATGTGTTCGGGTAACGAATTCGGGGCCACGATCGTAAAACACTTTCTTTCCGCGCGAGAGGCGAATATTGGCGCGAAGGATTTAAAAAGAGAACAAGTTTCGATTCTCTTCGAAATTGTAAGAAATTGTAAGAATAATAATTTTTAAGAAAAATATAAACAAGTGAATTTGTAAATGACGACTTCTCGAAAGTCATTGTAAAAAATTCTTCGAATTTTCCCCTGTTTCAGACTGTTCGACTCGTTCGAGGTGTTCGAAATCTCATCGCTGCTCACGAGCCGGTTGCGTAACCCGACGCTCGAGAGAAAAAAAGAAGAGAAAAACTCTCGCGTGCACAAGATCGCACGCGTGTGTACGTGGCAAGGTGAGCCGCGTGCGCGAGATATCGCGCACTCGCGAGCGCACCTTGTCGTCCCGGTGTTGGTGGCAGAGGATGCGTGGGTGGCGGCTGAGTCATCCGCTTCAGAAATACGCGTTCACCTTCCCTGCGTGCAGAAAGAGAGAGAAAAAAACACCATCACCGATGCGTCTCCGATTTTTCGCGGCTCGCAAAAACCGTGTCGTCGTCGATTTTCGTCGATCGGCCGTCTCGAGAGAGTTCGAGAATTAACGATCCTTTTCGATCGATCTTGTTCTCGTTGGGATTCGCGAAACGAAGACGAGGAAAGAGAGAGCGAGAGATTTGGAAAAGCTCCTGGTAGTAGGTATCGTAAATTTAGGCGTATCGTTATGCAACATTTACAACGCGGTTGTAAATAACCGGGCAGAATGCTGGTAGAGACTGGTAATAAGCGCGGATCGCGCTTTTAATATTTCTGCGGGAGAATACAATGGGAATTGCTTAAAGGTCGGCGAGTGTTCATGACAAATTTAACCGAACGGTTAACAAGCGTGTACGTAATTCTTGGATGGTAGCTTCGATCGCGAATCTTTCCTGACGACACGTTAGCGTAAAGTAAACGAAACCTTGTATCTTGGAGGTTTAATATACGATACTACCGAGTAGAGAGTTCCCTTCTTTCGCGTAACAAGGTTGAAGGTATGTAAAAATAATCCCCCCCCTTCCCCTTTATTTTTATCACTCGCCGATCGGTAAATGCGCACACCCGCCAATTAGACCCCCGTTTACGCAAGTCAAATATACTTAAATATACGATAATTATATCGCATCGCGTAATTAAACGCATTAACAGAGTTGCGCGATAAGAGGAACATTTCGATATGAAAAGATTCACGTAGCAATTATGTGTACAAATTAATCGATGTTAAAAAAAAAAAAAAAAAGCCACCTCTCCAACATTCCCCATCGTATACTTTCCATCGATACCGACATTTATTTACGACTCTTATTCAATATGCCAAAATGCCATATGGAAATTCGTTATCCATTCGTGTCCATTAACATATATATATATATCGATAGGGTTTCAATAATTTACGCCGATAGATTGCGCGGCTACAATAACGGTTAAAAAACATCGTTCGTGAAACATCCGAGGGGAGGAGGGATCTTCTTCTCGCTGGTTTATTTATCGCTCGTGGCCGGGTGTCTCATCGAGAGCGATTGCGCGAGATAATTCGATGAGTCATCGTTAAGTGGCAACCTGCGCGACGTCCAATTACCCGTAAGGTCGCGCCTATTCAACCCCGTTACCTCCCCATCAAACCGCATTCACGTCGCCCGCTAATGCCGAGGAAAATGGAAGCAAATACTCGAATCGACCGACAATCACCGCAACAATGAGATCCATCGGGGGGCCCTTATTAGGGCCCGCGCGATCATCTCGCGGTTAAATTAGCACGTTGGTTTAGCTACGCTAATCTATGGCGTGGCGCGCGTGCTGAATCATAAGCCATCGGGACTCCACCTTCGACACGCGGTTTGTCCGCAACGATCTTGGATCTCTTGTTAAATCTCTCCTACGCGACGTAAGGAGAGTTTTCTTCTTTTTTTTTTTTAATTTTTATTAACAAATGATTAAATTCAATAATCAAGGTAAACGTGAGATAATTAAGAGAGATAATGGAGGAATCGTTTCGATACAACGCTCGTGAGAACGGGACAATTTAATGGAAGGAATATAATTTGAATAATAAGAGGGGAGAATACGGTATTTATTTCTTAATACTTTCTCCGCAGTATCGAAGATATTTTTAATCGGCGGTATAAAATACAAAATGAGGCGATTTTCTTCGTCTTTTATCTTGCAAAAAATATTGTACAAAACCAAGCATCCTGTACGTGTGTTAAAGAGAGTAAAAGCATTAGTAACAGCTCGTATCGGCTCGTCTTGGCTTTTTCGAATAATTAAATAAACGGTATCTCGGAGCAAAGATTTCGTAATGATTAATTGCGAGCGGCACGGCAACGTGGACGTCAGAAATAAAAGTACGATGGCGGCCGGGCGCCTCTCGAGTTTTCGTTACCGAACCGTCGCGGGCAGGATCTGTCAAGCCGGAAGAAAAATGGGTAGAAGATGGTGCAGATGGCGATCTCACCGTGAAAAGAAAGAATAATACATAGGATGCAAGTTTCGATAAGCAACGCGTAAAATTAGAAATTTTTCAATTGTTCTCTCCGTTTACTGCAAGTATTCACGATCCAGAGAACTTTTAGAAGAAAAATTTTATCTCGAGTCATCTACCACCGTTCTTCTACGTCTTTCTTTATTTCAAAAGTGAACAAAAAGATGACGATGACGCTCGTCGCGAAGAAAGTTTCTCAGATAGAATTTCGAATTTTCATTCCTTCTCCGTTATTACACACTGGCAACAATCCAAGTAAATCGAATTCCTTGAAGAAATGTTTCAATTCTACCCTTAAAATTCGACTACCATTACCATTCGATTTTCGATATAATATATGTCTCCTAAGCTATGTTAGTTTTCCTCAGACTCGAATATATACCGGGAATAACTGTAATCTTCGCCTAACGAGTGTCTTCTAAGCTGTTGGTCGCGCACGGTACGAAGGATTACGAGGATGCGATTGTGATTACGCTGTGCGCGCATTAATTGCCGGTCGCATTAAAGAAAGTCGTTCGAAGCCTCCCCGGGCCACGGAATAAATAATTACCTCTTAATTAAGGCACTCGGGACGAACATCTGTTTCTGGTGGGATATAATCTGTGCTCTGTAACTCGCTTACATATCATACTTTTTTTTCCTCCCCCTCTCCCTCGAAAATAAAGTCCTGATTTACGACGTTGATCCCTCTGCGACGTGGCCGACGCCGCCACCGCGACGAGGACAAATTGCACACCCGTGTTACTTCCTTTCGCATTATCGCATGAATTATATATTTGAAGCGGTGCTTTGGAGGGGGGAGGAAAAAAAAAAGAAAAAGAGAGGAAGAGAAAAAAAATTGTGTAATCGCGTTCGAACCGCGGGAATATTGTTTGTGTTTTTTCCAAAGCTGAAAATATCATCGCGCGTGAATCTCTCTTTGGAATTCGCTCGAGAGAAAGATTCTTTCCACCATTCAAAAATGAAGAACGACGAAGAGGTTGGATACGAGTTTAATGAATTTCTTGAAATTCTCGAAGAAAGAATACCTGTGTTAAAACTTAGAATTTTAACAGATCGAGAAGCTGAATGTTTAGTTTATTTATATCTGAAATGAAGTTTTCATTTGATGGAATAAAGATTTCGGTTAGAAACTTGTATACGGAAAAATTATACGGGAAGGGTATGCAGGAAGGTATTTCTGAGACACCGTTTCGAAAAATAAATATTCGTCGATACAACATGAACGGATCTTTGAAGCAATTCACTTTCTCCCTTACGTACCTGCCTACACATTTATACATATATACATATATATATATATAACAGTGTTTTTGTTTATGCGACAGCGCGTAATTATGCAAAAGTTTTCCATGGGTCCGTACACGCGGCAAAATATACGAGGACAAATTTACGGCGGCCCGTTTCGTAATTTGTAAATTCAAGAAAGTATCCGCTCCCAGCGTGCAACACTTTTTCTCCCCCTCCCTCCCTTTCTCTCTCTTTAAATACGATCCGGGGAGAGATTAAACGCGATACACTTAATACGCGGCCAGATAAATCAAACTGGTAATACGGACATTACACGTTCGCGGCCGCGTGACGGCTCACTTAAACAACATCGGCTAAATTTCATTCGGGCCGATTTAAGGAAACCGCGTGTTAAAGCGCGGTTAACGTTACGATTAAAAGCTCGTTAAGAAGATTTACAAATTAATTTTTCACCCGAATTCGAACGGGTTCCGCTCCCCGAAACTGGACGTGCCATCCAGAAGTAATCCGAAACGAGACACGATTTTAACAGAAAATTGTTTTAAAACCGATTAAAAGTGAATTTTTGTCATTTGTAAAGGAAGAAGGCGTTCGAAATGACGATAGATCGCGACGATTCTTCAGATTAATTAAAGTTACAGTCTTTACAGATCGGTTTTTCTATCGAGGAATAAAACTTTAGAAAGAAACATACATTTTGAATATCGTTCGGCCTGTATCGGTAAAAAAAGAAGACGAGGATTATATGGAAAAAATTATTCGATTTCTTGCTGCGCGTAGCGGACGACCGATGGCCTAACCGAAACCTTACGAAACCAAGTTGCATAGAGATTCAATTAGGATCGTAGAGAATTTGAAAGTTTCGCTTTCTTCCCTCTTCATGTTGAATAACTGGCCTCGTTATGAAGTGCGCTGATATTGCAAATATATTTTAAGTATATTCGCGTGTATATGCAAATAATTGTCGGCGCTTAAAAAAAAATGTTTAATCTTGAAAGAAGCGAGAAATAGCATAGGGTACAAGATTTTTTTCGACGATTAAAAATAATAAATTTCGATTATTACACATATTGCCTCGTGTATAATTATTACAAGAATAAACTTAAATATATATATATATACAAAAATACATAAAATATATCCAAGGTAAAATGCGACGATATCCATACAACGAGAAATTCCCCGGAAGATTTGTTTTACAGCGCCATCCGTGCATCGTGGAAAAATAAAGGCTAAAATATTACCGTATTAATTCTAACGGAAGTTTCTCTCATTAGTGTCCACGTGTACACGCGACCGCCCGTTTCATATTTCCATATTGCGAAATCCATTGCACCGAGTCGTGCATCGAGTCGAAATCCTTACGTCACGCCTCTCCTCGTCTCGTCTCGTCTCGTCTCGGAGATCTTTCGATCCGGGTTAATATCTCGATCGCGAGGAACGGCGGGTTTCATCATCCGCGCGGTTATTCGAGGAACGATTGATTGATAAACGAAACTAATTAGCGGGGTGGAAGAAAAAGGAAAGACAGGGAAAGAGGAGCATTGAGATCCGGGGGAGAGGGTGGTTGGCGATTCTCCACCTGATCCAGCAACGCGATCCTCGTATACCGTTTCCTCGCAAATTGCTCGTTCGCCCGTTACGATACATTTGTATCGCATAACGCGGCGTAACGTGGGCACACTCACGATTTCATACTCGCATCGCCAACCCACGCACGTTACCCATCGAACGTAACGTGACCTCGTTCGATTAATGCAAAAATGTTCCTCCGTTATACGCGGCGCCCATATTTCCGCTAATACTGTCATCGAGAAAATGACTTATCATTCGCCCTTCGCGCTTCTCTCGCTCCCTCTCTTGTGTAAAATTGAACTTGGGATAATTTTAAAGTTGGATTAATTCAATAGATTGTCCTCATCGATGATTTTTTTTTTCTTTCTTTTTAGTTTTTGAGAAAGAGGAGAGGTATGTTCGCAGAAATTAGATTTTTTTTTTTGAAAATGGATATTAAATGTGATACGTTTATTTATTTGTAACATTAAAGAGATAGTTTTAAGTTATAATGTGATGGGATACTTTGATCCGCGTAGAAATTATTTCTTGTTCCGAGGGCTCGAACGAGGAGAAAAGAATTTTTCTTTTATTCCGGTTGTTCCAACAAGAGCTTGCACCAAATCTATTCTCTCTAAGAATGTTTCGTTCGCCTTGAGGCAACCGAAATAGTGCAGACCTTGCCGGAGTCGTGAGCACGGCCTCGAAAAAACGAAATCCGCGAATAGCGATGGATGTGATACCGAATAAAGGAAACTGATTCTCAAGTTTGTAAAATTTCAGATATTAAAATCCAGAGTCGAAAGGAGATATACCGAAAGATTTATTATCTTAGAGTGAAATTCTTAACAAACAGCCCAAATTTTTTCCGGAATTCTTTGATATATTATATACGTATATTTTCAACAAATTTTCTAAACGTTTCTATTAATTCTTAATACAGATAGAAAAAAATATCAGTTATAATCACTATAAAATCAGCAATGTTTCCACGTGTTATCCGTAATAAGATTCTACGATACAGCAAAAATAACTCTCCTTGCCGTCTTATTTTATAATACCAAAAATTAATAATTCACTTCGCCAATTTGAACACGCGAGATCCTCTTGAAAACGATTTCAAGTTCGAAAGAAATATAATACACAGAAAATAAAAATCGTTATTAAAAAAAAAAAAGAAGAAGAAGAAAAGAAAATTTTAAAAATATCAAAAAAATTACGCCAAAAATTAAAAGTCACTCCGACAACGGAATCTTGCGCGTAATCTTGAGAAACGATTACGAAACGGATAGAAATATAAAACGTAAGAAATAAAATGGCGGTATCCGCGAAACGAGATTCCACGGAAGTAGCAGCCACCCCCGATGGCGGTGTGGAACAACGGCGCAAGGCGGTTTGTGTTTATATGGCCGTTTCAACGCCGGCGGAAATTTACAGCCGGCGATCGTAAAACCCGGAGATGCATTTATACGTGCCGGATTTATATGTTTACAGCGTGCGCCGAAACCACGGGGCGAAAAGGGACTCCTGTCGAACAAGAAAGACGAGACAGAATTATGTATGGACCGAGTTTCATTTGCGCACGAAACCGAATCGTTCGGTTAACTCGCAGTTTCGTGAGAATCCGATGTAACGATGTAACATGCGCGCTTTCGAAGGAATTTCGATCGATCAGCCGTTTTTCCTTTATTCTTTCCAGTTATTTTGCTTTTTTTTTACGTGGATTTTTAATTCACATTTATTTCCATTTTTAACATATCGGGATAATTTTTATAATTTGAACATAGGTATTGTAATTCGTATTATTGTTTACTAAAAAAAAATTTTTAAGCGTCTTAATTTTTCTCTGAAAATTTACGGAATAAATTTATATTATATATCCGAAATTCTTCGTACAATGTAAACGTGGTGAAAGTTAAATCGAAATACCTGACAGTGTATACGATTGCATGGCTCGCAATAAACCAATATTGGAGTTAAATAACGGCCCGTACAATTTTTATCAGAAGATTAAATTTACGCTACTTTGGAATTCTACATTTGGCATTCTACACTGAGAATCGAACCGCGGAACATCGATTAAAACCGATAAGCGTATTGAACAGGGAATCGATGTTACGGGCATTAAAACGAGTATCGAGGTCGAAATTAAACAGTTGTTTATCGAGACCACGAGATCCAAAGATGACGTCCTCCTAAATTTCGGATACTTAAATATCACTTAAAGACACCACGTCGACTGATGTAACTGTTTTGGATTTCATTGCCAAACGATCGTCACTTGCACCAGAACGAACCGGCTCTTGTGACGATCCAATGATGAAACGAAAGGATCCAACAATTAGGATCCTCTTCGACACCTTGACCTAGTCGTGGAACGTCATTGACGTCATCGCGAGGTTGCATGGTCAGATTAATATGATTTATTTCTTCTTCATTTCTTTCCTTCCTTTTTTTTTATTATTATTATTTATTTATTTCGGATCATCGTCTTTATTTTTTGAAATTGATGGATTCGTGACGTATTTAAGAATAATGATCTGAAGGTGCATGGATTTTATTATGAAACGAGAAAAGTACTCGATTTAAATTTATAATCTCGTGAAACTAACTCTTCTTTTATATTCTTTTCTAGAAATTCTAGAAATTCATATTCTTATATCGAATTATAAAATTTTTACTTTTATTTTTCCATTCTTTGTGACAAAATGTAAGTAAACTTACGAAACTGATTACTTCGAAACGATTTTGAAAAAATTTAATCACATTACATCGTTAACAATTTCAAAATCCCTCCGACATTGTTCACATTCATAAGAAAGAAGAAGCTATATTAAAAGAAGAAAAAGCAACTTCCAATTATACTCTCCCCGTTCAATCCCTGTCCACCAACAAATTGGACGAGGCCGCTGCTAATCCCATAAAGCCTAGGAACGGACAGCGCCATACCATCGAGCGAAATCGATTAGACGGGGAGGCCTCTTTGAACGTTGGTGTCGCGTAAGTAAACGAATGTCACCGCGAATAGAATGGAGAAAACAAAGTCGTATCTCCGGCCCGGCCGAGTCCCACCGATAGGCTTTTAAACAGAAATCAAGAGAGACGAGCATGCGACGCGTGGCGCCGCTCGTGTAATCAAATTAGTTCAAAGTTATAAATAATGTAATTGGTTTGCCTCCTGGTGCGAGGCAAGCCACGAGGAGATGGACAAGGGAGAGCCAACTCTATCCGTATCTCTCTCTCTAGGCCGAAAAGAAAGAACGAAGAGAGAGAGAGAGAGAGAGAGAGAGAGAGAGAGAGAGCGTGGCCGATCGAAGACAAGGATAAAAAAAGAAACGCCTCGAGCTACCAGTGGAGAATAGAGAAGAGACGGAAGAGGGGCGAGGGTGGGGATACGAGGGAAACATATAGATTAGAATTTTACGGTCGGACGCGCCACGTGACACCAACGCCAACGTGACACGAGGGAGGATTAGGCTCGATCCAACCTTTTCATTCAGATGTTCTTCCTCGAGGAGGAGAATATGATTCCGAAAATGATTCGGTGAATGAACTCGAGAATTAAATGGGAGGGAGAGGGGATTAAATTCGAATGGAAGTCGAGTTGATAATCTTCGTGAAATCGTTCTTCGAGGCGATAAATAAACGCGTTTTAAAAGAAGGATCTATCCAAGGATTAGGATTTTTTTTTTTTTCGTAAGGTTTTCCTTTGTTATTACGAATTGTGTGAATGGATGGTCGGCGAGATTAACGTGGTTGTCGCATCGAAGAGATGCGACATAGTTGGCTGCCATGGTTATTTTTAATTGCGGCTACGCCGTGGTAGGACGGCTTCATCCGCCTCGCCAAGAATAAGCCGATAAAAAGTGTTTAGGCATCTTGTTTAATCATTCGGAATGGGATTTTCCCATCGATCGACGGAACACACGGAGTTTGATTTAAGATTCTCTCTGAAAGAGAGAGAGAGAGAGAAACAGTTATGTTTATTGCCCTTTTAGCAGGCTGGATTATGGTCGTTAACATGGGATAACAAGCGTGATTAATGCTGTATCAGTACTGTATCGGAAGAGGAATTAAGTAACCCTGTTCTTTATTTATATGAGTTTTATTTCTTTGAAATGAACGTGTAAGATGAGAGCTTAACAGAAATAAAATTTCCTTCTTTCCTGTTATTTTGTCGTGTTGTAGAAACGAAAGAAAATCATTGTGACCATTAATAATTGAAAAATGGAATATGACTGCATTAATGTCGCGCAAAAAGAAAAAAATAGAAGAAACGTGACGGTAATTAGAATTTATTTTAACGAATCACTATCAAGATTAATGTGCAACGAGACAAATTGAAGATGCTTCCTAATCATCATGCGTTTACATGATGAATCGCGTTTCTTCATCACTCTCGATCTAAGAATTATTCGAACTCTTCTTTTCGACTTTCAAACGATTTCTCGCACAATTTGTTCAATTAAATCGATTAACAAAGTTTCGTGGCATTTAGATTCAAAGACCATCTTCTATTCTGGAATTGTTTAAATGTCCAAATTCATAGCTAGTTAAAATTTATTCAATGGTAAATTTTTTGAATTTCGAGAAGAGCGTCACTCACTTCCTTAATAAAAATTGATAAATTTTTCCATCTTCGATGAATTGAAATCAAGAAATTCGAGAACTGGAAAATTTCTTAAATTTTCTTGCCAAGGAAATCACTCGACTATTACTCAACTTAATTCTCAATCGAATTCGTCCGTAATTTTTGCAATTTTTTTAGAGGAAAATTGTTCGTTTCTTTAAGGCTTTACAATCCCTTTAATCGGCATTACGAAACAAGCCCTAAATCTGTCGGTGAATTCTAATCCAGACGTAGGCGTTGTCAAATGGCAACGACGAGCGCCTAAGCCGATGCTGGTCTGAGAATTCGGCTTAACTATTTCGGGTTCCCGTGCCGGCGATGCCTGTTTACGACGGTCTCGTGACCGATTTTTACACGACGAAACAAAAGGAACACCTTTGCTTACCGACTATCGAGGTCGCATCTATCGAGTGCTCCCTCGCCGAGTTTCAAATTTCGCGCGCTTTCCTCGCACGATTTAATCCAATACCGAATACCGAAAATGAATTTGACCGAATAAACAAGAAAAAAAACCAATAATAAAATTAATCCTTTCCTCTATAAGTGCAAAGTGTGAAAAATATCGCCACTTATTGAGAATCAATTTCCTCGAAATTGATATTCGGAAACGTGCACGTTATCATTCTTAAACTACTATATGTATATCACAACTATTAGATAATATAATCTTTTTTTCTTTTTTTTTTTAGAGAGAGTCGGTTTCAAAAGAAATTTTAGAAAGTTATTTATATAACTCGAAAAAAACTTTTCCATATGTTATCCATATAATCTCATTTTAAAAGTACAAAAAAAAAAACATGTTATAAATACACAACACAGAAACAGACTCAAGATCAAGCTACACTTCAACGATCCTTCGCAGCACGATTCTCTATCGCTGGAAATTCGAAAAGTGACTGAACACGAATCGCGGGAGCGAGTCCGCGATTCGAGCAACTCGACGTATTCCGAAAGGGCGAATTGCTGCAAGGCAGGCAGGAGCAATTTATCCAGGGAGTACACAGAGTGTATGTGCCTCTGAATCTCGCGGATGCAAATAAAGCCTGGGCCCCGGTTGAAAATTAATAATCCGGAGTGACGAAGCCGGCCAGGTGTTTCTCTCGCTCGCCTCCCTCTCCACCTCGATTTTTGGAAATGCGTTCCAAAAACCGCGCCTCCCCCGCCCCGGCCGGGCCACTGTCTTTATTTCGAGAATCAAGAATGTGATAACTCAAGCAAGCTGAAATAATTCATACGAAACACCCGGTTACGCCATACCCACCCAGAATACGTAACAACCGAAATTCCTGCGCATTCGCCTAATACCAGCCGGTTAAATTGCTGCATTCCGGCCGCAAGCTGCGTATATTTTGCGCTTTAATGCGCGTAAATACAACTGGTGGTAGTGGTGTTGCTAAGTTTTATTAAGCGCAAGGGTGCAACCAAAAAGTCGTACGTTTGTGGCGATTATCGAAGGATAAGTGGGATAATCATTTATACTTATCGATTTATACTTAACTGTATTAACTATAATTCAAATGGTATAATGGAAGATGATACAGTTGTTAGATGATAATTAATTTAATCAACATTCTGAGAGTGAGATGGATTTCTAACATGCATCCATCCTTTTTTGATAATCTTACGAGATGCGTTCAAGAAACATTTTGGAGGGAAATAAATCTTGAATGTTACACTAACCTGTATTCAAATCTTCCAATACAATTCCAGAGCACTATTTCAAAGCACTATCTCGTTTTTAAAATTTCAGAGGAGTAAATCTAATTTGGACGGATCTTATTTAAAAAGATACTACTTGCGTCCAGCATCCCTCGATGTTCAAAGAAAAGGACAGAGTGGACCTATTTGACGAATCATTAAGCGAAACGCGGCTGTGAACCGAGAGAAAGAGAGAGAGAGAGGGAGCGCATAAGTATTTGGCAAAAGCGTCCCTGCCAAGTGGCGGTCCTATGTCTTCAACGGATACTTTTAACATAAACGTTTACCGTTTTCTGTTTTAATGATTCGAGACATTTGGCAGCGGATGACAGGTGCGAAGTCCGCGATGCCCGACTAGAGCTTGAATTAGAAACGAACGCGGACATCCAAACACGAGCAAAACTGTGTAATTCCCTGTGTAAAACCGTTCCGCCCCATAAATTTGATCGCCGTGCCACGCGAAATCGCCGTCCCCGGCCGATCGATTAAACGATTAACAATCCCGATTAATCAAAGGATTAAAAACCCCCTTCAACTCGTTAAGCTTTCGCGCCTTCGCGTACGAGGCTTACGACGAATGATCTCGAATTATCGTTTATCGACGCCTTTAATCCTGGACACGTGTCGTTGAATGCCGATTACGAAAATTCTATACGAGATTAATACTCGAGATTAGAGATAATCGCGATCTTATCGATCCTTGTATCGATATTATATATAAGATATCGGTGCGAAAGGCGGGCAAGGAAATCAAACTGATGCCGATTCGAAGCTAATCGCCGATCTTTCGATCGTTCAAATCGAATGCCTCGATTGAAAATCTTTTTCTATTACATCGATTTGGAAAATTTACAGGGATGGAAATGTTTAAACGATGTTGGAGAAGAGAAGAGAACTTTCGAGCGTTTTTCGCGCCCAACTTTTTCGAATAAATATATGAGAAAACAGTTAAATAGGGAGGAATGTAGAATAAAATAGCCTTGAAAATATCTACAAGGTGCACACTGTTGAGAGCCAACAGTGATGGATTAATATTGAAAAACACCTGCCAAGAGAGATATTTAGCTCTTGTACTTAACTTTGTAAAAGGAAGCGCAAAAGTTGGGCTGGGCAAATATTAGATCCTAAATAGAGAGCGACGAGATGAGAGATCCAATTTCGGGCCACCTTCCACTAGCAACGGCGGGGGCACGCATTTACCTAGGTGTCGAATGAAATTTCACGCTTTGCAACGTGAAACATTCGTGGACGCAACGTGGCGCAAAAGGGTTAAATTAGTGTATCTGGGTGTGTAAATCGCAAATCGAGACTGTTGCGAGGCGATTATAATTACCGGGGAGAACGGTTTCGTTATCTAATCATCAACCGAAAAGCTTTTCCTCGCATCACGGATCGAGAGTGTTTCGCATAGCGCGCAATGAACACCGCTCTAATGAACGTGATATACACCGCGTCGCACCTGTTGCTTAAATATACGCCGTATAGCAAACGTGATTCCACGGTGATAATAAATTCCCGATGGTAGAAAACCGTTTATGAAACTCTGAGAGAGAGAGAACTAATTTTCCGACTCGGGATACGAATGTTTATTTCGAATTTATACGTTCGAATTCGTGGGATTTTGGATGGAATAAATAATTGGTAAAGCGTGTATAATAAATATTTTTGCGTATGTACGAAAATTTGAATACGAGAGAATAAATATCCAAGATAAATTATAATACATAACGAAGGAAGATGTGTATCTTTATAAATTAAAATATCTACACTTCTTGGATAATGTAGCTTGCAAATTATGCACAGCTTTGGCGAGAAAAATTTGCAAATATGTATTGAGAGATTAGAGACATTATAAGGAAAAAATGTTATTACCACTTCATTCATCCACACAGCCATATAATTCATTGAGTCAAAAGAAAACTCTCATCTCCATATCCATTCCACAAACTTTAGCTTTAAAAAATAATCTTCCATCCAGGATTTTTTTAATCGGTTAAATCCGTGCCAAACCGCGCACCTGAACGTGCGAACAACAATCGAGTCAACGAAAGATCTCTTTCTTTTCTTTTCTCGAGAATAGAATCGTGGGACGAGAAGCGACGTGAAAGCGACGGGTGCAAAATTTTCGGCCGCGTTATTGCAACGCTGTTATTTCAATTTTGCCGGTCGGCACGAAACTTGGCACGAAGTACAACTTCATTTTCGAGATCGGTACAGGAGATAGCTTATTACACGCGACAAGGGGTTTTTATCGTCGGAGGCGCCACGCGCCTCGCTTATTCCTCCCCTCTTCGAGGAGAAAAGTTCCTTTCCTCGTTAATTTAACGAGAGGAGAGTCTCTTAGGAGTTGTGAAAGAAACTGTTTGTAATGGATAAGGGAGGGGGAGGAAAAGAGGAAAGAGTTGCGAGTTGTGAATCATCGGGGGGAGGAGGGGGAGAGGAATAAAAATATTGTTTACGACAAGTACAAATTACCGATCGAACGGTTTTTAAAGATAAACTCGGCCACGATGCGAATTCATCCCGTGCGAAATGGCGCGTCCATGTACAGGGGATCGTAAAACAAGACGATAAGAGTGCTCGACGACAGGAATTATGATCTGTTTACCAGCGGGAGGATATCGATCTCGTTGCGGTTGCTTCACGCGAGGCGAAAGTTGGATTAATACCCGGGGAGACCCGTTTCAATGTTTCGATAAAAGTATGATTTATCTCGGGCCAACCGGCCAACGTGGGCATCCTTGACTTCGTTATATTGGCGCGAAGTAGAAATAAATGCATCGCGTGTTGCAACAAACAAACTTCTAAACGGTTTAAATTCATTTTATAATACATGAATTGTCGGATTACGTAAAATGATACCATCCGTTTATCTTCGAAAATTATAATTGTCTTCTTAATCCAACCTATAAATCCAACTTAAATAAATCGCGGACGAATCGAACCTCCCTCGAATTCGATGATGCAAAAATTCATTGGAATTATTTAAATAAATTTCAAAGTTGAAGTATCGTATCGTATCAGATGGAAGCTTCAGAAGCTTAAATTCTTTCGATGTCAACAAGATCCCCCGCCCATCTGTGTTCCATAATCTGTGCTGCCAGCCCAAGATCTCTATCTTCATTATCCTCAATTCCGTTTCCGAGAATACTAGGCCCTCGTTTCTAAGGAAGCTGTCCGCAGGATAACGCGAATTACGATTCAATGGGCGCATTGGCGAGCACGGGCTCACGGTATCCGGTGCATTAAATCACGAAAATCGCGTGAGCTGCCAAAACGACAATAATATTCGTCGCTGAGCCGACCTACGCGTCTTGCACGCCTCTCGCATAATAATGCGCCGGGGAGCAGTAATCTGTGCCAGCGTTGGCCACTGCCAGATTCGAAATATGCGAGCGATTAAACGAGAGGGCTTTGCGCCTCGATCGTGAAAATGACAAAGGTTTACAGCTACATGGAAAAGCAAGCGAATAAATCCCTAATTCGTATGAGATGGAAAAGAGAAAATAAATAAATATATATATATATAATTCTTCTTTAATTTTCCAAATTTTGAAATATCATTATATATATATACACGGATGAGAGGCGCGATTAATGAATTTGAAGATTTGAGTGTAAGATTCGAGTGTAGGCAGAGGAAGTTCTTAATTGATAGGAGAACTATGATTAGCAGTACGGTCATATCTTACTTTGTAATGAAATGCAAGCAAGTGTAACGACGTCAATGGACTCTATCCAATTTCAACAAGTGAATACCTCTTTGATTACATTATGTTCTTAAGTTGTCACGGATACACGTGTGTGCATTAGCGGTAGAATAACCAGGTTGGTCAAGTTCCAGAATGTTTCGGTTCGGTAAGAGATGATTGGATAAGAATATTCTAGCAAAATCGCCTCGGGGAGGGAATTGAACCGTAAAAATTAAAAAAAAAAAACTTAAAAGTGGAAACACGCGGACAATTCGCCGGAAGAAACAATTATTCAAATTAAATTCAATTGAACTCGATTTACGAAAGGTGATAATATCGTGATATAACGAATGAATCCACGAACGAAATTTGTTATCGTCGACTAAAATAAAGGGAAAAAAAAAAAAACAATTTCCAGTTGAAGTCATCAATCAGTCCCGGATCTAAATATTGCTCGGAACTCATTAACTCGTCCTCCCCGTGTCGCTGTTTTAGAGATAACTCAACAGCTTTCGTGGGTCGGATCTGTTTTACCCTGGTATGTCCGCAGTTTGCTTGCCAACCCGCCGAAGAACCCACGGCTATTTGTCCGGCTTGGATTCGCCTTGTTGAACCGTGAATTCAAATTAATTAAACAAAGAGTCGGAGCGTGCACTTACACGCACCATATGTCATTCACCCGATTACATTGTATTCCCCGGTGAGAATAACAGTTTTGCAACGAGAACACGCGAATTCTTGTTCCTCCTATTTCCCGCTACTTTTATACAAACATCTAGTGACATCTAGTAGCGTACGCTATTACGAGTAAGCGCGTATCTAGGGATACGTGTTTTACGAAGACAGTTTTGTTCCATTTTTTTTTTCTTTTTTTAATTAGAAACATTATATCTTACGGCAAAAGGAAAAGGAAAAATATCGAGAGGAAAAATTAAACCGAGGAAAGCCATTACCTGCTATCTAAATGCAAATTTTCATTCGTTTATGAACCAATGAAACTGCTATCATCTTAATATCATTAATGTAAAATATTTTATTTATATTGTACCTCTGTATAAGAGAAATACGGGTTAATAATTTAGATAAGTGGTGGTACGATACGAAAACTTGTCTCGATACATAATCTCGTACGTTAACTAGATTAAATACATTTTACCGTCTTCCAGGTAAATGTACAATATAGATATAAAGATACGTTATCGAGGCGTGTCTTCGACAATGTTCGATTCTACTTTTTTTAAAAAGTAATTGGCAAACAATTAACAAACCGTGTTGTGATAAATTTCTTTGGATATTATTCTATAATCGAAAACTTTGTTTCCATCCCACGAATACTAAATGATTTGTCTAATTCAATTTCTACTTCTTCTTCGATTTTCGATATATTAAATTAATTTTTAAAATTTCGAATACTCCGATAAAGTTTATTATCTAATCTCATTTCCCGATATTCTTCCATCTCTCGCAGATACGGATATCGATTTTATTGAATGGCAAAGATATGGAGAGAGAGGGAAGGTGGATCGGGAAATCGAATGGTCAGCAACAGGAGTAGATTTTATCGGGGAGGTGTTCGTGCAAGTGCGAACGCGACCGCGTGGCCAGAGCCATGAATAAATATCGGCTTGGCGTAAACCTGTGTACACTAGTCCTATCCTATCTGTTCGAGGATCTTCGGGACAAGTTCAGGTTTTAAAGATCGCAGATAGGGGCGATCGATAAAATTTAATGCTTAAAAATGGTGGTTACCCTCGTTAAACAGCTTGTTAATCTTCCGAGATAGGAACAGCTTCCTTATAAGCTACAATGCTTTTATTGCGTCCGATATAATACGATGTATACGATAAAACGTAACAGGTTGATAAAATATGACACGCAGAACGATAATATTATTGTATTGTTATTTATATATACGAATTCTTAGATCCTCCTTAGATCCTTACTTCATAAACATTTCGCAAGAAGCGTAAGAAACAGCAACAAGTCGTCGCGAAATGACAAATGTTATTACGTTATTAGAATTTACATTTGTATCCATTGGAATTTTAGAATTGGATGAATATCTAATAAATTGATTTCAATCTCGAAATGTATATATGATGGAAGGAATCAATGAATTTCGATCACGTTCAATAAATTGTTCGTTCGTTGACAAGTTTGGATAAATAGATTATATGACATGCAGAACGATAATATTATTGTATTGTTATTTATATATACGAATTCTTAGATCCTCCTTAGATCCTTACTTCATAAACATTTCGCAAGAAGCGTAAGAAACAGCAACAAGTCGTCGCGAAATGACAAATGTTATTACGTTAGAATTTACATTTGTATCCATTCGTTGGAATTTTAGAATTGGATAAATTTCTAATAAATTGATTTCAATCTCGAAATGTATATATGATGGAAGGAATCAATGAATTTCGATCACGTTCAATAAATTGTTCAATAAATTGACAAGTTTGGATAAATAGATTATATCCCTTTATAGTTCAAAAGTTCTATCCAACGATCGATCATCCCATTCTACTCCAAAAATATTATAGATCATCGTGTAAGTAATGCGATTTTCCTGAGCGATGAGTCTAATCCTTTTATATTCTAACGCATAAAATGATATTACAAATTTCGCATCCTTCATAAGGCAACCGTTAAAATTGAATTAGCCAGGAGAAGACTACGTACATTTAATAACAATTATTCTCCCCTTCAATTCCCCGTGAAATTTTATTACACGCGGTAATAACGTAGACATAATGCTACATTGCTTAATTACTAACAAATAATAATTTATCATTATCCATAACGTATACGTGAAAAAACCGGAGGCCTGGTTATAAGATCTAATACAATTCGATACCATAAATTCTTTGGACGCAAGAAATTGGCGAATATTCCAAATTCTCGAAGAGATCGTGCCTCCCGTTCCCGATATTCGATCGCATCCGAGCGCCACTATCGATCCTTTTTCGATTCCTCGAAGAGGGAGGCGCGATCTCGAGCTCGCAAAAATCGAACGAAGTAAGGAAGACATAAAGGGGAGGAAAGAATGGAAACTAAGGAGCCACGTGTGTGGTCCCGTCGGAGCACGTGTCGCCGAGTACGGGAACGTGAGTTTTTACGCGAGATTGGGGATCCACGCCACTCGCTTTTTCCCGAGGAATGCCGAAATTCCGTGGCGCAGGCTAACTCGAAAAGCGAGCCTCTCCAGAATTCGACGAGCGAGAGCAGCGCCGGGCAAGAAACAAGCTTGTAATTATCGCGAATCTCATCCCTCACCCTCCACCCACCGCGATCCTCTCGAATCCAGCGAATCGATCACTGTCAATTCTTGCTTCTTTCTTTCGTCGAACTATTCGCATCGGGTAACCGGGAAAAAAACTAGCCAATTAAGCGATAGACGATTTATCGCGGTGTATGATCTTTTTATTCTCGTTTTTTCCTTACGTTTCTTTTCTTTCTTTTTTTTTTCTTCTTTTCTTTTTTAATTAATCTTCTTACGCGTACGCTTCGCGAGTTTTTGGTTTTTATTTTATTACATTTTTACCGGAAAGGGTATATACCTGTTTCAAAGACGCCATTTTGATCCTTCGATAATAGTATTTTATCAAAAGAAATTTCTCAATATTATTATTGATATTAAATTTTTGTCTTTAGAATATTATATTCTGATTGCGCGGATTTTTTAGATAGTTAAATCATGATATTTTGTCAGAATTATGGGTATAGTTTGTTATAGACAAATAACAGACTGATATATGCGTAATTCGAATTAATCTGATGATGTGATTTGAAATCAAAATTAATTCAAAAGAGATATTTGTTATTTATTTGAATGATGCTATTTTATCAATCGGTTTGTTACATCAATTATAATTTTCGATTTGTATCCGTAAATTTTAACACGTATATCAATAAATATATGTTTGTGATACAAAGATAAAAGAAATATATATATATATCGTATAGAATAATTGATTAAGTATAAAATATGAATAAAACCGAGAATATTTATATATTTTATTAAGAATTTGTTGTTATGGCAATTTAAATAAAATGAAAATAAAACTTTATAGGAAATAGAAAAATAATTATATGAAAAATAAAATATATTAGAATAAATAAAACACTTATATACATATATATATAAGAAAATATATAGAAACATTTATTCGAAATACTACACGTGGAGACATCTGTTAGGAGCTACAGTAACTATAAAAGTATCGAACCTTATCAATATCTCGAAGCAACGTTCGTCAATGCGGGAGGCCCAACTTAACCCCAAAATAGAGTAAACATTTAATAAAAATTACAAAGAAAAACCTATCAATAATATTTCTATTTAATTTCGATAAAAAGTAACATAACACGTATACGAGTAAATAATTCTAATCTTATTATTGAAAGAAAGTCTGAATGACATAATTGAAAAGATTATTTGTTCCGGATAGTTTCAATACGCCTATTTATAATTGACGAATTATGACTAATCTTATTCGAAAATGCTGAATCAGAAAAAAATAGATATGCGAATGACATTTGAAAAAACAATAGATTCACTTTAGAAGATAAATATAAAAAGTCGTGCATAGGAACAAGGGTATGCAATAACCATGCAAAGCGTTGAATACTTCGATATAAGATTTTTAATTTAGAAAGATTCTCGTACTCACCGGATTGTAGAGGCCCTTAAGGGCCTATGCTGTGGATTCCAACAAATTATATTCAATTCCTTTAACACTGAATACCAAAAACACTTTTCCGAATCACTTGTCACTAATTAAAGGCCTCACGATGCCAGCCATGACTGCCATTTGGCTCTCATTTACTACGCTAATCGCAAGATGGCAGAACGATGCGACGGAAATATATTTGTGAGTTTTCAACTAAGATTATATTTTCATTGACTGTATAGTTATTTGATTTTTTAATAAAATACAATTATTTTATAGGAGAAATTTAATAATTATATAAAATAAATATAAAACTGTAATTAAAATAGACTGTAATTGATATACTTAATCAAAATATATAATAATATTTTTTTCGATACATATATATATATATATATATATATATATATATATATATATATATAAATTAATAATTATTATTTTGAGTAATAAAAATAAACATTTCCAAAATAGTTTAATTTAAATGAATATAATTTTGATGGTTTTAACGAATAAGCATTATTAATTTATTAGTTTGTTAGTTTATAACTTATAATTTCGTAAATTTAAATTAACCGCCATTATGAATGCCATAGTTGTCTTACTGTGACTGTGCGCGAGAGGTTATATAAATTGTAAAAAATGGTGAAAATTCTGAGAAAAGTGATATTTCTAGATGATTTAAAACCGATATATCATAAACCTTTCTGTATGTTTTTTAATAATAAGTATCTGATATATATAATAATGTATAATTAATGTTATAGGGGAGAAAACAGCATTATTATGGGAAAAGTTTAAAGAAAGTAACCCTGCATTAGGATTATTTGCACCTTTAGCTGCAGTAGTAATTCCGATTTTAGGTGGATTAGTATTTTATAAAAAACTCCATGAAAATCCTTATCCAAAGTATTATGAGTATATTATGGGTAAGTATTTAATGTTTATTTTCAATTAGTTACATTCTTATATAAGTGCTTATATGTATAGTGTAATGTTAATGAAAATTTAACTCTAAATCATATTAATTTATTTTAAACCATTTTAATACGAAATTTTATATTTATTAAATTTCAGTTTTGAGACCTGATGATCCAAGAGTTCAAAATATTAGGAAAGATGAGTCATTGAAAATAGGGCTGTTAAAGGAAAAGGATACAATACTTATGCGACATTAGTTGTGTATTGTGTACTTGAATAATATAGTAAATAAATATCTGTTATTAAGTAAAATCATCATATACAATAATTTTAAATCATTTTATCAAGAAAATGTAGTAAGTGTAATTAAATTATAACAATATATTAAGTAATTTCATATACTATATATAGATGAATAAGTTTTAAATTATATATAATATATAAATTATATAAAACAATATTGAAAATTATTTTGTAAACATTGTTGCATTTCTATAATTAATTTCTATAAAATATCGGCAAAAATTCTATTGCATTGAAAACTAAATCTTAATTTTCTTAATATCGATTGTATGTCGACTTAAATCGATTAGGTTTTTATTGAAAGATTAATTTTTTATATAATATATATTATATATTTATATTATATATATTTTTTTTTAAAAAATATAAAAAATTTTAACTTTTATTTATTGTTAAAAATTTAAAATCTCTATATTATGTTATCAATTATTTAAATTTTAAAAAAATATATTTACGATGTTTTTTTTTTTATATTGCATTTATTTATAAAAGCATTATTTTCGTTTAAAAAAGAAGAAAGAAAAAAATTTAAAGAATAAAAAAAGTCTACTTATAAATATAAAGTCTACCTATAAAAAAATATAAATAAGAAATACATATTACCGAAAATTATATATTAGATATTTACAATATATTTACGTATAGCATTTTAATAAATTGTATATATATATATATATATATATATGTTTACATTATGATTGAATATATTCAAATATCATCTAATAAATATCTTTAAAAGAGCTCAAAAGAGACAACTCAAAGAGAGAGAACACATTTAGGCAAAAAAAAGAATAATAATAATAAATAAATGAAAAATAAACATTCGAATTCTTGTATCTATAAATAAAAAAATGCGTATCAAATTTATTAAAAGTTACATTTATAAGAAATTTATAAGTAAATATATTGAAATAGAAAATAATTTATCGATTTATCAATCAAATATAAATTGTATTTTATCAATCATATTTAATCCTGATAACTATAACGCAAATATCAAGAACTTTTTATCGAAGTATCTTGAATAATTAATAAATGAATTTAAATAATATAAAATAAAAGATCGAATTAATAGACTCGAATAACAAATATTATTCATGCTAAAAAAATTTTCAATTTGAAAAATATAAAATATTCGTAACATCGTTTCGTAATATAACATAATAATAATACTTGATTAAATAAAACGATGATTGGAAAAGTTAACTTTTATTACAACAATTAAAAGTAAATTTAAAAAGAAAAAAACTATAATAATCACGACGGTATAAAATTCAATATTTTAATTTCTATCTAAATATGTATCCATCTATATGTATACAAATAGTTATAATTTAAAAAAAAGAACCAACAATACGAACGAAAACAAAAAAGTATACAAAACAATACAAAACATTTATTCGCATCAAGTGTGCAACAGTTTAACCTAAACCTGGCCTGATGTAGCAGGAGAATTGCACCTGATGGTAGCGCGCAAGATCGTGGGATCATTACGACCTGTCTCTTTCTGCAACGTGCATATACCCGTAACATGGATGAAAATTACTGAGTAATGGAAAAGAGAGAAGAATAGAGGAAGATGGTACAGTATTCGGAGCAACGAGGAAAGGCTAAGTTGATGGCAGAAAAGATAGAGACACGAGTAAGAGCAACAGGAAAGAGGATGGATAAAGCCTAAAAGAAAGACAGAGAGAGAGAGGAAGAAATATCTGGCGAGGGATTTACTTTCCAAAGGGCTAACTTAAAGCAAGATAGGGAGGAGGTATAAAGGAAGTACGAGTATCGAGTATCGCGGGTTGGAGTGAAAGAAAGTGGAAGAATAGAAAACGGATAGGCGGTGGAAAAGAAATGAGCAGAGTAAAACAGAAATACTAAGGGAAATAGAGTGGAAGGGGCGAGATGGGTGGGAGGGAGGTTGGGGAGGCAGGGAGGGGTGAGGCAGAGAGAAGGAAAGCGGCAGAGAGAGTAGAGGGACCTCCGCACGATACGGACCACCCCTCGGTGGTTTGCCAGTGGTTCAGTCAGCGCTTCGCACCGGCGTCGCTTCTCTGCCTGGTCGGTGATTTGTCTCGGTCACAGCCTCGTGCGGATAATCGCGTGGTTCATGTCGCAGGATCAATGAGAGGGAAAGACGTGTGCTTCGCGGGAACAATAACAAAGAGATCGGACACGACTCGTGCTGCAATCCGAGTGCGATCCGAGAGGCATCGACACCACCGTTCGGAACAGGAGTGATTTCGCCTCTTCCGGTTAAACTGGAGGGCGAAGACAAAGGATCGCCGCTTGAAAAGTCGATGCCGCTCCGTCTCGTGGGTGTTTCAAGAGAGTGACTTCCACTTGAAGTGAGGGAAGAAGGACTGGAAAGGATACTAAGGGACTCGAGGGAAAAGAAAGAAGAGGTAACGCAACGAGGACCTGAACGGGTCCTTAACAGCAACTGCTGTGCATGTCTCAAACCTCGTTCCGAAATTTTTCACCTCACGAAGCTCTGCCTACGTCCCTGAGGTAAGTGTATGTACCGTTTCTATATTCATTTTTGTTTCATTCGTTCGATTTGCCACGATGATATTTTCGCAAACACTTTCACTTTTCTATCGTGTCTACTCCAGGATGCAAAGAATGTTACATTAAGAGAAATTTTCGTGTATCTCAGAAAATTTATAAGTTATAAGTAACAAAGGGAATGATTTTGAATATATTCGTTATTTAAATATATTTAAATTCTGCCAATTTAGATACTAATCGAATACGTTAATGCGATTTAACAAATAAATTACAAGCGTTGATCTTTTTTACTTTTCAATTGCTTCGTAGCTAAATTAAATTAGTAGACTCATCTTAATAAGCAGTCTTTATTAAATATCTTTCTTTTATTTCCTTCCATTTCCTTTCTCTTTTTCTTTTTTCTTTTTTACTCTTTCGTTTCGTCGTCTATTAGAATGGAACAGAAATTTTCACATCGGGGAAAACATTTACGATTTTACACCAGCCTTTCATCGCAATCGTAACGTTCCATTCTGATCGTCAACCAATCATTACGCGTGTAACCAATCCTTAACTCGCATGCACATTTTCACGACCGATGTTTCGTAACACGAAACGTTACATCAATACAATTTCCTGGTCCAACTTTTAACAGCAACCTTTCTTTTCCAAACAAATTATCTAAATCTCCGACGAACACCGATACATCCTCGAAACATCTTGACAATGCTTCGCTCCCTCCTTCCATCTCGCCCCTAGTAACCACACCACCTCCTCGAATTGTCTAACTAAGTTTCGAGCAGCCGACGCGTGTTCGCAGAACGCGTGTTTAAAAGTCGGTCGACACCGATCTAAACAGATCGAGTTATTCTCGCGCGCGATGTTTCTTATCTGGCGTTGCGGGCACAATGGCCAAGTTCGGTAAAACGAGTCGTAAAACGAAATTGGACCGCGGCCAAATCGAGCCACCATGAACCGTGGAACCGTGCTACACGCCACCAGAAACAGCTGTTAATCCGACTTGTTGCACCGGGCAAACGGAGCAACCCACGTTTCCCAATCTCGCTCGATGCGGTGCACCGACTCTTTTATTATTCTCCAACAATCTTAGCCATGTGCATTTCTCGTACCGTCGTTTTTGTTTATCTACCTCTTCTTCTTCTTCTTCTTCTTCTTTTCAATCTCTATCTCTTTCTCTCGCCGAGCTTGGAGAAAGTTCACCTCGTTAGTAATTAACTAAGATACGGAGGAGGGGGTCGATAAACGCTTGTTAGGTATATCTACGTGTTATCTCGCGCAACTATTCCAGATGTCTGTGGCTTTAAGCTTTAAACTGTAAGTCACATTAAAGCTTGGCAAATTCAACGATAATATGCAAATTTCGTGAACACGGAAATTTCTTGCAATATAATAATAATAATAATAATAATAGTAATAGTAATAATGGTAGGTAGGTGTGCGGCTATTTTATTTATGATTGGGGCCTCGGATTACGATTATCCTCGTATATTGGAATTGCTATTATAAGAACGTTCTTTTCTTTTTCATAGAAGCGAAATAAGGTTTCCAGGCACGAACGATCGCGTGATATTATAAATGAAAATTAACAGTGTTAATGAAATTAATGAAATGGAAACGTGTACGTGTGTATGACTGACGTATGATTATTTTCTGTTTGTAAAAGTTGTTTATAATATATTTGAATATTTATTTGGATCTGTTCCAAACTAGATCACGATCCATAAAGAAGTTACAGAATTAATTTCAACACTTATTTATTTCAATGTTATATATAGTATTCTACAAAAATATTATGATCCCCATTTAATTCAAATTAATTATTCCATCGCGTGTTAAGTTTCATAATTCATAACGAATCGTGCAAGTAATACAGGAAAAAATAAATACAAACAAATTATTATATACATGAGAAATATATTTTAACACAATAATCAAGAAAGCGAGAAAACTTGTATTTCTTTCAACGATGGAATATTCTAAATAATTAAACTAAGAAGATTACGTCGTATTTATCTCGACAAGATTTCCCTCCGTTTCTCGTTGTGATAAAAAACTCTGTTGGAAACAACCGTCCCCCTCCTCCTTGTATCTTAACAGTAATCGACATTTTCCTCTCCTCCTATTTCACTCCGCTCTAACTAATTTTTTTTAATCCCTCGTCGACGGGGAATTAAATCGAAATGAACTCCTGCATAACTGCTAATTGAAAAATACAACGCTGTCGCGTTGTCACAGATTATGTAAGATTTCCCGGAATATGTGTATCGCCGTTTGCGTATCAGGAACGTGGGGGTGCGATTGTTCGTCGAGATGGATACGACCGGAAGTAACGTGTCCTCGCTTTGAATATCGACGTCGAGTATATATGCATAATATATATACATGTATATATAAATTGTCGGATTAATTTTGGTTCGACGCGGTACGAAACTCGATTATATTATTAAAAATGATTTATCGAGTATCGATATTTTCAAGAGATTTTATTGTATCAATCAGTGAGACGATTAAGAATAGGATAAGAATTGTGATTGAAAACATATAGAAAACAGGGATACATTTAGCTATGCTGAAGTTGATTCTACATTAAAATTGGAATATTTTTTGAATAGATTGAACAATTTCAGAAAAAATTTTCATTCGTTTAAAATACGGGAATTTCGTTCTCGATTCTTTCGTTTTTCTGAAATATATTCTTGGAGAGAAAGATTTATATATTATAAATATATAAGAAGGATAGAAATTATGCAACGTTCGAGGAACATTGATGGAATAAAGATTGTTATACGAACCTATCAATTTTCCAATTCCTTTTTTTATTGACAGACGAAAAAAAAAAAAAAAGCAATTGATCATCCTCGAATGACTATAATAAACGCATACTGGACCGATATACTCTTGTTTACGAGATATTAATATCGATATTTCTTTGCGTGACGTGAACGAAATCGATGAAAGTAATATATTAATTCGCGAATAAAGGACGGATCTGCAATTAAAGGTTTCTGCCTACATTTCATATACATTCGATGTCATATATAACGATGAAAAATATTCGTTTGTCGAAAGTTGAAAGAGCAATTTTATTCGAGCATCTCCTTTTCGTCCATTCCATTGAAAATTTTGCTTGGAAAAATTCTTTCAACATATATCGATCGATTCGAGAAGAGTGGATATGAAATTTATTTCACAAAGCGATTTAACAATATGATAAATCTTTTTCTAAGAAGAGCCACAGAGATTTTTACGAAAGAGATGACTATATATTTTACGAAATCTTGCAGCTGGTATACAATTAATATTGTAAAAAATAATTATATTGGTCATAAAAGTATCTAAGTTCTTCCAAAAATTTGATATATGATTCTTCACTATTTTCTTCTTCTGAATAATTAAATTAATATATGATTTTATTCTTAGATTATTCCCAATGAGAAACAAAGATATTTTTCAATCATCGTATTCAAAGATATTTCTTATAATCCAATTGCTCTGTTTCGATAACTGTTACAAGAATCGATCTTTTCTTTTTTCGTTAATATTTTTTCCCACGAAACTGGTAGATAAATAAAAAGGGATGTTTTATTCGGGTATAACCTTCTAAGAATAGAATTCACGGCGTGAATTTCGTTCTTCGTATTCGCTACAAGCGTTCCAAATTCCACGACCGAGAGGAGGTTAGTGGAGAAAAAGATCGAAGTTTGCCAAGGATCGAAACTTGTGTCCGATATTCCACGGTCTGTTCACGTTTTATCGAATTATCGCTCGTTGACGTTACGAAGCCTTCCATAGGAGACGAAGTCCCTTGAAAAATCGATAGTAGATAAAGTCACTATTTAATAGTCGTGGAAAAAGTTTTCGAGGATATCGTGCTAATCACTCACATCGATCTAAAGTTCTTTTCCTTTGATCTTGATTCTATAATTCAAAGCTCGATGTTGTTCAAATCGATTGTGATTCTTCAGAAACTCGATAGAGAGAGAAATATTTATTTGTTTAACAATTATTAAATTTAAAAAAGAAATATTGGATAACATTTTGTTGGAATTTATCGAGTGAGTTTTATAATTTTTTTTTATAAAAGGAAATACAGGAGAATTTATTCATCGAAATAACTATTCCTACTTCTCAGACAGACAAGGGAAAAATTATATATATATGCAGATTTTTATAGAAATCATGATTTCACGAAAAATTCTTTCTCAATATTTTGTACGTTTTAATTCCGAGATGATTGTCCAGATTAAAAAAGAAATGACATGTATTTTTTTATGGAAAAAAATTCACTCGTTCGTAATCTAATGAAATACCAATAGAGAGAATTTTTATCTATCTACAAAATGGAAGGAGATTCTTCTTTTTTTTTAATCTAGGATAATTGCTCCAGTGATTAATACACGTAGCGTAATCCAAGAATATAAACCAACGACATATTATATTTATCGACAGTAAAGAATTTAAACGATGCATCCCGGTTTCCAGATTCTTCAACATTCAACAGCCCATAAATTATTGGCTGAACCGATTTCCAGAGGGGAAAACCACCATCCATACCCACACGTACCCAACGGTATACATTTTCCAAGCACAGAATGGTAGTTTTCAGTTCCACTTCCAACAAAGGCGTATACATCAATATCTCCTAAATCGAGTCAATCTTTATCCTTTTCTCCCGATTCCTCGCGACCCAGGAAATCGGTTGAAACGACTAAATCGAGCAAGCATCGGGTAAACACCGTTCAAATCCGCGGATCTATTATTATTATTATTATGAAATACGCTATTCTTTCATTCCAAATGAAACCGTGCTACATTCGATTGATGTGATATTTCGAGAAGCATTTGAGAGCGATACTAGATTATTATTAATTACGCGCAATTAATAATATCGCGTGTTCATTTCGTTTGTTTCGTTCGTCTTTGATAGCCACGTTTATATAATAGCATGGTTATTAAGTATATCATATTGAAAGTTGAAATTTCTTACTCAATATTCAATTTGGCACATTATAAATTTTTCTTTTTGAAAGAATGCAATAAAATGCTTGGAGATGATTTGATTGGAATTCAGTATCTTGTGAAAATAATTTTGAAAGCATATATTGTCAAATAATTACCAGTTTTATTACTTTTTTCTTGCTATTCCCATTCGTATTCCATCTTCAGGCATTTCGATGTTTCTTACAATAATACGACGAACGAAAATTGTTCTCCTTAATAAAAAGCTACATCATGCGTTTCTGTTTCGCGTAGCAGCAATAAATCCACCGGCTCGAATCATTCAATCGTGACGTTTATTCCTTGGAGAAGTCACCGATTTCCTACTCTTTCCCTTGCTTTGAACTTGTGTCACTCGTTACTCGAGTTTTCTCTTCGTTCGATGAACGAGAACTCGATCGGTGTTTTCGCGATCCTTGCTTCCGCCTCTTTCCCCTCCTTTCACCCACGGACAACTTTTAATGACCTCGCGCCTTTGAAAAATGTTTTCCTCGCGATAGAATCTTTCCTTCCTTCCTTCCTTCTCTCTCATATTTTTTAAGTACAAGTTTTAAGAGCAATTAAAACAGATTCTTTTTTCACAAAGGCTCGGACGTTTAAGAGAAATTTATCTACCTCTCTCGAACTCTCATCGTATCACAACGTATCCAATTAACATTCCCTTCGAGCTGTCGAACCTGCCAACGAAAATCCATCATCCTCTTATTCTTTCTCTTTCTCTCTCTCCGTCAGCCCATTCCTCGTTGTCATCAAACTTTATTAAAGAGTCGAATTGACCGGACACCAACGTTTCATCGTCATTAATCTCGATCCTCTTCCAGGATTCATGCTATTTTCGATCGCTAATTCGAATTTTATCGTCATAATACGAAACGAAAAAATCCGTGCATGGATCATATCGATCGCTTGAACGACAAGAGACTGTTCTGACGAATTTTTCGCGATACTATTTCGAACCCGTTCTCTTTCGAAGAGATGGTTTGGTTGCGCTGTTTACGCGCACGCGGTTGTTTAATTGCGATTGCCAATCAATCGGAACAATTACGCCCGCTTAATTACCGAAATTTGTTTCTCATCGGCTGGTCTGATGATGGAGATCGATCGGTTCGGTTGTTTTTAAATTCTCGCCCTATATTTGTAAAGTTTCGATCGAGATAGGTTTAAGTGAAATGATTGGAAGGGAGAATTTTAAGAGAGAATTATTAGTATTATTCAAGTAGCATTCATCAATTAATTAAGTAGATATTAATGGATTAGAAATTCTCTTCTATGTTTATATTTCAAATTGATTGGTCAAATCGATCAGATTGGTAAAATTTATTTGCAAGGATATATTTATTTCACGCGTGCAAAAATTTCTATTAATTCGATCAGAGGGAGGAGATCGGTTATAATAAAGGATCGGTTAAATGTAAAAGCCTGGAGAATGGTCGCGAACATCTTGTTCGAGGAAATTATTTAAACGGGTGAATTATAGTCCATTTCTCTGCACAAAAGCACCGGTCCAGTAATGGGAAAGGAATAAAGAGAGGAAGAAAACGAAGGAATTCGTGAAAGAAGGGTCGCGCACGACCATCTAGCAAGAAATTTTTAATAGAATATCTCGTCTACGAGACGAGTTGATCCAGTTTCAGTTTCCTCCAGGGGCAACGGCGGCCTGGAACATCTTCCTCCCGTTTAAACGGTAAAAAACGGTTCGCAGTTACACGGCGCCCTTCGATTTTCAGTTTCATTTATTCCCCTCCCCTCCTCGGTAGAGAGTTCAATCTTGAAAATGGACCGATGTTTAGAAGGAAAGAACGTTTGAGTCGAGAATTTGCATCAAAATCGGAACCGTAACGAGAATAAATCGCAATTCCAACAAATGCTCGTGTTTCGCCCAAATTGTTAACCAACCATTTCGTTATTTTCGCGAATTTTAGGCGATCCTTCGTTATTCGTATTTATTACCACGTTGTGACAAATCGAGGCGATGTATCGTTCAAACAAATTTTCAATAAAACGAATATCGTCGAAAGTTAATTTTCATCACGGTGAAAAATTATCAGAATCAGATTTAATAGCAGCAAAGATCGATCTCTCGTAGCAGAGATTATATAAAAATTACGTAGAGAATAATTTCAATTCAGACAGAGCAGAAAAACAGAATTTGATTTTCGATAAATTCCATCCAAGCATCGTGGATCACATCGATGACACCTGTCGTATAATATTACATACTTATCGATTACCCGTACACAAATCTGGCGAAAAATCACTTCTCCAAACATCATCGACGATATTAATATTCTGGTTGAAGGGATGAAAGGGGAGAAACGACCCTTTGGAAATCTCCCCTCCCCTTCCCTCGAAATCACGTTTCCTTTCGGCCTCGTTAATGGCGCGACGTGATCAATAGAGGCGTGATTCGGACACGCGGAAAGATTAAGCGACGAGGGGCTTGTACTCCTGGAGGAAAACTCTGATTCCATTTCTGCAATCGGCAAACGCACGCGTAATAATCTATAGAAAAGAAAAAAAAAAAAAGAGGGGAAGGAGGAGAGTAGAACAATTCGAGGGAACGTTGCATTGAGAACGTACTTGCTCTTTGAGCAAGAGCAAACGAAAGCAGAGGCACGGTTGAACATTCGACCTCGAGTGGTAGCTTTTAATTAAGCTCAGTCTATTCGACGAATTAACCGCTTTGAGCATTTTTTTTCCCTTCTTTCTTTTTTTTTCCTCCGTTCCACCGGCTTGTTCGACAAGAACATTCTATTAATTCGTTCTATTAATTAGCCAACAGTTAAAACGGTGGAAAATGACAAATTCTGACGGCGAGGAGTGTTTAAAGTTTTAAGCTTCTCTTGCTGGGATGTGCAGATATATCGGATACAGAGTAGAGAAATTGTAATTGATACTTGGATTGATTGATCGAGATATGATCCAAACTTGAAACTCTCATCTTTTGATCGCAATTTTTAAAACTTCTTTACGAATAATAAATCTTTAATAGATCAAATATAAGGAGAAAACGTAAGGAGAACTTGGATGAAACGAATGGAACTTGGAGCTCGAATTGAATAACTGCTTCGCACTTTGATTGGAAAATCTTAAGAATCGTTAAAAATTGTAAAGAAATCGTTGTTTTGATTAATTAGAATTACATTAAGAAAATATATATCGAAATACAGATGCTCTTTGTTCTATAAACATTTCCTCGAAAGTCGAAAGGTAATCATATGCTGGCTCAACACGGTCTGTTCATCCTTGCTGAATTCAATTCAATTTATCCTGCCAATACCCTCTCTTTTTCGCCGACGCGTTCTAATAAATCGGCTGGCTTCGAAGATCGTTACTTAAATCGAAAGACGATGGTGAAGGTAGCGAACGTGGAATAAAACGCCGTGAGAGTAATCGCGTTGCTCTCATACAAGAAAAATCGAATTCTGAGAAGAAGAAGAAGGGATCTGAGAAAATTTCGTGCAAACGAATAATCAGGCAGCTTTGCTCGCGTTGAAGATTCACTTGTATTAATAATATTAAAGGTGTAATTATAGAAATGAAGCGTTGCTTTGATTCAAATTCTTGCTTGAATTTGCTGGAATGCCGTCGCAGGATGTTTAAAGTTGATTTTTTTTTCCTCGGAGAAAGTGAAATTTCATTCCAATTTTCACGCCCAATTTAATCCTTAATAAATCCTCTCTAAGAGGAGATTTTTATTTTTCTAAAACTCGTGAATGACACTCTCCCTTTCTCGAATTTAATAATTCGAGTTCAACTCGATAAGGAAGGACAGACGACGATTTCTCTCTCCATTCATTCCTCGAAATTCACCTTCCCTCTATGCTCTTTAAATTTAAAAATACTTCGGATTCGAGATAATCGGGTAAAATGATAAATCGTGGAAGAACGAAATTTCTTTGAGAAAAAAACTTTCCAAATTCTTCTTTTCCTTCGATTATACGTCCAATAATTCAAAAACGTTGATTTAAAAAAAAATATATATATATAATAAAAGAAATTCGAGTTTTTCCAAGACCACCAATATCGTAATGCATTCCCTCTCACGCCGCTCTCTCAGCAGGGATATGTCTCCTCGGGGATTCATCGGTCATCGGGAAGAAAGCTCCCCTTCTGTTTCGCTTAAGTGCACCGAGAACTCGTAACTCGCGTTACCAGATGTTCCAGATGCAGAGAATCGGTAATTCCCGAACCGAATCCATCCCCTAATAATCTAATAAATGGATAAGTTTGAGGGATTAGCCGAGTGCACGTGCACGTCTATCCGATTTGATCAAAATTTGCGAAGAAACAAATCTTATTCCTGTACATTGCAATTGCGAACGATCTGTAATAAAGTCTCTAATTTGATTACAAGTCTCAGATATGTGGAATTTTTGAACAGCGCTGATCAAACTATCAAATTAAGTTAAAGTTTTAAAATGAAGAGGATAAATGGATGGATGGAATTTAATGGAGGAAAGATCATCGAATGTTCTAACATATAATATTTTAATACTTGCTATGCAATTATCTTTTGATTTCCTTTAATGAAGTAAATTTTGATAAGGAATAATTAAACATTACATATACTTATCTTAAATTCTTAATAAATCTTCGATTTATTCTTTCACATAAAATGCTTCCCTCTTGATTCGCCAAATAATAAAAACTCGCTAAAATAATCTAATAAGTTTGATAAGGTAATTTTGATAAGGAATAATTAAACATTACATATACTTATCTTAAATTCTTAATAAATCTTCGATTTATTCTTTCACATAAAATGCTTCCCTCTTGATTCGCCAAATAATAAAAACTCGCTAAAATAATCTAATAAGTTTGATAAGGTAATTTTGATAAGGAATAATTAAACATTACATATACTTATCTTAAATTCTTCTCGAATCTTCGATTTATTCTTTCAGTAAAATGCTTCCCTCTCGATTCGCCGAATAATAAAAACTCGCTAAAGTAAAAGATCTAATAAGTTTTCCTACCGACTCGGTGATATTTCCAGCGAAACAGGATCCGAGTTAAAACCGAAAAGATGTCAAAGCTGGGTCAGCGCGCCGTTTCCTCGTGCCGTTAAATACGGTTCCGTGCGAAACGTAAAAAATCCCGGTCAATTAGCTTTAAAGTTAACGACACCCCCCTGGTTTTCCAGGCTATTAAACCGGCCGTTAAATATACACGGCGATCGATTACACCGTTTTATTTATAGGGAAAGTTTTATGTCGTGCAACTGGTGTTCAAGGAACTCACCTCCATTCCCCCCCTCTCCGCCGTTTTATTATCCGGTCAATAATCTTGAAAAAACATTGGGAAAGACTTGCAATTTCTGGAGAAATCTATCCTTCGTCTCAATCTCGAACGAATAAAATTGGATTTTTGTTTCTTCTATGATCGTTGAAAATTCCGCCTCAAGAATCTCGTTCAAATAATTCATAATATTAACTTATAACTGTTCCACGGTTTGAACAATTCTTCTAAAATACACACATGTTATAAATGTTATACGAAAAATTCGAAATCACGTTTCCTAATAGTAAGAATAATTAGAACGAATTTTTTGTCAATTTTTTATTCATACTATTGGATAATTGAGTTAGAACTAGATCCATAAATACTTGTATCAATTTTCGTTGGACAAAAATATCCTAATTTAATTATTCTTTTTTTTTTTCGTGATTCATCATCGATCCCAAATCCTTTTGATCGTGTTACTTGAACATGTTGTTAATTCATATTACAATCCCACGTTTCATACAATTGGATAATTGAATTAACTAGATCCATAAACTTATATAAGTTAAATATCCTAATTTAATTATTCTTTTTTTTTTTTTCATTATCGATCCCAAATTCTTTTGATTGATACATTTACTTGAACATGTTGTTAATTACAATCCACGTTTTTAAGTAACTAACGGGTCTAAAATCCCCATAGAGTATCCGGAAAAGAAAGGCTGTGCTCATTAACCAGAGGGGGGAGGAATTATCGTGTTCTCTTAAGATAATGCTAATTACAAAACGAGGTGGCGGGTGTGCGCAGTCTAGCAGTGTTAATAAGGTGTCGGCTAAAGTTCAACCGGTTAAACTGATAAAACTGGAGTGTAACACGAGTGATAAAGAGCCCTGTGTAGTCAACCGGCTATTAAACAGTAAAAGACTTGGACATTAGCTAGCCCTGAAACCGGTGGACCGTGAAACGGTGGAGGGAAAGCACGAGTTGTTGTATCGAACGTTGGCGTGCGAACGTTGGAGAAATACAGGGAATTTTCGATGGGCGCCATTTTGAAAAGCAAGGAGGAAGGGATGGGAAAAATATAAAGGAGTCGTTCGTTTCGTCATTCCCTTTATACGGATATACAGAGATGTCCAAGTTGAAATATTCGGGATGGAAATGTATATCAGCCGACTTTATCTCGTTGACTTTGACGATATACGGCCGAATTTTCGAATTATTCTGTATCTCATTGATACAGTTAAAATATGTATATATATATTGCGAGAGATTGACAATTAAAAATATTTAATTTTCGACGTTAAATACTTGGATTACTTGATCTGATGATCGCATTCATTTCATGAGGAGAATATTCTTCATTTTATTTAGAATATTCGTACAATTTGTTTCAAGTATAGAGAAAATGTCAACGTTAATACATGCACATACTTAGCTTTACCGATTCTATAACGGATGGATGCAAGTTTCACGAGTGTATATCCCCTAATAAGATTGATCGATAATTCGTGGATAAGGTCGTCCTCTTCTCTTGCATTATTCAAACTTCATCGAGATTATTTTTTTTTTACACAAATAACATGATGTACCTTCAACTTCTTAGGGTTATTAGTTGATTACTGCTCGGCTCGAGATGAATTCTCTCGTAACAATCCATCTCCCTTTCTCCCCCTTGATAACTTCGAGTATACAAATTTTACATAGCATCCGACAATAATTTTACCAATTTCGTAAACTGTATTATAAATAAGTGGCCGAGAAAATACAGAAAAAAAGAAAATCTTCGAATTATTTGTCGGATTAAAATTTTCTTTACGTCCAAGAAAATATATCTATTCGAATACTTTTACCCGACTTAGACTCCAAATATTCGAACACAGACAGACAAATCATCTTCACGTATATCGATTGTATCTCTAATTATATAATTCTAATTCTAAATCTATTTTATCTCAATAATTATAATTTAATGGAAAAAAATAAATCTCGAAGAAGAACCATTCCTTATTTCTCTTCTTCGTATACTTTCCTAAACTTAGATATACACCTCGAGCATTCGAATTGCTAAAGTAGTCGATGGAAAGAAAGAGGGATATCCCGAGGGATGGATAGGCCTGGACAGCGTCGCCTCGTGTTGGAACGAATTGCTCGAGGCGAAAGGGTTCGGTTCCAGGATTGAACAGAGGAAGGGGGCAGGGAGTAATCGTCGCCCGCGTAATTATATACCGTGCAGTGGTCGTGCCGCGGGGCTGGAATCTCATCTCGCCCTATAATAGAAAGCTTGTATCCCTCTCCTTCGTTCCGATTATGGATTATGAAAAAACTAATTCGACGGATTAACTTGGTTCCACGGCGCGGCCGTGAAAACACGATCGATCCTCGATCCCGGCGGTGTTTCTTTCGACTATTTTCGAAAGTTCAAGGTCGGGAGGAGAGAGAGAGAGAGAGAGAGAGAAAAAAAAGAAATCGAGGAATGAGAAGAACGAAAGAGTGACATTTATTTACAATGAATGTTAAAAAAGGAAATTTTCGAAACGGAGTCGTTGCACGATTTTATTATTAGATATAATAAAATAGATTAATCTTGCAAGATCTTCTCATTTAACACGATAATATCAACTTGGAATAAAAAAAAAGAGGGTAGATATTTATTCAGGAGGATTTGAGAGCGAATTTGAAAATCAATGGTCGAGATCGAAATTACAAAATTGGGGAAAGAAAGAGGAAAGGTCGATGTTTATTATTGTAACGAGGAGAGAGCGTATTAGTTTGGGTGAACTTGAAACACGCGACAGTAAACAGTGGAAAGAGAAACAGAGGGGCGGGCAAGGGAATCGAGTCATTCGTATTTAGTAAGCGGCGATCGTCGAATCCGCTTACGGGGATTGCGGTGTGCGAACATCGACGGAATAATAGCCGACCGCGCTGCAAGAATTTCCTGTAAATTGATGACGTCCGCGCGACGACCGCCAACGCCAAACGTAACAAACGCTTTTCGAATACCACGTTGATTGATTTTTTTCTCCCCCAAAGTTCACGCTGCGCCGAAAGAAGGAACCATCGGAAAAGATTATTCCCTGGATAAAATTGAATCTCTTTAAAGATAAAAATGTAATTATTATATATATCGTCACGAACGATCATTGATCATATCCAAGAAGAAAGGAAAAATTAATGAAAAGAATTAACTAAAGTTTAAACCGAAAGTATTATTGCAATCTCTAATTTATCAACGTCAACGAGGCGTCGAATAAAGGCTGTTTCTACAGAATTCGCTGCAAGGATTTAAAAAAAAAAAAAAAAAAAAAAACGAAATCAAACATTTCGATTCATCGAATAAAGCTATTGGATGAGCAACGAAATTCTCGTGCGTGGAAAGCAATCGAACAGAGGATACAATTACGATCCGATTTTCGACGTATACATGGATGTATATGGTTTTCGTGTTTCTCACGGCGTTTCTAACGCAACGATGATTTTTCTCGCGCAAGCTGTGCAACGAGCTAGTCATCGCTCGGGATCGATAACCGGAACATCTTTTATTTATTGTTCGTTTTTTCGGCCGTTGGCGGCTTGTAACGTTGGCGAGCAATCGATGCGAACTGCAATTTTGGCGTTGCCCGCGTATTGACGTGTGCGTTTCCGTGTTAGTTTCGAACGTGCTCTATCGATTTATTAATTTTCGCCCATTTGTCTTCGGTTGGTAAATTGTTGCACGTTCGATGATAAAGTATCGTATTTTGGAATTGCGACACGACCGAGTTTCACTCTCGATGCGAGTGTTCAGCATTGGAGAACGATTGTTTCAGAACTTTTTATTCTCAAACCATTCTAAAGACTTGCTTTCTTTGTATTTTAAAGAAAAGAGAATGATTTCGAATTCATTTATTGTTATTGTATTTTAACTTTTTGTTTATTTTTAATAAAATAAAGAATTTGAGAAAGTGTTAACGAAGGAATCGAAAAAGTTACAAGTTGAAGAAAAATCAATAAATAAAGGAAATGGAAGAATGTTTGAGGATCGATTCCTTTATTTCAATTCGGAGAACATTCGCTCTATTTTTAGAATTTTGTGAACAAGTTTGTTCGAATAAACACGCCGTGAAATTATCTGCCGAAATAATTGTCGTAGAAAAACATCGAGAAAATGAGCGCAGCAAGGATCGCGAAAATATTACGCGGTTCCTGTAAAATTCTGCTCGAAAGAAGAACGTATTACGATGCTTCACAAGCGCGTTTTAATTTTGAAAGCAGCACTGTTGTATGTATGCACAGTTCCATCATTCTTCATAGAACATGTAAAAAGAAGTTCTCGACGAAGGAATATTTCTTTTTTCTTTTTTCTTTTTTTCTTTTTTTTTTGTTGTTATTTCCATTGTCTATTGTTATGTTCTTCATACGTACAGATACGAATACCATCGTAAAAAGAGTTTCGAACAAGTGTAAAAATCTTTTATTATTATTTGTTAAACTTCATAATTCGTTACAAACTGACGGTACAACTTAATCGTGATAATTTAACCGAGAAATATGACGTAGAGATAATAAATTTCCCTCCCGTGCGATGAAAACATAGAACAAGTTATTGTAACGATAATTGAACTGTGATTTTTCGTGCAAATACATATTTTTTACGTTTTACATTTTTATACGAACGAAATGAATGATATACAGGTGTCCATTCTAAATTATGAAATTCATAAAACTCGTTTATATCGTCGATTTGAAAAAAAGAAAAGAAAGATTCAATTTACTTTAATCAAAGAACGTAATTTAAAACACCAAATGCTATTATATATTCAAATTAGAAAAAGTTTGAATCACAATGATTCCCAATGGATGGAAGAGATTAATAAAAGAGAGAACTTTAACTTTTAAAATTTCTCTTCTCATTTGTTCCAATAAAAAAAAGAAAAGAATAACCATTTTTAATCGTATACTTTAAACCCGATTAAAATTAGGAAACTTTTGAAACGCTATAATTCGGAAGATAACGGCTTCCGGTCAACGAATCAAAGACCGTTAGAAGCGGGGAATCTTGCTCTTTGAAACCTTTCTTTATTTATCTCGATACGTTTTCCGGTTCCCGAGATATCGTCGTTCGAGGCAAAGGTTAATTTTTAAACTCTATTAAAATTAGGAAAACTTTGACTCGTTATAGCTCGGAAGATAGTGACTTCCGGTCAACGAACGAAAGCTCATTAGAAGCGGGAAACCTTCCTCTTTGAAACCCTTTTTCGTTTATCCCGATACGACTTCCGGTTATCGAGATATCGTCGTGTAAAGGAGAGGGTAATTTTTAATCGTTTACTATTTCCTTCCTTGTTGTTTATTCGGACCTCTCGCTCGCACCTCGTCTCGCTGACCTATCCCAAAGTGCCGACAAGCGGCAGACGCGATTCCTAGAAAAACGCGTAGTACAACGCGTTTCCAGGAAAAAATGTAGGTCACGAGTCCATTCATAATTTTCGCGCAATGTTGAGCGCTATGGACACTTTGAGTCTTTATATCTCGACAACGGATCGAGATATCGGGATGAACCAAACATTGATTTCAACGGCGTGGTCTCCCTTATTTCCCGAATAGGTTTTCATGGGAAAATTGTTGATGGATTCTCGTGTTTTTTATACGAGAATTCGAAGTTTTATTTTTTCATGACTTTACGTGAACGCAATGATTCGTTATTGTAATCTAGAGAGCATATCATTTAACAAGTTTTATATAAAATGTGTAATATGTAATATAATATATAATGTGTAATATTTTCTTATGTTAATTGAATATTTGAGATGACACGATTAAATTTTAAAGCACGATAAATCCTTCTCGTTACGTTATGAATATTTCATTTCGAACTGAATTCGAATTCGAATGTGAAAATGTACGGAACACGTGGTGAAGAATATTGCGAGATGCGCGCGCTACAAGAAGACGTCACCGCCATTAACGGGCAAAAGGATTAAACCGTGCTGTCTATCTTCGTTGGAAAATTAATAAATGGGAGGATGATTGGCATTTGTGCCGTCGTAAGACGGGAATTAAAATGATAATTAACACTTATTAGTAACCCGTGGATTTTAATCGCGTTGAAAATTCCAATCTGTTTCATTTCTCGCCGAGCAAGAAATGTTTCGAAGGAATTACTCCCGTCATCAACCGTAATGCGATCAACGACTAACTGTGTGCAGCATCTTATTACGTTATTCTATAAGTGAAAAACACGAGGGAGAGGGGAAGGGAAAATTGTGAAAGATATAAGAAAAGTTGAAATTGGATCTTCTAAGTGAGGAAAAACAGTAACGAGTAACGTGAACCTTATTTTCAGGAAATGAGATAAATCTTCCATAAAAAAAAAATCGCTGCAATTCTATACGTTCAATAAATATTCTTCGTTCACCTAATCACCGTCGAGATTGAAAAATTTACCTTCTATTTCCACCTTTAATTTTTTTCTTTGTAAAAATTTACCTGCAAAGAGGGGTGCATTGTTAGCGAGCAAGAATTAATTACTACGAATCGAAGAAACATGGTCCGCTAAAACTGGGGGCCGGCGATTTCCAGAACGATTACAAGACGAACAACGAAATTGCGTCGAAGTAACGGGAGAAAACTTCCGCCCGTCAACAAAGTTATAAGTCACCAGTCAAAGTTGCAAAGCCAATTTCACAACGGGGGCTGTACAGTCTCGAGCGAATACGCCAGTTTTAAATTACTATCAATCCTTTTAATCGCAAATTATATCGAAATCGTATCCTATCACCTTTGGATGTCAATTTTTAAGACGAAACAACCCTTCCAAGATCTTAAAAATCGAGACAAGATGAAGAGAGTGAAAGAAGATATAACGAATAACGAAAGTGATGATTCTTCCAATTCTTTTCAACCGAACACTGTCCCCGAAAAATTCGAAAAGACAGAAAGAGAGAAAGAGAAAAGTTAAACAATTTCTCGTCCCTGCGTTATTGTATATACTTTCGTGTCAACGCTCCCTGTCCTACATTCCATCGTCCCTGGAGCGCGAAGTAGAAAAGGAAAAATGGCTTTTTTGAATTAATTAAAGTATCGCTTTATACTGGCGAAAATTCTCCGGGGCAAACGACGCGTGTTCACGAGTTTTCGACAAACAGAGGAGGGAGGAGAAACGGACGATCCCATTTTCGATGGTTTGAAATTTTTTTCCGATGGGATGCCCCGCTTTGAAACGAACTCGTCCCGAATTAACAGCGAACGGTTTTTCGTACGGACAATTTTAACCGGATCGCCCTCCTTGATCCACTTAATTTGAAAATCGATATGACAATTAAATCCGCATCCGTGACCCAATTCGGCATGAAGCAGTTTCTCAAAGGGATCGAGAATATCGGAAACTCTTTTCGAGGGATGCTGTGGAAAGTAGTCGAACGAAGGAATCATTCTTCAAAAATCAATGAATTATTCGAATCAATCGATAACGTTAATCTTGCTTTAATTAATGCCATATCTATGATATATTCCTGGCTGAGAAATCGTATTTATTTATTTAAACTACGAGAATTAGATTCTCGAGTTGTCATCGTATTTCCCAAACGCTCCACATCACCTCGAAGAATTAATAATCGAGCATACGAGGATTCCTTTTCCAAGAATAAATCAGGCTCACGAGCGAATCGTCATCGCCGGTTGGTTGCTGATTTAACGCCAACCTCCCCCTAAGGATTCGGGGGAGGGGGAGCATGAATACAAACGATAATAGCCCGATTGTGGGCGATCTCGCAGACCGAGTGGCGTCTATGCAAATGGCGGCGAAATGGTAACCGCTCGGAGGAGCGCGTGGCCGTCCTTGGAACGGCCGACCGGCCGTTCGTTATCTCTTATCTCGGTCACGTATCCCGTGGACGGATAATCGTGGCCCCCAAGGATTCGCAGTCGCGCCATTGGCGACGATTTAACGACCGAGACAAGCTTCCTCCCCGCGATTTATCCCTTCGATTATCCTCGCGAACAGTTGGTTTTCTTTGTTACCTCGCGAACTGGAGAGTGTGATGATACCAGCCTCGAGATTGACTGTGCGCTGGAAAATTGTGGATGGAAGGAAAGAATTAATTCGATGTAATTTATGTAAATATTGTACAATTTCTTTTTAATCTTTTGAGTGTATTATTAATTTTAAAAGAAATTTGGTGGATAGTATATTTTGGAAGTTTTGAAAAATTTTTGAAAACATATGACGATATATATAATTTTGTAAAATTTATGAATCCAATATGCAAAGTGAAGAAATAATCCTTTTCTTTCTTTCTTGTTGACGTTTAATTTTATTAAAGAGAGAGAGAGAGACTGCGAAGGGAAAAAGAATTGGATTCGTGATAAACTATGAAAATTATGCTTGATATACAATATCAGTCGAGATTGTTTGTGAAGAAACGTTTTCATTGTTCGTGGCGTCACGCGAGGTAATAAGAAAGTTCGAGTGTAAGGATAGTTCTATTTTGTGGAAAATGAGGAAGAGGAAAGTGGAAGAAATTTTCTGTGTAAACGAACAATCGTGCTTGTTAATCCACGAGGAAATATAATACGTACAATTGTTGATCCGCAATTGCAATTTCATAACGTCGAATACATCCAAGGAATTCTTATAAAAGAACTGAAAAGGATATTTCATATAATAAAACAATCATGATGTTTTAACTAATATTATTTAACTAGTAAAATCCTGACGTTTCATTTATGATAGAAAAATATATAACCAAATAAAGAATCATTTATTAAATCTATGCAATATCGTTCTACTTTACAGGTTCTATAACAAACGATTGTTTAAATTTTTACTATTATTTCCAAACTTCTTCATTTCTGCACACTATTCCAAAACTATATTTTATAACTCTTCCCCTAATTAACCGCATTAAGAATTCTTCTTTCTTAAACAGAACAAATATTTCTCATAAATTTTTTCTTTTCCCTACACGCGACCGTCCAGTTTCCATTGTACAATTTTCTCCAATTAACACACAACAGTGATAATAATTATATTAACGAGCAAAAGTTGAACCCTCTTCCCTCGCCACGAAGGAAAAAACGATGAAATTACCTCAATTACCTAATTCCCACCATCGTATAACGGTTATATAAGTTCCACCACAGTTACTCAAACCCCTCCTCTATCATTCCACGTTTCCTCTTTAAAAAGAAAAAAACTCCGTGTCAAAAAGGTATTCGAGGTATTCCTTATTCGCTTATCTTGCCTCCTCTGGATCCGATCTTCGAATGCGTGTTTCTCAAAAACGTGCAGGAATCGAGGGTTTTATCTCTTGGAACGAAATTCAAGACGAGTACATCGAGGTAAGCAAACGAGATCTTGTCGAATTATTCCCTTGTTTCTGGGATTACATACAGTATAGAAATTTGGTTGATAGTATATTTTGGAAGTTTTGAAAAATTTTTGAAAACATATGACGATACGATATATATAATTTTGTAAAATTTATGAATCCAATATGCAAAGCGAAGAAACAATCCCTTTCTTTCTTTCGTCGACATTTAATTTTATTTCGACTGCGACGAAGAAGAAACAAAAATTGGATAAACTATGAAAATTATGCTTGGTATATAATATTGCAACGCACGATGATTTCTGGAATTGAACGCGTGCCAATTACGGACAATTATCGACGCGGTTGTCGGATTGCGCGCGCGTTTTTTCGCACACACGTTGATCGAACCCAATCGTCGTGTATAACGGATCGAATTGAGGAATACGGGAAATCCAATTCTGGAAATTTGTACGTTATATGCGTTGATTTTGATGAAGGAGAGGAGAAATCGTTTTAATGTGATAAAAAAAAAAGTTGCAATGGTTTCTCGTTATCTCATTCAGAGACAAGTAGATTAAGATAGATCAATAATCGAAGAGTGAAGCAACGAAAGTATTTTAACGAGCAAGTTATCATTAAGTTTGATTAAAGCGTGTGGATTTGGACGCAGCTTGGAAGGGGATAATAAAAGGATTTTTATTATTACTTTATCCTCGACAAAAGTACAGGAAATAATAAATAAAAATTTACGATTTTATAAATATCGAGAGGGATATTGAATTCACAAGAGGGATCCAATATTTAACTCTAATTTACAACAATCTTGTTTGATAAATATTTAAGGGAAGTCGATAATTGGTGATTTCGATTAGAGAAAGGATTAGAAAAAAGGATATTTCATCAGGAATTTTATTGTTCGAGGAAACGGCATCTCTCTTGTTTCCTTTTTTCGTTGCTTTTTCGAAAGGAAACGAGAGCAGCAAAAGTGGCGAGAGAAGCTCGTTCCGTTCTCTTATTTGTCCGGTGTAAAAAAAAAAAAAAGAAAAAAAAGGAGAAAGAAAGGGGATGAGAGAAAAAGTGACTTCGTCGCGCGTTTCAAGAATCGTTCAAATTCTCGAGAATAAAATTCTCTCGTTACTTTATGCAACGACGATTATTTTTATGCAATTAGAAATTTAATTCAAAACGGATAAAGCTAATAGCTGAACGTGATTAATCATCGACCGAGGGAAACGCGCTGCGTGTTGTGTACATTGAACTTCCGTTGTGTAAAGTACAGCACGTAGAGGCTCCCATTAAACCTAGTTACGCCGTGGACATTGACTGGAATCGCATTACGAACAGCTTCACGCTGTTAAGGATATCGTGGTATTGTAATGGATCAACTTGAATCAACATTCGGGGAGGGACAGTCTGTTTGGCCAAGTTTTATCACGGATTACTCTCTCTCTCTCTTTCTCCTTCTCCTTCTCCAGATTTCTTTCGATTTAATCCGCGACGAATGAAATGAAGGAAACTGAAGTTTTTTAAGGTTTGTTAACGTTGCTCTTTTCCTCAGCAAATTTCCTTAGTCAATGATTGATCCTCGTGACAGTTGAAATGACAGTTATAGGGAGAGAAGAAAAATCAAGCTTCCTCGTTTCCCCCAATTAAATCTTCTTCCCATTGGGGAGGCTAAATCTAATCGATGAACGTCGCGAAGCCCACCTGATCGTGATTTATTATGCCAAAACGGATCGAGTCCTTCTCTTCGAACGAAATAATTACGATTCGTTGGAAGAAGAACGAAAAAAAGAAAGGAAAAGAGGGATGACATGTGAAAAATAGAAGAAGAAAAATGAAGGATGGAGAGGAAGGTGAAGAGAGAGGGGAAAAACGATTCGACAGGGGAGCAAATTTATTTAAGAACAAGACGGGACGCTTCGATAAACTTTCATTTCGACCACTTTAAGCGGGTCCTTCTGGCCGCCGTTTGTTCCAAGGGATGCCTCTGCCCTCATCTGACCGACACGACCACCCCTCGAGATTAAATTTCGAGGAAAAAAAGTTGATCGAACGACGAGAGAAAGAAACTTGACTTCGACTTTGTCTATTTTTTTCTCCTAAATTTCGAAAATTTAGAAAATATTTCCCTACTCTTACTGAATCGTAACGTAACATAAGATTGGATCGCGCGCCGATTAAACAATTTTTACATTTTTATATTTTTATATAGAAGCATAATGATCGATGAATCATTATTCTTTGAATTTATATATTTTAGAAAAATCTTCAACAGACTCGTACAAAAATTATCGTGATGATAATTTATCATTCAGTTGAATCACGGAATTTTGACGGAATTTCTTATATTTTGGATAAGTTTGGGATTTATATTAAATAATAATAAATTTACGATAAGAAAAATATTCCGCTGATGGATTCTTGTACTTTGTTAATGAATAAAATAAGGGAATAAAGGCAGGGGACAGGTAAGAAGACGGTTTTAAATAACAGGATCGGTTGATCCCCATAAATCCGGGGGTGGTTCCATGGCCTCATCGTAAAGTTCCGGCGAGCGAAATTGCCGAGATAAACTCGGATACCAGGAATCGCAATAACTGCCGATTACATTCGAAACGATAATAAATCCGATATATATTTTTCTCAACGTGCCGTTTCGTGATTCTTTCCCCGTTTTGAAATATTTTGAGAGAGAGAGAAAGAGAGGAGGACTCCTCCTTCTCCTTTTTTGACAATCGGCGCCGTTTAAGCTTCGAAACAAAGTTATGTAAATGAAAGAAAAAGGGAAAAAACAGCGTTGCTCCATCGTTGAACTTTTAATAATTTTCGATCAGGTGTCTGGTTATTTTCGTTATTCATGAATCCACGGTGGTTCGATACCGAACGATTTATTGCATTGATCCTTCGTTGCATTAACGATTTAACGGATTTCGTGGGGACGGAATTTTTCACGAAGGAGAGAACTTTGCTTGCTTTTCCTTGGGATGCAAATGGGTCGGTAAAAGTCCTCCGTGGAGATACGTGGATTTCTTTTTTTTTTTTTTTCGTATACCGGGCGTGTTTCGAGAGAAATAGCCTTTGAGATGAAATTTTCTTTGGAATTTTTTTTTAATCTTGTCTCGAGAAATTTTGTTACGCGAAGGGTTTATGAATCAAACGGATCAAATTATCCGTAAAACACAGCGTGTTTCAAAGGCTTGTATACGAGGAATTGTATATAATATTTAAAAGTCGTAGAAAAATCGATATTGCTTCCTTTTTTTTCTTTCTTTTTTTTATACCTTATTTTAAACGTTTCTCGTTTTAAACGGTTATATTTCACGGAAGTTTTACGTTATACGCCACGCGTAAAATATCGTGAAAGCAACGTATGCAACTCCCAACTTGCAATTTTGTTATCTATTTAACGAAGAGAGTGGAAACAGATGCAAAAAAAAAAATTACGCAGAAACAGACTTTTTTTCCTCCAGAGGATATCTCGATACATTTTTTCGCAATTTATGCGCAAATGAATCGACCATTGCGATTTCTTTTACCCTTTGCTCTTCGACAAATACTTCATATTTCAAGATCATCGAAATACCATCAAAAGACACCATCAAAAAAATTCAAAAACCAAAAGCGTATTGATTCACGCTTCCAGAGAAATAACAATTCTGAAAATCTCCTCTGATTTTTGGAAGGCGTACAGAAATCGCTGTGCACAGAAGAGACAGAAGAGGAGTAACCATTGTCTCGGCAATGGAAAGCCGCACAATGCACCGAAGAGCCGAAGAGTCGAGGGAAGGGCGCCGAGGCGAATTCTAAAGTTGCCGTTGTACTCGTTTCCGATCTTTGCGAGGGGAACAACAATGTTTGCTGACACTGTTCGAGCATACACAGGCCGCGATACGATTAAGTGGTTGGAATGGAAATTTTCAACGGTTTTATTATTTTGCCCCAACTGGGTCGAAGGTAAATACGGCGAATATCTGGCCGGAACGAGGGATGATGCTCGAGAGAGGGAAGCTGAGCTGTGAATGAGCTGTTGCTTCGCGTATTCAACTCGTATCGATCGAACGTAACGCGTTAAAATCCTCTTTCGATGGAGAGAGGAGGAGGAGGAGGAAATTAATACGGTCCAAGTTGCACTCGCCGTCTAATTATCTTAATTTCCTGAATTTCCTCCAAAATTTCCCAGATGAAGGGAACTGTCAATCTCGCAATGATATAAGAATACATTTGAGATTGACGGAGAGGGAGAAATTTAAAATTTTTAAAATCGTCTTTAGATCCAAGGAAGGATTTAAAAATCTTTGATCGAAGATAAGAAAAGAAGAAAGCGATCTTGGGATAAAGGATGGTGGATGGAATGGAAACGCAAAATTGGCAGTGAAGTGGATAAAAGAAGCGACGAGGGACACTTTTATGGACGATCCCTGTAACGTTCGTATTACGCGCGTATTGCGAACCACTTTAGCCTCCGTGAGTTAAACTCGAGTATCAAAAAAACTTTTTGAAGGATGAGCGGGTATATATCCGCGATACTTTTGATTTATGAAATCGACCCATTGAAGGAATCGATCCCTCGTATTTCACGACAATCTCATAACACTTTGGATACTTGGATACGTGTATATCGATGCGATCCACTTTATTTGAAGGATGGGCGAAACGAGGATCGTATCATGGATCTATAAAAAGAGAGGGAAAAAAGAAAAGAAAATTTTATTTATTCGAAGAATTTATCTTATCGATTTCCTTCGAAACTCCCTTCGAGGATAAAAGAAGAAAAAACATTGAGATACTTGTAATCTCAAAATGCAATAGTGAATTATTTCTTGCGCGAAATCTTTCAACGTTGTTCATTAGTACACGCGTTTAATTTAAAGTTAAAAATTTGCAAGTTGAGAAAAAATAACTTTTCACATTTCCAATTATTTTTCCCGAACACGATGAGACGAAATGGGGCACGTCACATCACGTGGAGTTATTTATAATTTAAGTTCTGAATTTTAAATCGGAAGAAACAAAAAAAAACATGCGTACGTAGATTTATCCAAAAATCGAGAATATTCGATGAAGTTACTTTTCTATTTCATGGATCAAATGTGACGAAAATCTTCCTTTTTTTTTCTAAAAAAAGCGATCGAGAACGAAGGCGGTCGAATTAAAAAGTCCACGTGTTTTTTAATAAAACGTTGAACCAGCATTTGCGGAGATTTCGAGCGGGAAAAAGTAGCAATTAACCGAACCGAAATGCGTGCCGGTTACCATTATCGAGTTTTACGTAATAACTCCCGCCTCTTGTAATGGGGATTGCGTTTGAAACAACAATTTGGGAACAAAAGAAACGGCAATCGTGTCATAAATGGCCCCTTCGTTCGTGCCCTCTCTCGTGGAAACGGATCTCTTCCCTCTTCGCTGCGGATTCAATTTGAAATACGATGATAATTGCTGCAGCGATGAAACACAATGGGATTATCGAATCTTAAGGGATGCTTGTGCCGATGCGTTTGCTTCGAGAGAATTTCGAGGGATCAAGTTGAAAGTGAATTTTGAAAACGAAATATCGAAATTGTGTAACTTTATACATTAAAGGGAGAAAAAATTAGAGTCTAGAGTTAATATTAACGATAATTCTTGATTTTTCTTGAGAGAACCTACACGTGCTTTTTCGAATTGGAACGAAGAATTCCAATTTCAAGCAAAAATTCGTGGATTTTTATTTCTGTTACACTCTTAATCATCTCTCACGTATATATATATATATATATATACGTTTCAAATCCGTTTTACCAACCTTGCATGCGAGCATTTATAGCACATTTGTGGGCACATTTATCGAGCGTTTATAAACGTGACCTACTTGAATCTCTCGTCCCATTGATGAAAATGATGGAATCTTTTCTCTTTTCTTTCCCTTTTCTTCCTTCTACTTACGTAACACTCGTAAAAACCGACATATAATGCATAATAATAAATCATGTATTTATCACTACCACCCTTCTTTAATTTTATTACAGTTTCTATTATTCATAGCACCGCTGCGTGATCTCCCTATTTCCATAAACATTATTCAAGCGTGCCGCTTTAAAAATAGGTTAACACGAGTCCATTGAATAACAGATAAAGGGGGATTTCTCGAATGTCGTGTTCGCATCACGGCCGAAACGATCGTATAAATCAAAGTAAAGTGTGCGCTCGCAATTGCGTGACGACTCGCGCACAAGCATGTGTATTGTACGATACGAACGGAAGAAGCGGACATTTATAGAAGGATCGAGCCACTTATCGAGAGTACTCGAGACGTTACGTTTGCGTGGAATATTCGGATGTTAATTGCAAGAGGATTAATGAAACTTGAAAAAGTCATTCGAGGATATTGAATCGGAAGTAATTATCGGTATTAAATTGATCTTGAAATACTATTTCGTAAACTATTTATTAATTATCGTATAAACTTATTTGAGATAAGAAGTTGTAACAAAGCTCGAAGTGGGTGAGTGTTGTGCATTAAAAAAGAAGCGATAAATATTAGAAGATATAACGTATAAAGGGAAAAGATACGAAGAGAAAAATTGTGATAACGTTTTTTTTTTAGTCTCCAACGTTATTTATCAGATATTTTTAAACTTTATTCGTGGAAAAGTTCGAAAGGAAAAGTGATAGAGGAAGAAAAGTGCGTATCGGGAATACGAGCTGTTATGAAGAATTGATGATTCATTCATTGAGATTGAACGCGCAGTATGAGTGAACTTGGCAGAGTAATAAATTCAATTTTCCATCCCATGTCGGCTTTACATCTATTGAACAAGATAAAGTATTTTGAAGCGGGATATCGATAGCTAATTGTTAACTTGTTCCTCGCTCTCGTACAAAAGCAAATCAATTATTATTTTTTCCCCTCGCGCTTCTTTTATTTATACGTGTCGTTTATAACTTTTTAACAAAACTTTGAACTTTGGATAAACTTTCCTGGATCTACTTTCAAAATTTTCTTCTTTCGTACCTATTTTTTTTTTACAACTCAATTTTTGCTCCACTCTGTTTCCATACAGATATTTTAAAAAAGAAAAAAAAAAGATAAATCACGGAACATTGCAGGTGCGAAAAACAATGGATAAATCGACGGTTTGCCAAACCAAATCGTTGCTTTTTATCCGTCCCACGCTATAACGCTTCCTATTGGTTTCGATCACGCATTTGACTTGAATTATTCATGATCACGAGCCTTTGACACGGATACGAGAATTAAATAATAACCTAAACTCGTGTTTTTCACGAGTAAGTCGAAATGAATAGATTTGAAAATGATTATGCGTTTTGCATTTCATATATACATATATATATATACATAGAAATGTTGATATTTTTAAGTATTATAAAAATTTCAATCGAGGCTTATTCAAATTCGTATTGGATGAAGGGAGACAAAGTGAAAAAGAGTTTGTGGAAAATTTTTAGACAAATATTCAAAGTGATTAACATAATTATAATATATAAAATTTAAGCTTCATCTAAAAATTCGCAGTCTATAATTCAACAAGTGAGATATGATATTTTTCTGATGAATATCAATTTTCGTGTTTATTCGAATTTCTGGAATAAATCTTCAAACCTGTTCCACGCGATAAACATTTGCTATTTTAATTGGCCAATGATCGTGTCCATCCCAAGCCCATTTCGAAATCCGATTCCATCCTGTTCGTTCTATATCTCTAAGGAAAATATACGTGTGGGATAATATCATATTTTTCAGCTCGTAACGTTTAATTACACGCTTTATTTCGAGCAGATCTCTTCTTTTTCTTTCCTGAGCGGGTAATTGGAGATCGTGCCAATCGAACTTAATCAAATTTCTTGGAGCAGCAAGCCCCGTCCATTTGCCCCGTCTTCCCCGACAATTAATGGAGTTACGATCGAATAAAAAAAATCGCGATGCTTCTCCTCCTCCTCCTTTTTTTTTTCTTTTTTCGTCCAACCACCTTTTTCCTTCTCTCTTTGTTATTTGCATATTACACGACCCCATGTGCACAATTTTATCGCGCTTGTTAAGGGAAAGTGGGACGGATCCCACCAGCGCCAACTTTGTTCGCTCATTCGTATAAAGCCTGACAATATTTCTTCTTCTTCTTTTTTTTTTTCTACTTTTTTCTTTCTAACTTTTTTTCTACACAATGACACTCTATCAGAAGCGGGGAAAAATGAATCAATTAGTCAGGGAACCGTTTCGAATAGGAAGGGAATACGAGAGACGAATTTTCGTGTACATCATTCGATATTAGTTAGTCTCTCGTGTGTTCTGTGAAAAGTGATTTTCTTTTTTTTCTTTTTTGGCAACGTTACATGTAACGAGAAATGTTTGTGAAAAAGTAATGATTTTGGAGATTAAATTTCTTCAATAGATGAGAAAAGAATTCTTCGATTCTATTATTATTAATCGTTTTTTGCAATAGAATTGCATCGTGCATTAGCGGTTTTAATTCTCGTTTCCATCGCTAGATAGCAGCACCTCCCGTTAAATAATTAAAGCGAATTATCGTGAATTTATACGCGATGAACTTGAGACGACAGAAAAATATACGAGACTTTTTTAAAAGTGATTCGTTGAATCTTTCTTCATCTATCGTAACGATATTTTAATTGATTTATCCGAGACAATAAAAATAGCCGTAAAGAGAACGTTGCGAAGGGGCAAGTTATTTATAGTTGTACGCTTTTTATCGTGTAATGTTCGAGTTACTCGGGCATGTTTCGCGAAACTTAACGCGAAAGCCATTTCCAACGTTCTAATCCGTCGAATCGAGGAGAACAGTTATCAGATAACGGACACTTCTTCTCGAATAAAACGTTTTTTAACAGAATTTAATTTCGCGAACAGGACAAATCGATATAAGAAAAAACGGTTTTCCTCTGTCGTCAGATTAAACAACTTACGTCTTCTTTTTTCTTTTTTTTTCGCTTTGGAAAATATATCCCCGTCGTATTTGTCCGATCTCGGCTCGTTTGATCCCTCGTTTCTAAGTCTTTTTTTTTTTAAAGGACAAGCAGCTTCTCAACTTTGACTCGAACACCGAACGTCGATAAAAAAAAAAGAAAAAGGAGAAGAAGAAAAAGAAAAGAAAGGAAAGGAAATTGATCCAAAGGAAAATCCGTTATGTAACTCGACGTGGCGTGTCGAGGAAGGCGATGAAGGCTTATAATTTTTTACGTGTAGCACAACGAAGAGGAAAAAATCGAAAGAAGACCTCTTTCCCCCCCGATGTATGTGGGATAAAATGGAAATGCCTTTTAAAAAAAGAAAGCCTTCCCTCTTCTGGAAACTCGATAACACGAGCCGTGATATTTAGCCGTGTGATTAATAACGCCTTCTCCCCCCTTATTTTTCTTCCTACGTGTTTCCTTGTTTAAGTCCACGATGAGAAGGAAATTTTCTTGAGATATTCCTTTTTTCTTTCCTTCTTTTTCTAAGAATATATGCAAAGGTGGAGGAATGGAAAGGTTAAATTTTTTAAAAAGTGAAGAAAATTTCAAGTGAAAAAAGTTGAGAGAGAACAGACGTTCCTCGTGTTACGTTAATCATTGGATTAGAATTATAAATTATTTTTAGAAAATTGGATTGATTAAGGAATAAGTAAATTGTGATAACGAAATTTATAAAAGAAAATTATTAGTCTTGTTTATTTTCTCTATGATAAATTCCAAATCATAATGATGAAACTCTTTCCAATACTTTGTAATACTTGTTACGACGGTTGTTAAAAAATGAAAGACAAAGAAGGATCCAGAAGCCTGGAAAAATTGACCTTTCATCTCGAAATATCACGTACGATCTCCTTCTTCGAAGCTCCATGGAATAAGCCCTTTTCGCAAAATTCCAATTATTGCACTTTTATCCTCGACGTGGTTTTACTCTCTCAACGTTTTTACGATCGTTTGTTCAATCTGTTGGCTGCGAAATGGATTATTATTCGAGAACCACTTCAAGGACGATGGTCGATCGTTAAAAAAGGATCGAGTTGACCGCGTACGTTACGATAAATCGCGTGAATTTATTTCGAGTTTATCGACTTATATATATGTGTGTGTATGTGAAGAATCCGTTAATTAATTGAAATTGTACCGGAAATTACCGTGTTCCCGATTCATCGACAATTCGCGTCTCGAGATTATCGGCCGGCAAGTGAAACGAAATTATTATTAACCAATTCTACGATCTGTGCATGCTAATTTGCTCGATCTGAATAAATGATAGAAATTGATCAAACCTAATTAACCGACACTACTGGGCGACAATGTCACGAATCCAGGTCGGAATCCTAAAATCGCATTTAATTAAATGTCCGTTTAATTACGTACCGTGAAAATACACGTGGTGGTATAAAAGCGACGAATCTTTAGAAAATTGTACGAAAAAGTAGCGAAATTGAATTGTTATGCGTGTATTAGACCATTGAAGAATTATCAATTAGATAGGGATAGAAAATTATTAGTTGAAAAAAAAGAAATTAACCAAATTGATTCAATGGCGAGAGTAATAGTGGATCGAATTAATTTTAATTCGATTCGATTTGAATAATCGATGAAAACGAAATGAGATATTTAAAAATTATTTACCGTTTTAATTTCAATTTTTTCCCGCCGATTTATCCATCGGTTTTCACGTAGAATCAAATTTCCCGCACGAAATTCGATATTTTTGCATTTCAACAAATTGACTCGCGATATCGTAAAAAAAAACGCGCAAAAATATTTTTAAAATGTTTTCGTTTTTGTTTCTTTTTGTTTTGATCAAATTATTGTATCTTCTTCGAATATATATTTCCTTCCAACCGATGTAATAATCGTGCACGATGTTTTCCAACAAACGGGCCGATTTTTCAAGCCGATAATACGCGTATAACAAGAACTTTTTCCAATTAAACAACTGCATCGATGATCACGATAACCTTCGTTAACTCGGTGTTACGTATATCAATGCGAGAAAAAAAAAATTAAAACTGTTAATTAAATCTGTCGTATTCACGCTGCGTAAACAATATTTATCGCACAGTCGGGAATGTTGACCATATCTTGTAATACGCGTTGAGGATTTCAATATTTTCGTTCCTGAATTCTTCTATATTGCGTACACACAATATGTGCAATAGTTGAAGTAAGTCTTTTGCACTTAATATTTTTCATTTAATTAAAAACTATATCGAAATGTTCAAATAATTTGTGAAAAATGTACACATCGTGTTGATTAATTTACGATCTATATTATATATATAAAATATATGCAAATGATAGATAAATGGATATTAAGTGATTAGATTTATTTCTAAAATGTTACTATTAATTAATTATTATGTATATACTTACGATCGTTTGCATTACATAACGATTTTTTTCTCGTAATTTTCCAGGAAATTAACATTATTTATATCCAATTTATAAATATTTATGGGTTAAAGTGTTTTTTTTTTTTTTTTTTTACTTCCTCCTCTATTATGAATGTTCAAATTTTTTGTCGCGTCGTAACGTCTTATCATAATTATTCAGAATTAAATTCGCTTTCAAGTATTTTAAGTATCATCCAGATAAAATTGACGTAAAAAAAGAAATACGCGCATTTGCATGAAGATTAATTATTTATGTGCATATATATATTTTTTAAATTTCACGACTTCAAAATATTTTTTGAAAAGTAAAATTTTTAAATCAATAATATTTCAAGAATTTAGAATGCGTATAGAATGTTAAATTCTGTCGAAAAGGTAAAGAGGTGTCGTTAATTGTACTTAATTTAGAATGCACAAGTAGTGGAAGAAGTCCGCGAAATTTGGCCGGGTTCCAAGTAGTAGAAAATATAATTTCTGTTATGCACGTCCAATTACACGCCGGCGGAGCATAAAAACGCGTCATGTCGAATTTAACGAGATCACATGCCGCGAATTTGTTCCACTGGTATTCAGAATATTGGATTTCCCGGTATCGTGTTCACTTTCAAAAGAAAGCGTATTATGTTTCGTATTAACATTTTTTTTTTCGGATCGGCGATGACACCAGCTGATTGATGAAAATTCGATGCACGCGGGGAAAAAAACAATTGCGTCGACACTTTATTAAAACTTGTTGTTGATCGATTAAAATATATATTTTAATATAAAACATTGACTTGTCTCTTCTCAACAAACTCAAATAATTATTTCCAAATTTTACATACATTTCTTTTTCTTTTTCAATAGCCAATATATTTCATCTTTTCTCTTTTCTTTTTCGTTTTATCATTTCATTAAAAAAATCATCCGTCCATCGATCTCTGGCAAATTTTTACAAGACTTATTATTGTCTGAAAGCATCGTTTCGCACAATTTTTACACACAATTCTCTTTTTTCTTCTTTCGCAGTAATGAATATTCAAAATAAAATTTACATTCACCGATATTTTTTTCTAGAAGGGAAACTTGCATGGAAATATATCATCGATACAACGATCGAGAACAAATAAATTAAAAAACTGGCGAAACTTCCAAGCTCCGGAAATCAATCCGCCGAGGATGAAATATATTTCGCAGATTTATAAGCGAACTGGATCGAGCCGACGATCGAAAAATTGCTTACGTGGTTAATATTGATTGACAAGGATTTTCGTTCCAGCTGGAGGCGTGCGGCCGACTCGTGTGCTGCGCGCAGAGGCTGTGCAGAAGCGGAAGCGCAACAGAGGAGGCCGAGCAGCGAATCAATCGGGGGCGAAGGGGTGCACAGGCGGGCCCCGAGTTGGAGGGGCCCTCAGGCTCGGAGGATGGCATCCTTCCGATCCCGGTCAGCCCCAGCCCCGCGTCCACGTCCTCGCAGGAGGACGCGTGCAAACCACCGCCCCGCAATTGCTATCGTCTGGTTATGCTCGGTAGCGCGAGAGTTGGAAAAACGGCCATTGTAGCACGGTAATTTTCAATCTTTTTTTATATATACGTATAAAAAATATAAATAATAAACGTGAAATATCTCCATTGTAGCATGGTAATTTTCAATCTTTTTAAATATATATATATATATATATATATATTTTTAAATATTTAATATTAAATAAATATTTTTAAATATATATTTTTATATTGAAAGAAGAGAGAAAGAAGGAGGAATTCTTGCAATATATAAAAAATATAAATAATAAACGTGAAATATCTCCATTGTAGCATGGTAATTTTCAATCTTTTTAAAAATATATATATATATATATATATATTTTTTTTTAAATATTTAATATTAAATAAATATTTTTAAATATATATATATTTTTATATTGAAAGAAGAGAGGAAAAAGGGGGGAGATTCTTGCAATATATAAAAAATATAAATAATAAACGTGAAATATCTCCATTATAGCATGGTAATTTTCAATCTTTTTAAATATATACACATATATTTTTATATTGAAAGAAGAGAGAAAGAAGGAGGGAATTCTTGCAGTATATAAAAAATATAGATAATAAATGTGAAATATCTCTAAAAATGTGTGGCCATTGTGGCAGGGTAATTTTCAATTTTTATATATATATATATTTTTTTTTATATTGAAAAAAGAAAGAAAGAAGAGGGGAAATAATAAATGTGAAATATCTCTAAAAATGTGTGGCCATTATAGCACAATAATCTTCAATCTTTTTATATATATATATATATATATATATATATATATATATATATATATATATTTTTATATTGAAAAAAGAAAGAAAGAAGAAGGGGAATTCTTGCAGTATATAAGAAATATATATAATGTTTTCTAATAAATTTTATATATATATAAAGATTGGAATATATATATATTTTTATATTGAAAGAAGAGAGAAAGAAGGGGAGAATTCTTGCAGTATATAAAAAAATATAAATAATAAACGTGAAATATGTCTAAAAATGTGTGGATAGGAATTGAATTATTATTTGTTGACGCGATGTTAGTATCGTAAAAATCTTGCATCATTATATAAAAAAATAAATAAATAAATCTTGTAAAAAATATCACGATTGGCAAATAATATACGTAAGAAATAAACGAGGGAATTATTAACGCGTTTCGAAACCGACTTTCGAAGTCGAGAATATATAAACACAACGAATATATAGAAACAGACGATCGAAAGTCGAATTTATTATTCGATAATCGGAGAAACACGAATACACGATACGACTTTAGTATGGAACGTGCGTGGCAGACGAGCACATCGGCTCGAGGAGATTAATAACAAGGAAAATTAAATCGATCGATTATAATAAATCCTCGTTTATTTTAACTGACCAATGGTTGTCGGTAAAAACGGATCGTGATTTTTTTCGTATCATTTATTATTTTTAAATATATTATTATAACATATAAAGAAAAAAGAAATGTTACGTATAACATTGTTTCTCGACAAACAAGATTAATCAAATTTTGAATATTGTTTTTTAATAAAACTATAGGATTCAAAGATTTTTTTATCAAGAAAATATAAAATATTTTTATCAAGAATTCGAGTATTTTCAAGTATTTTAGAATTGATCCTTTGAAGACTTTTCCCTTGCCATCTCATATTTTTTTTTTTTTTCTCTTTTGAAAGAATTACAGAAATTGGGTCGGAAATTGCACGTGCATAGGGAATATAATTTTGCGAAAAAATATAAAAATATTTTCGGATTTTATATTTTGAAACGCGACCAAGATTGCTACTTTATTCTTTAGTCTAAAAATCCGGAATGTCGTGAATTATTATACGTGGACATTTACAAAAAAAAGAATATATATCATATTCCTTTGATCGTAACATAAATTTATTATTAGAAAATTATGAAATATATATTTAATATTCTGATTTGCTTTATAGAAAATTTAACATTTTTATAAAAAATCAGAAACACTATTCTTCAAACGATAGTAATTATTTCAATACTTTATAACTTATTTTACAAAAATTCAGAAATTTGCGTTAAAATCTTTTATCCGGGCGAAAAGCAAGCAAGGTTCAAAGACTTTTTAAACAACGTTCAAAATGGTAACGAGCGTTTATTTGAAATATTATTCCCAATTGATTCGACGTACAATCGAAAGAAATTCCTCGTTGCGTCGCGATTCAAAGCGATCCTATCGATGATATTATTGTATTTTTCCCCACGATCTTGTATTTTCCATCGGTGAAAAGCACACGTATATACGCTTTCAGTTTAAAAAATATCGTCTCGTTGAAAGCTCCATGCGAGGAAATATAAATCGTTCAAATCGATTCCGTAATAAATCTTAATTCGTGAAAAAAAGAATTCGTTCTTTATATATTTATTCGTTAAACAAATTAATATATCATTATCATCTCTTCTTCATTAATCCAATAATACAAGTCTCAACGTAGAGAAAATGATCGTATCAAAAGTTGAAAATCTAGATTCCAATCGTTACTAAAAAAATATCACTCATTTTATCGATCAACGAAAAAATTTCTAGTTTAATCTTTACGAAAGAATTTTGTAGATTACTAGTAATTTGTTTCGCAGCTTTTTGCGATTAAACAAAATGAACAAGGAAATTTTCAAAAATTTCAAAATCTTTCTCGCTGAAAATTCCATTAAAAATATAACGGAGAATATAATCGAGTAATTTCTTTTCTGTAAAATCGATTAAAAAAAACAATATTAAAAAAAAAAAAGCTCGATAATTACATTCGATATCTATATATCGATCGATATACACCTCGTCTTTTCCATCGATAACAGCTACGATCATTCGAACGATGATCAAAACTCTGTGAACGAAACCATCGTATCGGTTCGCTTCCACCCCCGAAATCAGAGGCGCTTTCAACACGGTGATATTTTTAACCGCGGCGGGTTAGAAAATGGACACGGTGTTCGCCGGCGTGGAAAACGTGCCGCAAATTTAGTAGCGGCGATAGATTGCTTCCGATCGAGCAGAAATCATCGAAAATTCCTCGTCGCCGATCCGATTTCGAAAAGTTTTCAACAACGAGCGGGAGCTTTTCCTTTGTTCACGATTCGAGTTTCGCCTCTAAACAAGCGAGTTTCGCTCGCCTCGAATTCGATTCAGTTCGGCGTAAATGCGGCTGGTATTGTCTCCGGTTTCGTTAACCACGCGTTACGACGCTCGACTTGCTAATGGACTCGCCACGGGAATTTCCACTTCGGTCTCTCGACGATTCCATTCGCGGTCTTTACGCCCTATCCTCCAGGAACCGGAATAATTTTTGGTAGATTATGTTTCTTTGTTTCGATAGTGACTTTTTTTTTTAATAGCTTTTGATTCTTATAAACATTAATAAGATTTGCTCGTTTCTCTTTCGTTCATTCTCTCGATATTTTCATATTAGAAATAGAAGATTTCTATTCTATTCGATTTTTTATTCGAAAATTTATTGAAAAATAGTCTCGTGGTTGATTAAAGAGGGATGAAGATGAATAAAATATTTTTTTATCCGCGAATATTGGGAATATTTAATGGAAACGTGAACAGTTTCGAAAGAAATATCTGTAATAATTTCTTTCCATTGAGATCATGTATGTTTGCATATAATTTGCAAACGGATTTCTATTGAATTCTATAATATATTATTACGCAATAATATAACGCATCGAGTAAAATCAAAAATTATACACCGATACAACAAAGGATCCGATATTTAAAACTCGATCTATATATCTTTATTCAATTTCAACAAATAGAAATGAGCATTTCGACAAAAGTTACGTTTAACAATTGGATCCGTACTCCCGATAACTTTTCCAACGGGATTATTAACGCAATATGAAAATTTTCGATATTTTCCTTCCCGTCGATTCGCGTTCCGCACGATCGAACTTGGTCGGTTGTTGCGCTAATGCAACAAAACGATTTAATTTCGCGCGAAAAATAATCCATCGTGGAACACGTAACGTGTAACGTTTAAATATATACATATTTTTGATTCCAAAAAATAAAAAATGGAGATGGAACACGCGAGTGTTGTTCATAAATAAAAATTTACTTTATAATTATCTCTCGATCGAATTCTTCTTTTTTTAAAAAAAAGAAGGTTTCTCGAAGTGAGTTATCGCTCATTATATAAAAAAATGTGAATTTGATCGCAGATTTTTGTCCAACAAGTTCGAGGAGAGTTACACACCGACGATCGAGGACTTCCACCGAAAGCTGTACAGGATTAAAGGCGAAGTCCACCAGCTTGATCTTCTGGACACGAGCGGGAATCATCCGTTTCCGGCCATGCGACGATTATCCTTCTTAACAGGCAAGTCAATTTTGTTTTTTCAAATCCGTGAAAAGGAGAATTTCTCTTTTCCTTTTCTTGATAACGTAATTCGAGTTTGCTAGACCAACAATACAATTATATATCGTATTTTTTAAAAGAATAAATAGAAACTTTAGATAGAAAAAGAATTGAATTTAGAATGTTGTAGCTATTTTTTAAGAATTAGAAAGAATCAGCACTGACTGTTTGATTTAATTGTTTCTCTCGCGCGTACATATACGTATTCTTGTAACGCAATAATGTCGAAATTTAATCGTGTCGATGCATGTAACCAAGTGTCAGAGGACAAAGAGCAAATATTTTCCCAATCCATATTGAACATTTCCAAACACTGTCATCGTAACACTTTCCTACATCCAGTCCTTTTTTTTTCAGAAATAGTTATTTAACTTTATTATTAACTTTAGCTTCAAATACACCCGATATATAACGAGCAATCAATAAAATTTGATCGAGGCCAAGAGAGAGAATATAATTCCAAAAAGAACGAACGATAAGATTTTAACAGATTCCAATCAATAAAATTTGGACTTCGAAATTGATCGTTTTACATTCTTTCCATACGATTAAAAAATAATTGTTAACGAATTAATAACGTTTCAACAAAGATATTTCTTTTTTTTTTTAAATCTCCAAACTATACAAATCACATAATAGTTTCGTTCAAACTCGAATGCTCGCATCCTAATCCATTTTCAATGAACAATTCAGTTTCGGTTTATCTGGACACGCGAATAGTTATCGTATCTCTGCCAGGAGGAAATTTCCCTGTATCGTCTTAATACGTACAGATACGTATAGATAACAGATCCTCGGCTCGAAGCCGCAAGTCATCTCGCCAACTTGTTGAGCATCCTTTCTTCGAGCTTCGTCCGACCTAACTCCGGATGGAAGTTTCGTGCCAAGTTTCCAACCGCTCCTTCGATCCAGGATACCGGCGTGTAACTCTTAAACGGCAAGGAGAGGATTATATTCCGTTCCGAGGACAAGGATATTTTTTGGATACACGATGTCCGACCAACGATACACCGAATTCCCTGCCCGAAATTTTCTGAAACCCGGTGAATCAATATTTGCGCAGAAATTTCCGCTCCGCGAGGATGGACATTCCAGGACACTGTGGGGGAGGGGAAAATCGAAAAAAAAATCTACAAGTGGCCAATCTACGACACGATGCGAAATTGAAGCGAATTATCGAGCAGAAGAATTATTTATATTTTCTTTTTTTTTTTAGAGAATTAAAACTCGTGGAGAATGGAGGATTTTTTAAAGTTTTCAAAATTTCGTTCACTCCTTGGAAAAAGATTGCATGCTTTTTCGACTTATGAAATATCCGTGACGAAGCAAGATTAATAACAAATGCGGCCTCCCTCTCTCTCTAATTCATTTTTAATTATTCTCCCTTCACTTCTGATCTGAACAGAAACGTGCTAAACGACGGTAGTTGGAGAAAGTCGAGGAATTCATTAACGCGACGGAATCGGTTTGGAATGAAAAATAGAGGCCCGCGATAAATTCGCAATTGTAGGATGAAAAACGCGTTTGCATCACGCATGGCACACATGACGATCGTACGCACGGAGTACGCGTACGCGTATTGATCACACTCGGTTTTGAACCGCACGCAAGCGTCACGTGTTTGCCGTGCATACTCGCATCCATCACGTGAACCGCAAAAAAAGAGAGGAGAAGAGGAAATTATTATTATTATCACGTGGAAAATCGCATCTTCACTTAATCTTCCAATCTGAAAAATTGATGAAATAAGGAAACGTGATAAATTTATTTCCCGTTAATATTATAATTATCGTTATAATTTTTTATTTGTATATAAAGTATTGATAACAGGATAAAGTAACGATCTCAATCTCGATTTTGTCTCCCTGAATTATTAAAAATTTTCACACGTTTGAGAGAAAGTGTAAAAATTTTTATAGGAATTTTCGTCGCAATGAAATTCAATTGTTTACGATTGAATCTATGAAAAGAAGCAGGATCTCAATGATGCATTGTCGTGATGTACATCTTTGGCTGGACTGATAGAATCCCCTTTGTTTGTTTAATGCCATGTTAGCCGTGGACCGTCTAATTAAGACGTAACGTGCCTCCTCTCTCGCCCCAAGTAAGATTGAGATTTGAATTTGGAATCGTGCTCCCCTCTCGTGGATATCGCGTTAATGCTCCACAATCCATCTTCCACGAGGCTGGGGAACGGTCGTGGAATTGAAGTTGGAGGACACTAAGGGGCTTAGAAAGTTCGTGGAAACGAATATTCGCCGAGAGATCGTGCTGTGTCCCGTGTGACGACACTACTTATTTCGAGCGATAATTATCGTGGACGATGATGGATTCTTTCTGATGAAAGATTGAAGAAATAAAACTCGTTCGAGAAAAATTTTTATTTAGCAAGTCTCTATATATAAGAATCAAAAACGCTCGAAATAAAATTTCTTTCCTTTCAAAATGTATTTTTAAATATTGAATGTTTGAAAATATATTGAAAATATGAGAAGAAAAAGGCAAGTTTAATTTTAAATATTATAAGAAAGTCACGAAATATTTTCATGTGTTGGATTTTTCTTTGAAAAGTGGAATTTGAGATATGAGGAAGAAATACCTTTTCAAAAAATCAATTCGGTTGAATTTTATCGAAAGGTCGAATATATAACTGTTCCATATGTTTCTCGTCATCCATAAAATATTATGCTTGCACGTAATTTCAATTAACACAATAAATTCGATGATATCCCTTCTATAAACCAACCTTCGTAAACCATCATAAAATTAAGATGGCGTCGCTACATCGAATTGAAACATTAAAGAAATAATCGCGTGAAAAACATCAATACGATATCTACTTACATAAATTTTAACGATCATGTATATATATGTATATATATATATATATATATATATATATATATATATAGCAATTTATAGCGACTATCAATACTTATATTTCTTAACTTTATCCTTGAGATCTCGTTTCTCGAGAAATGGAATGGAATCAAATAATAAAATTATTTCTCCAATTTCTCTGTCTACAATAGAATTACGATATCGCCCGATATTGATTAATTATTGAATATTGAACGAAAAAAGGAAAAAGAAAAGAAACTTTAGATAAAATTTGCGCGGGCACGTTCGTAAATTACACGATTAAAAAATATAGAATTATCGTTCACAAATTTTAATTTCATCGAATATTTGATATCTACATGTATATATATAGAGAGAAAGAGATTGGAGGCAGCCTCGATCGAATTTCCATACGCTTCGATTTAAAATCTGTTTACGTTTCCAAGCGTATCCTTTCTCTACTCACACAGATAGATGAAAAGATATATCTTTTCGCCTGCTTCCGCGTTCTTGTGCAACCAAAATTGCGAGGAAATGGAAATTATTACATCATTATATACTATTTTATTCTTCGTATATATTAAAATTCGCAATCAGTAAATAATGGATTAATAATATTTCCCTTGTTATTCGTTCGGGTACATACACGATTTGTCTCTAAATATATATCAAGACCTATCAAACGTTCGTGGAATTACTTATGAAGGTTTATTGAGACGATGGATAACATGGATGTTATACGTACACCACCTACGTGACCAGTACTTTACATAACAGGCAATACGATAAGGCAATATTGCCGAGCATGGTACAAGCATGGTAATAATATTAGAAAGCCAATTCTAGAGCAGAAGGATTTCGCTGAATAGAATTGTAACGGGGATCGAAAATTGGGATCTTTCCCAAAGAAATTCCGGATAAATTATCTCGTGCGAAAAATGTATCGTAAAAAGGAGGACAATATGAGACAATATCGAGAGCTGAAAATTCTTCGATATACTGGATGGAGAGGATAAGGAAGAAAAACATAAAATAAATAGAATATATATATATATAAGAAGTTATAAGGCGAGGAGAGGAAAAGTGTAGCTGATTTATCGAGTGGAGGAATCGAGAAAAGATATCGCGTTTATGAACTAAGCTAAACGAAAATCAACAAACCGGAAAACAGGGTGAGAGGAAGAAGCATGGAACGAAATTCTGTCAACTGTGCCAAACAAGGCGGTACCAAAGAACAAAAATGTATAACCGAAATAAATAAATAAAATATACTTGATATAATTGCGTTTATTAAATAAAAATAAAGCAATTGATACGGTTAAACTATTCTCATCGTGGCAGTCTACAGGCCATAAATACAAAGCAACTATATATATATATATCTTAAAATCCTATTTATTAAAAAAAATGGAAAAGAAAAAATGAAAAAATGATTAATACAATTGGAATATATCGCAGAAGGGACAATCGAAATCAGAAATAAACAACTTTATATTTAAAAAGAAGGTGAACAAGTAAACTGACTGAAAAGAATAGAAGAACACTTTTCCCTTAAACAAAGTAAAATTGACACTAGAATATTCGACGAAACGAAGCTGCAAATATTTTTGCTTAGAATCCGGTTTTCCCCTTTCTTTCAAGAAAGGGAAAAAACCCCGATGCAAACGAGAGCCGCGCGTCTTTTTTACGTACGATGAGAGACGATGCGAATATTTGCGGAGCGACGGCGGCTATGCAAAACAGGGGGAGGAAAAAGGAGGGGGAGGTGGAGTTATTAAGTTGGCCGAGTTCCTTACACAGGCCGGCATCAAGATTAAGCGGCACGAAAAGCCGTTATTAAAGTCGGCTGTGTACCTACGATTGGAAATTGTAGACCGGACCATAGATATCGGATCATATATCCATGATTTATAACAATACGCCGTTCCAATCTTTTGTTTGCATGGGTGGTGATTAATTTGCATACGATTTAACAATTCGAGTAAGAGTGTGACAATGATTCGATATTCAAATCTTTTGGATTATTTAATAGGAAATTATTTACCAATTTTATTAATTAATTATTGGAAAATTTACAAATGAAGGAAGATTCGATATGTGAAAAAGTTTTGTGAAAAAAAAGAAAAAGACAAGGAAGATCCTAAGTTTATCCAAATTAATATCGGGACAAATTGTGAAAATAAACGCGTTACTGGATATTCGAGGATAGAAATAGAATCCCTTTGACGCAACGCTGCGTTCCTCAATAATTCGAAATTGAAAGCTCTTAACTCGTACCGTTACGTGTTTCAATAATCTAACTCTGCAAATCCTCGATCCTCCCTATTTCGATAAGCTCGAATCGGTAAGGTCCCGAGATATTCCCGATCAACCGAACCCGTTTGATCCGAGCATAGTCTTGCCATAAATTAAACACGCGCCGTTGATCGAATCGCGTCTCCTTCCAAACTTTAAATAATCTCTCGAAGGGAATCGAAACAAAGGAGGGGAGAGAGAGAGAGAGAGGGATAAAGGATCTTCCTCCCTTTTCGTCGGGTTCAACGATCGAATGGGATTCAACGAATGTCGAGAAGATGTTTCTCGTGTACAACGATTAAAGTTTTTCTTCTTTCCTTTATTTTCGAAGAAATAAAGAATTAAAACAGTGTAAAACGACAGTGTAGATCAAAGTATATCAAAGGGGTAAACGAAAGGGAAACGAAAGTGGAGTGGACGAAGTTTTCATCGTCTGGCAAATGAGGCAAAGTGAAACCCGTCTTGAAGAGAGTGTACATGGATGAAATGAGATTCCCCATCAGCGAAATCAGTTCCAACTGTTTTCCCAGGCTAACCGTTAAGCTTGGTATTTTTAGGCTAGCTCGATCATAATTTCCCGTCTCCGCGGTAATTAATCGCGATAGCGTAGATTTCGTTTTAATTAACTCGGCAGAGTGCGCCCGGATTCCGTTTAAACGGATTTCTTCCAATCAAATCCCTTCTCCCTTGACTCTTCGATTCCGCTCGTAAATGAATTATTATTATTATTATTATTATCATCGTCATCGATCATCAGAGCGGTGAATTTACCTTCGAATCCGAGGATCGATTCGATGAATGTGCAGAATTCCTCCCTTTTGTCATTAATTATATTATTAATTATATCGAGATGTAATAACGAATCGAACATTTTTTCCCGTATCGAGGACGGATTTAATAAATTTCTGCTCCTGAATATCGTAGAATCTTTAAAAGAAAAAGAAAAAAAAGAATAATATTGCAATCGCTATATACACTCTCTCACTTTTATATCCCAAGGATACAGCCGTTTTTTAATTACTTCGTTCCTTCCTTTATTTCTAATTTGAAAAAAAAAAAAAGAAAAGAACTCATCGAATCGGTGAAGGAAAAAAGAATCGTTGCCTCGATTTTGCAAAGCAGACAGAGCTGCTAGGAACTCAAAGAGTCCTCGAACGCGCTTATCGTTCATTGTCACTCTGTTTCTCCGACACAGGATGCACAGCTCGCAATGCACACCAACTTTCGATCGGATCTATCCGACGCGATAACGATTTCCTCCTCGATGCAACCGGTGGTCCATTGAAATCGTATATATATATATCGACGCAATCACTTTCGCGACCATCCTGTGTTCGTCACGCAGCCACGTCGATATTCAATCGAGACGGCCGTGATATCGAGTAGATTGAATCGCGACATTGGCTTAACGTCCATTTCCCTTCTCCTCGTGGAACACGCGTTGGAAAAATAAAAAAAAATCCTACATATATATATATGTATATATTTCGCGAGAAGATTCATTGGTTTTTCGCGCGCGGTGAAAACTGAAACTATTTTAACGATGGATGGAGAAGGAGCAGGAGCAGGATACGAGATCGTGTAATTATTTCGAAATTAATTTGCGCCCGGGTTGGAAAGGTGGAATCGCTAAATACGCTCGTTTCGCTGTGTATCCGGTTTTCAGAGAGTTATTGAATTGGAATGAGCTCTCTGGTAACGTTATTTCGTAGGGAATCGTGGTCACGTTCCGGAATAGTTGTAACTTCGTGTCGCGGTTGTTTGCTCCCGCATAGTTAATTTTGGATTATAGCGGTGATCAAGGAGAATCGGTGGCTAAAATACGGGATATCCAGTCCTGTCTGGATTATCATTACGGCTAGCGTAATCCGTATTCTGTAATCGAAAGATTATGTGTTTGCACGGATCGCCTTTGGAATAAAAAGTTAAGTGGAACAGCGAGATAAAGAGAAATTATGTATTGTGTGCAGTGGCAAATAGTAGCCTCTTTTCTGTTTATTTTAACAATATAGAGGGATATAAAGAGGGTGTATATATAAGAACGATTTTCGTTTTATTTAAATCAAAATGAGGTTACAACAAATTCATGAGTTGATCGAATATTTATAGTCCAATATTTGTCTCCAATAGTTGGAGACAATATTGTAAGTATATGTACGATTAATAATTTTAAAATAATATCAATTGTGTTGCCAAGTATTAAATGATTTTTGTTGATTGAATTATATATAGACAAATGGAAAATAAAGATATTCTTTCGAAAAATCCTTTTACTCAGTTAAAAATTAGGAAAAATTTAAACCGCTATAACTCGGAAGATAGTGGTTTCCGGTCAACGAATCAAAGATCGTTAGAAGCGGGGAATCTTGCTCTTTGAAACCTTTTTTTATTTATCTCGATACGACTTCCGGTTCCCGAGATATCGTCGTTCGAAGCGAAGGTTAATTTTTAAACTCTATTAAAATTAGGAAAACTTTGACCCGTTATAGCTCGGGAGATAGTGACTTCCGGTCAACGAACGAAAGCCCATTAGAAGCGGGGAACCTTGCTGTTTGAAACCCTTTTTCGTTTATCCCGATACGACTTCCGGTTATCGAGATATCGTCGCGTAAAGGAGAGGGTAATTTTTAATCGTTTACTATTTCCTTCCTTGTTGTTTATTCGGACGTCTCGCTCGCACCTCGTCTCGCTGACCTACCCCAAACAGCCGACAAGCGACAGACGCGATTCCTAGAAAAACGCGTAGTACAACGCGTTTCCAGGAAAAAATGTAGGTCGCGTGTTCATTCATAATCTCCGCGCTACAGGATACTTTAAATCCTTATATCTCGACGACGGGTCGAGATATCAAGATGAACCAAAAAGCAACTTCAACGGCATGGTTTTCTTTACCTTCTCAGTGGATTTTCACGAAATTGTTAATTTCTTCTCGCGTTTATTTCGTATGAAAAATCAAAATTTCATTTGTATATGATCTATTATTGTAGTACTATGTAAAGATATAATTTTATTAAAAAGAACGAAAATAATGGAGATTATTATTTTAGATTATAGATCTCGTGTATCCTCCAATTTTCAATGCACGTACATTTTTTAAACAAATTACAATATATCTCGAACATTTGAATCGATGGAATATCTCTGAATGAGGATCGCGCAGTAGAAGACACTGGAAAAGGGGGACACTTGTTGCGGATAGAATATAATTTCCTTTCATGTTACATCATAATTAAAGTTCCCTACCTTTCAAATCATATTTTCCAGAATCGAGCCAGCCCACCATTATCGTGTAGTAGCATTATCGTTATAAAAGGCGCTTATTCCCCCTCCCCTCCCCCCTCTCAAGAAAACCGATTATGCACTTATCCCCGAGAGCAAAACGAAGACAAAACGTATCCGGAGTAATGGCGGCCCGAAGACGAGGCTGAATAACGGACATTCGTCCAGGGAGTATCCAACATTCGGGTCGCGTATTCGTAACGATCCTCTCTGTCTCTGGAGTGTTAATTTTTTCCCCCTCCTCTCCCTCGCTTCTCCCACGAGGAGACAGACAAGGAGACAAGAAAGAACGCACGGAACGTGGAAGAAGATTCAGAGACTTCGGAGAGAGTGTGAGAAGAAGAAGAAACGTGCGAGGGATATCTTCAAGATTTTACAAAGTTGAAAGAAAAACGCGTATAAACGCGATTCCATAGTTTTTACGATTATTCATGGCCGTATTTAACCGCGAATAATAGAAAACTTTGGGAAACTTTAGGGCCGGTGGAAAGTGGCCACCTGCTTCGCTGTTAAAGCGTGCACTATAGGTACTAAAGGATTCATAAAATATTAAATCTCGTGCAAAGTTGTACCGTTTTCAACCGTGCCACGTTGTGACCCATATCCTTCCAGTTTGTGTCTGCTATGATTAACGATATTCCCGATTTCTACTCTTTTACGGGATCTCTTTCGAATAATTTCGTTTTATGGGGGAAAAAAAAAAATTGTAAAATTTCTAAAAATCGGACGGATTATTCTTAAAGTATATAGTTAGTTTTAAAATGTCATGATCGGTTAGTCAGTTTGCACTGACTTTGTACTAAAAAAATACAAAAAAAAGTTCTTTAAACTCTAATAAAGATATATCCCGAGATCAAGCGAGATCCTTTATTATTGCCATATAGCAAAACTGTAATAAACACGTTTTTCGCAAAGAAGAAAAAGCAAAAACGCGTGAGAAACAACTTTCAACGTATCTAATAATAAAACGGAAGGGTTTCTTCGTTAAACGAGGAGTCAGAGCAGCAGCAGCGCAGAGAACAGAGAAAGTTTTAAAACCCCTGTAAATTCACTTCGTAGAAAGATGAATGAAATTAACTTTGTCGGGGCTTTGTAAGTTTTTTTTAAATTTTCCAGCAAGAGTTTCCAAATTTTCAAGATTGCGCGTTTAAATTCGCTACAAAAAAAGATACAATAATAACCCCTCGTTACAAGAGAAAGCTACTCGATTAGTTGCATCGTGATTTAAAAATGAGGATTAGGAGAGAGGAAGAGGGAGAATGTTTTCGCCATTTTAACGAAAACATTGTAGCGAAATCACCGTCAATTTTCTTCCGAAAACTTTCAATCAGCGAATTCAGGAGGGGGAGAAAAAGAGAAGAGTCGGATTGGATCGTAGATTCTCTCTCTCTCTCGTTGGCAAACATCGTCGATCGATTGCTCCGCCACCTGTTCTTTCCTGTTCGACGAGGATTTTAAACTCGGGAGGGAAACTCGTTAAAACTCGATCACGGAAACGTATCGAGGATGTGTATGCGTGCATACGCGCGCGGGCGCGATATTTCATTGAGATAAAAATAAGCGCGTTTGAAATAAATATTCATAAGGCTGAGTTTTATTCATTATTCATCATTTATCGATGATTATCAACACGTGTGAAATCTCGCCAACACTCGTCGATAATTAAAATCCACGGTATTTTTTTCCTCTTCTCTCGATGAATAAAGAGAAACAGAATTACGAACAGAATTTCTTTTCTTCTTCTTCTTTTTTCAATAGTTTTCACGATCATCGAATCGATTATGATTTAATAATTGAAAAAAGAAGAATCTTCGTTACATTAATTTTCCAACCAGGAAACAGTAGAAAAGAAGGAAGGAAGGAAGGGGCGATGCAAAAATTGAACCAGAAGGTGGAGCTCGAACGAGCTTAACTATGAATAATTTGCATATATTCGCGAAAGCATGTACGAGATAAACTATAGTTGGGAGGAAAAAGTGCTCCTTCCTTCTTACACTTTGCCATCTTTAAATTTTCCCTCCCTCTTTTATCCCTTCGAAGATCTCACGAGATTGTTGAACATATATCCGCGTAATTATCTATCACTTATTCTTCAATTTTCCATCAATTTTTCCTTCCTTATCCTCGTCCTTCACGCACGAAATAATTCTCCGGAATAAAAAAAGAACATATAAATGTAAATGTCTCGATCGATACACCAGCAATTTTCTTTCTTTTTTTTTTTTTTTTCTATTGCAGGAGACCTGTTCGTGGTGGTGTTCAGTTTGGATTGTCGAGAATCGTTCGAGGAGGCCATCAGACTGCGTGAATCGATCCTGGAAACTAAAGTAAGCGCGACCCAAAGTGCAACGAAGAGCAGGAGCAAGAGTCACTTCAATTTGAAGGTTCCTATGGTCATCGTCGGAAATAAATGTGATAAGGATACAAAGTACGTATCATTGTTTTAGTCCATTAACGTTTTTTTTTTTTTGAACAACGATCGAGAATGTAAGGATATCAATTGTGTTACCGTATGTATACGTGAAATTATTCTCCTTTTTTTCATTCTTTTTGCCATGTTTTTTAAGGACATTTATCATCTTTACAACCGTTTCCAGAGTCAGAAGCTTTCAAGTGTCTGTCACTTGAAATTTATGGATTATATGTTAAAGTGTTGTGACCTGTTTCCAACCCTTTTAATATAAAATGTTATCCTGCACTCGAGGATTTTGCTCGACCGTATTTTTAATGTATTCGCCTTGCGCTTCGTTTACGTGTTCTTAACGTAATCTTATTATTTAATAGACATTCACTATATTACACATATTGTATATGTATATCATCGAAGGAATTATTATAAATTATTAAATATATTTCTTTGATTCTTGACCTCGTTGAAGTGACGTTAAAAAAAAAAAATGTAAAGGAAATGTACATTTTTCATAATATATGCTAAAATATTATCGCGTGAAAACTTTGAAAAACTAGCATGCATTATTCACTCACGAATATTAATCGAGAGATATTTAAATATTTTTGAGTGAATCAATCACTAGATCGATTCTATTCGATATTACAAATCGCATTTGTTACGCAGAATAGTTACGGTGGAAGAGGCTGAAGAGTACTGCAACAGTCAGGACGATTGCTGCGTATTCGTGGAGGCGTCCGCGAAGAGGAACTACCACGTGGAGGAGCTTTTTTACCAACTGTTCGTAGTGGCAGGCTTGCCGTTGGAAATGGCGCCGAATCATCACAGAAAGGTCCCGCTCACTTTCGGATCTCCGACCATGTTACCACCGTCACAGGTAAACTTCTCATCCTTCTCCCTTCCTTTAAAACACTCATCTTCGTAGAAAAGAATTTTAAGCGTCGAGAAACTTGTTCATTTCGATGCTCGACTCGATTCGAAACAGTGGAGGGGGATCTTCGATCGAGATAAACGAATTCGTAGCAGTAATTGAAACGATTCTGAAACTCGATGAACAAAAGAGGGTGCAAGTGGCGTATAATACTCGAGCACCCGCGTTAAATCGGATAAACGATTACGTTCCCTGCACGGAGCGCCGTGTCGAGTGGATCTCTCTTTTCCTTTTTCCCCCTCCCCTCTTTGAAAAGCGTTTGAAAGAGCGACGAAATTTGTTTCCAGCCGAGGCACAAAGCCACCCTGAGTATAAAGCGGCGGCTGAGCGACGCCTGCGGCGTCGTGGCGCCCAACGTACGCCGGCCAAGCATCAGAACGGATCTGATGATTATGAGAACGAAAACGTGCAGCCTGGCAGCCGGGAATGAGAACAACGCGCCCGGATCGAGGATCACCCTGCGCGCGGACGCCAGAAAGACGTGCTCCATCCAGTGATAGATCCCTGCTGTAGAAAAAAAGAATTAAGAAAGATTCGAGAGGAATCTGGGTGTTCGAAGGGCGATCCTCGTTAACGAAACACGATTCCCTCCCCCGATCCATGGATCGAGTCTTTCTCTCTCTTTCTCTTTTCGAAAGAAGAGAAACGATTCTGTACTTTGATGCTCGAAAGAAGAAGGAGGATGAAAACGTGAAATACTCTGACGGTATTTGCGTTTCTCCACGCATAACGACACATAAGGGCGAGGAATCGTGAAGCGAGGAGGAAAAGGGAAACGTTTAAACCGACCACGCCGCTCGCCTTAATTAATTAAAGAGATAGGTCTAGCATAGCGTCCCGGAAGTGAAACGTGTATTAATAAAAGGTAGAATCGGAGGATCGTTTGTTAAGATTAAATCAATCGATCGGAGTTAGAGAGAAGGGGATAAGAGATAAACATTTTCTCGTGATAAACATTCGGATCTTTTTGAGGAACGGTCGATCGTTCGTATGCTCGAGAAATATTTATCGAAATACTTTACTTTTTCTTACTCGAATAAAATTCTTGATCGAAGACATGTTCATGATTGTAACAATGTGTAGATTGAAAAAAATAATGATTCTATTCGTTGAATCAATTTATCAATTTGATTGGGATAATTAATTTGATCTGGGAACAGAGGATCGATACGTAGTTTGTACGAATGGTCGACTGATTCGACTGTGTGACGCTTGGATTCTATTTAAGCATGATCGTTAAGCCGATACGAACCAAATACTGTATACGTGTATATATAATTAATTTATTATCATGGAACGTGATGGCTACACTATTGTATCGAATATGCATGAGCATTGGATCAATCATCGGGAAAAATTTGAAATACCGCTTGGAAATACTCGTTCAATATATCTCAATAATTAACCGGCAATTATAATTCGTCCAATTTATAATCGATCGATTCGAGTTTCATTCCCCCTGTCATCTGTAATTCTAAATTGAACGATTCAACTTGTTTTTAAAAAAAAAAAAAGGAAAAAAGAATAAATCGCGAATAAATCTTGTCGTTCAAATTATTCGAAACGCCTGCAACATTAACGCACAACGTTGCTCAACGTTGAAACATTGTTAATAATTATGTAATAATGAAAAAAAAAAAAAAACATAACGCGTGTAAACGAGATCTTACATCTTTTCGTAAAAAACTCATCCCTGATTTTTCGGACCAAATGAAACGTTTCGTTCTCTTGTAATAAATGCGTAAATAACAAATAATCGAAACGTGCCTCTTTTTCCCTTATCAGTATCATCACCTTCTCGTTTTTTTCTTCCTCTTCTTCCTTTACACGTGTTCTCTTTTTTTTTATCCCAATTAGACTAACAGATCTTGTTTTTTCGGTGGAGAAAAATTATAATAATTCTATCCATCCAGTTCGTTAATATAAAATTACCATTTTTCTCTCTCTCTCTCGTAGTTGAAGCTGTTTAATAACCCAACAACTGGAAACTTTCTTGGTTACAACCTTGTTAGTCAAAGTAACAAGAGGAAAGTAATTAGGGAGAGAGGAGGAAAACGTAGATATTTAAAAAAAGTAACGCGACTCGAATCCAATCCATCTTTCCATTTATGCAATCATTTTCGAAAAATCTAAAAATCCTAACGAAAAAAAATTGTTTTCTTCTTTCTCTCCTTTTCTCTTTTTTCAACAAACTTCTCTGGTAGATTAATTATCCTTATAAAAGAAAGTTCTACCGCGGGAGTAGTTGCGGGGATGAGGCCAATTACTCGATTAATAATACGTTAATTAATTTCCTGGCCGCGGAATTTCCTTTCTGCTCGTTTTTTCCACAACCCTTATTACAGACGGTTCAATTGCAAACACGCTGAAACATCGTTTCCAATTAAACGCGACGAGGGTTTTCCAGCAGAAAAAAAAGATTCCTCCAAGTTTTCTTTTTTAAAATCGCTTCAATGTGATTTTCGACGATCTTCTTCTTTTATTCCGTGCACTTGGACGGCCTTCAGAATGACGGCTTTGGTTATTGAAGGACTCGAAAGTCCATCCATAGTGTGGTCGTTGTTTTATCGAGCAGCAATAGTTTTGGAACAGTAATGGTTTTAGTATTTATCGATGAACAACAACTCGTTCGAGTGTATTCAAATGGCCGTTCAACCGTCGTATCTCTCGTGATATTTCGCTCGATGGCCCTCGCCGACACTTGGAACTTAATTCATTGAAATTCATTGAAATAAAGTCATCATCGGGGTGTGGCTCCTCCTTTCTTCTTCTTTTTAATGGTTAAATATTTCGGTAACAATTAAATCACCGGTTCACAATTTGAAAGAAATTATACTGCTTGCGTTATCCATCCAAGAATGACGTTTCAATCCATTTTCAATTCCTGAGAAAAGAAAAAAAAATTGTTAAATTGATATTAAACACTTTATTTTAATTCATATAGCGAGCAAACTTATATAAATTATTTAATTTTTTTTTTTTTAAAGCATTTTAAAACATGCTTGCGTGATAAGAAACAAAGTATCGAATAATTATTCGTAATAAAAACTTAATGTATTCAAATTAATGCTCGATGATTATGCCTTTCTATATTATAGATTCGCGTACATTTATGTGAATATTTATTATATTCATGAGAGAACATATAAAATCCTGTTAATTATCTGGTATAAAAATTTATAATCTATAATTTATCACCAATTTATCTTGAAATTTTTCTTAAATTCATACAAAAACAATAACTTTATAACTTTATAATTGTTTTCATAAAATTATATTATAATAGCAAGGAATAGATGTATTTTCAATATTAAAAAATTAAAATCGAAGCGTAACTTTTTATCTACACGCAATGCCAGTAGCTTCTTTGGATATTCATATATTCTTGGATTAATCGTCTAAAAGATATCAACAAATAAAAATCCATTTATTCTTAATCCTGTAGGATACATTTTAACGAAATATTCGTTCGAATTTCTCTTTCTTTTTTAAGAATTAATTTTTCAAAATAGCCAGTGCGAGAAATAAAAAATTCCAAAGGTCGTAAACAAAAATTTTGGATCTTTAAAGATTCGAAACTTTGGAAAGAAAAATATATATATATATATAGTGTGGGACATGACACGACGTATCGAGATTCAAGGAGCAGAATCCATTAGAAGGAGTTTCTGTACAGAGAGAGATGACCACAAAATTCCTGACGGGCGGAATGTTTAATTAAACTTCGTCAAGAACTTGGAGAATTTCGGACGAGGCGTCACAAAGCTCGTGCATCGCGAGATGTGTCTCCTTTAATAGCAAGGAAAGGTAATATCGGCGATATAACAGTTTTTTTCCCCGCCAACGACTCGTTTAATTAATTCCAATTTCTCGTTCCTCTCCGTTTTAATTAAAGTATTATCACTTCTATATGAAAATATATTCACATATTATGCTCATTTTTTCTCTTTTTTTTTTTTTTTTTTTATCTTGAGACAAGTAAAATTTAGTTATGCGCAACTTTCGTACGAAATGTAATGTATATTGTCGTCTATGCAAACTAATTCCATTGTTCTAGTATAATTCAACATAGAATGCTTAATTGATTTAATTCTTTAATTCATAAGTATCGTATTAGCATTGAAACGGAAATGAAGTCAACAAATGTTGAAAGAATTAAAATTCACCGGGTGATTAATATTTAAGATTTCATGTTCATTTCTTCAGGCTTTTACATTGAATAATTAGTAGTAAAAAGAGGTGTAATTACTATTAATATTTGTTAATTTCGATATAAAAAGTGAAACTATTAAATATTTATATTTTCATACATTGAGGTAGATTTGATGATTCGTTAATCAGAATATATATATATATATATATTTATAAATGTTTTTTAATGTTTTCGAAATCGTTAGAAAAATGTAGAACGAAATTGATAATGAAATGATAATTTTTTATCGTCTAAATAATAATTTATATGATAAAAGATATGGTACGTCACAATGTCTTAATCACACACATTATTTTTAAAGCAATTATTTCCATTATCGTGAATAAAATTTGCTTATAATGAAGGAAATGTAAATTCATATTTACATATACATCCTACGCAAAAATATGCAGAATTCAATAAAATTTAAAAATTAATAAAAAAAACTATGTAAATAATATAACATTAATACGAAAGAAATATGTATAATCAAACGTGAAAGTGAAAAGTCATGTCGATAATTTTTTTTTCTTCCTATAAAAATAAAAAAAAATCAATTAAAAAAACATAGTCGCATAATTAACTGTCCGTATATTATAAAATGATGATCCAAGGATTTATAAATGACATAATCTTTTTCTAGTGGATATACATATATATGAGTCATAAGATCAACATATATTGTATTATCAAAGCAAGAATATCATACAAATCTGATCAGAGTTATTTTAATTTCAGATATACATTTCATGCGATTATTATAACATGAATGATTTACGATATCTTATTTTTTCTTTTTAATGCATTTCGCAATATCACACAAAATTTCAAATTATAATTATAATTGTTATAATTACAAAAATAGGATATAGAGAAATATATAATGTAGTAGTTTCTTTAAGATACGCAATTCAATTTTGATAAAGTAGCAAACATTATTTATCTTATTAACATTGTTATAAAACAAATTTAAAATATCAATGCAACATCATAATCTGAATCGTTGCATAACACGTATCTTAGTTGTTTGTGCATTTCGATACAATAATATTAATTTAATCTCTATTTTCTATATTTTTAACCAATAACTTTTAATATCATTCTAAAAATTGAAATTTTTAATTTCAAACTAAATAGATTATTTAGAAAATTTTTCTAATTAAATATGACAAAAACAAAAACAAAAAGTACAAAAACGAAAAATATTTTCTCCTCTCTCAAAGAAAATTTTATATTTCTCGATAATTATTTGGAATAATTGTCAATTTCAAAAGTCAAATTATTTTTCGACTCTCTTCTTATCTTCGAGGAATCGCTACTTTCGATTCCTAAAATATTTTCTCGCAAAGGAAAGAGAGCGAGTTGGAAATCACTTTTCATACATGATCGGAGGGCAAACGCTCATGGGAACTGTGGAATCTGCAAGGATTTTATCCTACAAGGAAGGAAATTCGAGAACAGGCGGTTCTAACGAACAGCAAGCGTGAGAATACCCGAGGGAGGGAAATAAATAGGAGATATTTCGAAGCGCGGCATAACCATGAGAACAAGCTGCGAAATTTCGCACGATGAATGACCTCTATCTGAAATTCTCTGCTACTCCGCAGCGATAACGCATCAGGGATTCGAATGAATTATCTTTCTCATTACATGGAAAAAGACGAGGATCTCTCATTGATTTGATCCGTTATTAACGATTCTTATTTCTTTACATTCTCTATCAATTTATTTAAGCATCGTTAAGATGTTGATTTACCATTTAATTAAATGTTATTAATATTAATATATTTTTTCTCGAAAGATTCATTTATAATATCATTGATAAATATTCCTGTATATCTTATTTCTTTCCTATATTCAATTTATGAATTAGATTATTTAATTACATTATTTTTATACGAATATATGAATATGAATTTATCAATGGAATTTGAATAATAATTACTGATGATATAAATAAAAACTATTAAATTAAATTTAAAATTGAAATTTTCTTATATTTATCGATATTTAAATCATAATTTATAATGAAAAAATGATTATTAGACTAATCAGAATAAATTCAAAGGTTTTAAACGCGCGATATTTCAATTAATATAAAATATAAATTTGAATCGAAGAATATAGACACAGGTGAGATAGAATTTATAATCACGCCTGCGCTCAGAAAATCGACCTCTCGAGCCATTGATGTAATCGCAAGCGCGAAATATGCGCAAGCGTATTATCCACAAGGAATCCATTATCAGCACAGTGAATTTTATCGGACGCGTATAGTTGGAGAGCAAAAACTTTACGTCGAACTTGAGCTTTGAGCCGCTAGCCAAACCGTGTCGCATCAACCGTTCGTCGTAATCAAGATTGAAATATTCATTCGCGTGTATAAAAGAACGTAAAAAGTAACCGCGCGTACATAGGCGAGCAGAGGAAACGGCCATTCTCGAGCAACGGGCGTACGCGATAGGCACGTGGACGATACGAATCCTCCGGAATTTTTCTTTCCCAGTGTTAACATGCCACTTGCCGGGCAAACACGATGTGATTTTTCGTCGAATCGAAATTTATAAACGATACGATACAATGAGTGTGACAAGTGCCAAGAATTGTTATATCGAAATATTCTTCGACTTTTATTTGTACGGTAATTGTTTTCGTTGTTAATCTGCCGCGTATATTGTGTTATCGACGGTGGTAATTAAATTCCATTGAATTTTTAAAACTGATCAAAAAATATCAACGATATTATCGAACAAATAATAATAATTGAGATTGTTAAAAATTGAAAATGAAAGCGAAAATTTATATTTTATATTGGATTGAATTAATTTCATTAATCTTTTGATTGATAAATTTTAAGGGATAAAGATCAGAAATGTTATCGTGACATCTTTTCAAACATAATAATAATTATGTTTCTCTTTTTAATATTTTTCAATTATTTAAAATTAATGAAGATTTCAAATATGTTTGCAGGATAATTATCAATCTTGTGAATCATCGAAATTCGAATACATTTTATTGTAATAAATAAATTTTTGAAATCGAAATCTTAATAATGGGTGGTAGACAACACAATAGGAATATTTTCAGTTATGAAACATTAGTTCACGCAATATCTGGTGCTGCTGTAAGTTTAAAAAAAGAATAACAAATAAACAAGTTTTAAAAAATTAGAAAGCTTACTTAATAATTTAATTTTTAATATTTTCAGGGTGGTGTCGTTGCCATGGCAATGTTCTTCCCTCTGGATACAGTACGAAGTAGATTACAACGTAAGTTATATTGAAATATAAGTTATATATTTATTTTATAAATATAAAAAAAATTCTGTAATAAAAATCATATTACATTTTTACGTATTTATTTATATATTGAATAAATATTATTGAAAATAATCGATAAATAAAAACGATAGATTAGAATACTTACAAGCGTTTGTAGCATAAAAAATTAGATTAACTTTCATGTCATCAACTGATTACATTAATGTACGAAATACATTATGTAAAAAAATATATTTATATTTTGTTATGATAAATCTTAATTTAAAAACCAATATTTTCCTTTTTTTCTAGTTGAAGAAGATAGAAAATCGAAAAGTACACTGGCAACAATACGCGATCTCGTCGAAAAAGAAGGACCGTGAGTTTTTTTTATTGTACACTTCAATTATTAAAATAATACATCGCATCTATTATTATTAAAAATTTACATTCTTTCCACAGAGAAACTTTATACAGAGGAATTATACCTGTTCTTCAGAGTTTGTGCGCCAGTAATTTCGTTTACTTCTATACATTCCACGGTTTAAAAATGCTTAAATCGCAGAGAAAGCAATCGGCTAAAAATGATTTATTTCTTGCATCGATTGCAGGTAAATACGTAACAAAAAAAAATAATTATTACTTGAGATTCTATCAAGATAAAAATTTATTATTTCAGGCGCGATCAACGTTCTAACAACGACACCATTATGGGTGGTGAATACTAGATTGAAGATGAGGGGTATCGATCATACACCGGAAAGAAATAACAATAACAAGTATAACACGTTATACGGTAAGTTTTTTAAAAATTACGTGGATAAATAAATCGATATCGGTAAAACAAAATAGAAAAAAATGGCAAATATAATAGAAGCTTATCATATGATTAAGTAAAGTACAATGTCTAACATTTGACGTATGGAAAATAAGCGTCGGAATTCATTTTCATAAATATGAATTCATTCGATGAAAACATTCTACTTGAAATAAATTTATCTATAATACATACATTTAGCTGGCCTTATACATATATGGAAATACGAAGGAATAAAAAGTCTTTGGGCAGGGACTTTGCCAAGCTTGATGTTGATTATAAATCCAGCCATTCAATTCATGACTTACGAGGCTATCAAGAGAAGAATTTGCATGTCTCTAAATAATTCACAACCATCTGCTTGGGTTTTCTTCGTTATCGGTGCCGTAGCGAAAGCGATAGCAACCGTGTTAACTTATCCATTGCAATTAGTTCAAACGAAACTGAGAGTGCGTATTATATATTTTTTTTTTATCATAAATATAAATCATTGTTTCATCAATTTTTATAAATATTATTCACACGATATGATTTTTAATTTTAGCACGGTCACAAATATCCAAATCTACCACCAAACGCTGGCATTTTAGAAATCCTGTTTTACATATTAAAGTAAGTAAAATCTTATTAAACACATGTATATTCATATTTAATGTTATATTTGAATTCTTATTTGCAGAAAGCAAGGATTAATAGGATTGTACAAAGGAATGGAAGCCAAATTATTACAAACCATTCTCACGGCGGCGTTAATGTTTTTCACTTATGAAAAAATTTCAAGATTTGTCTTTCACATTCTTTTGCATAAACCGATATTGAGATAATAAGTTTTTCACACATTGGAACAGTGTTAATGATTAATGTTAATATTGTTCCCCGTGTAAATTTCCGCTTATTGTATAAGTAGTATATATAAAATGTGTAATGCATAGATTACGATAAAGATTAATTATTTTAAAATTAAAAATACTTATTTATATGTAAGCGAGGAAAACGCGTTAGATTAGATCGAAATTTTTTTAGAAAACATTTTTTCATATAGTAAAAATAATAGGGAATAAAAAATTTATAGAAAAATATAAATTGTATCGTATTTTTCGATATTTATCTTATTAATACAACTCGTTTGCATAGGGCGATTAACGAGTCAGCATTGGAATGTCATGAAATAGGTGCTCTCTTGTTTAACCACAAGTCTCAAGTCACGTAACAGGAAAAATATCCATCAAACTTTATCCGTATATCCGGAAAATGTGAACTCAAGTACCGAGAATACTGGCGAATCTCAAGAAAACGCGCTTTCGGTTTCAGTCGCATTTTCGTCGTCAATCCAGTCACTCCATATCGCCTGTGTCGCAGACGCGAAAAATAGATTCAAAATGGGGCGATAAACAAGCCGAACTAATAAATCCTATCAATCAGAACAGTTTAACATTGAAAAGGATTGAACAAAAATCAACAAAGGCGATCTTAAAATTTTGGAATAGACTGAAGCCTCGCAAAAGCGCGAGGAAGAAAATAGAACCCCCTGCGAGTAAACCATTACCTTCTGCGTAGGTTAAAAAAAAAATGCCCGATGAAATTTGATTGAATTCTTTTTCCTTGATTCGCGCTGATGATCGTATTTATAAAAAAAAAACGTAACGATTAACAACGTGAAATGGAAATTTCGTTTCAGATGGAATTTTAATAATGTTGAAAAAAAGATGAGCGCTAGATCACAACGTGGGAATCACGACACGTCGGCCAGCAAACGACTTCACAGCCCGCGTGTCAATCCAAAAAATCGCGGACCGAGACCTCACATAACGTACGATTACGATGCTGCGATCAGTCAACCGGATGTGCCGAGTTTGATCGATTATAAGAAACTCGGACGTGGGGCGATGGTTAGTGGAGTCCTGCTTAAAAAGAGAAATTTAAAAAAACGAATTAAGCCAAGAAAGAATTTTCAGAAAAGATCACAGGAATCGAAAATGAAATCGTTGGCCCAAAAGAAAGGTATACGATTGCCTGGTAGTAAAACCGGGAATCCGGCGAACAAAACGGTCGGCTCTTCTAATAATTTCGACAAGGATCATGTCGATATAAAAGAAGATATTATCAATGACACCATCGACGATTTGTCAAACATACTGAAGGTTCGTACTTTTTCTTCTTTCTCTTTAAAATTTCACGAATTTGCAAAATTTATCATTTATATATCGTATATCTCTTTGTTTTAAATTTAATTTTTTTTTCTTTTCTTTTCCAAGTACTTATTTAGAGGAAGTTAAGAAAATCGTTTTTAATTTGTTGTGTAAATGAAGTAGAATTTCTTATTAACTTATAGAAGAACTTGTTACTAATGAATGATTAAAATTATTTCGCACAAGGATACGACGATAGAGGCGACCGAGAATGAGAACGATAGTGAAATTATAGAGGAGAAAATAAAAAATCCGAAATTAGACGATTTCGAATGCGTTGCAACAAAGTCACCAATTACAGTTAAGTGCAGTAAAATTCCTCGCGCGAAGATCACTATTTTTCCGGCTCATACGCTTCATGAATCTCACGCGGTAGTACATTTTAATTAAAGATAAAACTCAGTTAATGCATATAACATAAATGGATTAACATAAACGGCTTGAACAATAACACGAATTATTTATACACGATAGACCAAGTTGAAAATAAAGGAATCTCTTCACTTGAAACATCCGACGACCGGTATCGACATGTTAGTTATGCAAATAAGATAAAAAAAAATATAATTATATACCGTAGTTATCTGTCATAAATTTCTAAATAACGATTGAACATCAATTTTTTTAAAGTATCGAGATCACGGACAACGAGATGAAAAAAGGATGCTGCAAAGAAGAAAATAAAAAAGACGTGGTTCGTTTCGATTGCGAAATACCAAAAGAAACAAAGTACGCGTACGATAAACGTGTAGAAATCTATTTGGAAAAAAAAAAAAAAAAGATACATTGTAATGTACTCAGGAGCATTGCATTTTATTCAGAATAGTTTGGAACAAAGATGAGACTTCGACGTTAGAGGCGGATGAAGAGTGTCATGGAATGACGTCGACCGACGAATCCCCTCTTTTCAGCAGCATCGATGATCCCCGTGTTTTAACGATCTTACGAAGTTTGAAACTAAACTGTCCTTGTAGATCGTGTACCGAGCAAACACTCCCTTTGAGCATTCGACAAGAGGATGACAGCGATTTAAAGAGTTCATCTCCGGAAGAAATTAGAAAGAAAAAATGGTTGGGATAATGGTTTACTTTGTAAAGTGAGTGAATGAATATTGCAATGATTGTATACATAATTGTTTCAACAGGTCGTTGAAACATCGAAAGTATGTTTATACAAGTACCGAAGATATGGAAGATATGGTCTCATCTGATTGCAGTAAAAAAGGAAGAAAAATTCGATATAAATCGAAGAACATTCTGAATCAGCGTATTAAAGCAAGTTCGATAATACACACAACTCCGAAAATTTCTCATCGTCGGCGAACAAGTTTTTCCTTTTTTAACACTCTTTTTGATATTGTTTTTTGGCCTTATCTATTTCTGAAAACAAATCGGTGAAAGCTTATTTTTTTTTATTTAAAAAAAAAAAAAAGAAAGAAAGAAAAAAAGAAATAAAAAAAAGAATCATGTTCAAGAGCATGATATTGTCAACAAGTTTCTAAAAAATGAATTTTTATAACGATTTCTTTAAATAATAATTCTCTCTTTGAAAGTATACCTTAAAGCTAAAAACTCTGAATATATCATAATTTATGTACAATATATACGCATCGTTTTTTATGAACTTATATCGAAAATTATATATTATTAATTGATAATATATTTCATTCTTCATATAGAGTTTATAGAACATTTTAGAAAATATTTAATTAATGTATATGTTTAAGAAAATATAATTTTTAATTATACATAGTATAAAATACAAATCGATAGTATAATTTGGGGTTTCACCTCAAATATTTCATTATTTACATACATAAATTTTTTATGATAAAATACAATGATTGCGTTTTACGATAAAGTAAAAAAAATTGATTTCAAAAAAAAAAAAAAAATTAATAAACGATAAAAATAAACGACAAAAAGATAAAAAAAATATATATATATAAATATTCTCCACAATTTTATAATACATTGATTGCTGAAAATATAAAATATTACATATCAATATTTCTTTATCAAATTCCTTTCAATTGACCTACCTTTCTTCGTAGGTGTTGATATACTTCTATGAAGTTTCTTCGAAAAAAATGACAAAGTTAATCTGTCGTAAAGATTGTCGATTTCATTTACCGTGTTTTCTAAAATTTTGGTAAGAGCCTTTTCGCTTTGTACTAAAGCTTTATCGGCGATCAAAGATAAATGCAGATAACCTCGATACGTTAACAAAGAACATCCAATTCCTGTATAACTTCTAAAAAGATACAATGATAAAAAAAAAGTAAACGTTTACAGCTATTGAAATATTTTTGCTAAAATAATTTGAATGAAGAAGAAGCGAATAATATGTAATAAAAAAAAAAAAAGAAATTACCTGTTTGGTATCCAAAAAACAATATTTTTTAAAGGATGTCCCAAAAGTTTCACTTCTTGAGGACCAACTAAATTGCTAAACACCATGGTGCTATGACTTTTTAAGATTGGTCGTAAAAATTTGTCGGGTAGCATAGCTGAGAGATATTTCATTACTAAGAAATTCACCGTGTAATCTGAACTTTTTCTCAGAACATCATTCGCTTTTCTAATATCTTCAAGACGTTCTAGAATTTGAGAATTCTCTCGTGGATCTGCAAGCTGTTTACCCTTTATTTGTGAAATGCAGAGGGGCAGTATACCAACTGAAATATTATTTTGCAAGGGGAAGTTCTCGCTCCATTCTTCGATTTTCATCGGCAAAACAACGCTTAATTTTGTTGGAACGAATTCGTTTATCTGTAAAAATGAAATTAGAAAAGAAGATATTCGCAATATATAATACAATTTTTAAATACAAATAAAATTAAATATATAATTACTTACATTAAGGAAATATTTGTGTAAACTAACGGATAAAGCAGCTAATAATACATCTCCAAATCTAGCACCAGTGATACTTCTTATATTTTGTATTTTTGTAAACAATTTTTGATTACAGGCATTTTTGAAATCGTCTTCAAGCCAGTATGAAACAAACTTTTCGCCTGATAATTCTGCTCCATGGAGTGCGCTAAAATAAAACATTTAACATTCTTAATTGTGAAAAATTGATAAAACAAAAAGAGATTAAAAACTGAACAAACAAACCTCTTGTCCATGCTACGAAAAGCTTGTTGAATCAGGCAACCAGGAAGATTTATAATAATTTTCGCCATTTTCAAACCTTTCTGTATCTTTTTACAAATCATTTCCGAGAAGAAAACTTTTAATCTATCTTGTACCGTTCTTAGAAACATTTTCATTTCGCATTTCAAATCTTTTAAAGTAACATTTTGTAAATATTTCAACCATGTGTTAAAATGTTTCCATAATAATAGAAAAAAATATGAGAACATCGTAAAATGAATAAATGGCATCGACGCCGACATGATTTTCTTTTGAAACGAATTGTTGTCCAAATTATTCTCTCCATTCGCAGGATTCATCAATGATACTATTACATTCTGCTTTTTCGTTTTCTCGTTCTTCATTTTCAAACTGCTATCCAACTGTAAGAATGTTTCCGGAACTGGTTCCTTGTCAATAATAACATCTCTAAAGAACTTTAGAAGTGCCATACCATCGCCTAAAGAATGATGGACGCGAAATAAAATGGGAATCTTGATTTTATTCGTCAAACGTTCCTCCATACGTCGAAGATAATGATGACTCAATCTGGGACAACATTTTCCAATTAAGATCTCCCAGGATGCTGTGTGATTCTCCGGTAATGGTTGGTTGCAAATATTCCATAGAACTTTCTTCAGATGACTATTGTAAATATTATCACAGGATCCGTCGCAATTCGTGCGCTCGTATTCCAACCATCTGATACGTTCTCTCAGATCGATCTCTTCACTTCTCTCCCAGAAATAATAGCCAAATTTTCTCTTTCTCTTGTACAACAGCTTTTCAAAAGACGAGCATACTATGCGATTCCTCACCAAATCGCGAAAACTCTCCAGGAAGTTGATATTCGAGTGACGAGCATCTTTTTCTAAAATCATAAGGATATTATTCACAGAAAGTGCCGATGATTGTTCTACCGCCCAAACGCAGTCCATCCCATCAAGGAGACCCACGAATTTATCCTTTAATTGGATCCTTAAAATGATCTCTATGATACAGCGATATAGATAGGAACATATTAATAATAGAATAACCAATGGAGAGAAAAGAAAAGTATAAAACGCGAAAAATGTTTGATACACTTCCGACATGACGTTTTATATTAACTTTACATTTGTTGATTCTTTTGATTCAAAGTTGAGAAATATTTAATCTCCTTCTATTTTTAATCATACATATTGCTCATACCTGTGAAAAAATGAATTGAAAATAAACGAATCGAAAAGCAAATTGTCAAATAAATATTTATTAATGTAATTATTTATGGGAAATTAATAACTTACATGATGATTAATAACGATCAAATTATCCTGAATTTTCTTAGTGCTGGTCAGCACCAAGTAAGACTAGTCTGAATAGAATCGTTGCTTTTATAGGGAAGCACTTGCCATCGATCGTCGTTAACTTGATTTAACATAACTCTTTTATCCGGTTATTACCTTTAGTTGCATAATTCCGATATTCTTAAACATTGCCCTTGTATTGGCAGATATGATCTATACGATCTTCTTCTTAACCGGCTAGAATTCTGCAACTATATGGTTTTACTAGTCTTATTTTCCTAAGATTGAAACATGAAGTTTCTTTCTTTTTTTTAATCGTATTAAGTGAATAAAACTTACATCTTAAATAAAGTCAATTACTCGAAAGAAATAGTGCTGCTATTTTCGCTTGTTTTACATCCATGTCTGGCTTTCTGAAGAAGAATTCTCAAAAAAGAATTTTCACGAGCCAAACGATCATTACGTCGAGTTTCTTGAGCTAATAATGCATCTTTGTTAGTCATCATAGATATCCCAGAATTTTTTTTCAAACCTTCACTTTTTGCTTTTTTCAATGCATCCTAATATATAATTATTCTGCAATTACAAATCAATATTTCCTATTTAATATTTATTCTTTCAATTATTTAAACCTGCAACGTTTTGATAGAACCACGTAACAAAATTTCTTGTTCATCCTTCCTTTTTTTCAAGAACAAGTATTTTTTACAAATATTTTCTACAGCTTCGTTTCGCTCGACAAGTCTTTCACCAAGTGTTAATAATCTTTGTTGAAGATTATTGATCTATAATTGATTTTAATAATTATATTAATTATAAAAAATTGATATAAAAAAAATATGATATAAAATATATATATTATAAAATTTTCTTAAATGCGTATTAAAGATTACCTCGTATGTTTTTTCTTTAAGAAAAGAATTCTGGGAATTGAGTTCTTGTTTTAATTGTTCGTTCTGCATTAATAAAGCATCATATCTACGAAGTTCAACATCAGTGTCTTTTTAACGGTACATTACATTTGCATATATATATTAATTAAGAATACTTTTGATGCCATGTTCTTTGCACTTCCTTCTTCAGAGATTCTGGCAGTACAATGTCGTTTCCGAGACGAATATCCGTAACACTCTGTCGAAATAAATCTAAAAATGTCATATTATTTATATTATAATTATTATTTTAATTATTCATTATTCACCACATCACTTTTTATAATTTAAATATTTTTACATACTGAGCATATTTTTATTGCGTTTATTCGCTTTTCGAAGATCATCCATTATTATTTTATTTTTTGTTTTCAAATTTGAGTATCGTAACCATTGTTCCGCTTCTAAATTACGTGTAATCATGAGACTTTCCTCCAAAGATTTCATTGTGTCGAGAATATTATGTATTTTTATAATATATCCTTCTAATGGAATTATTTTTTGTATACGAGAACCGTCCATATGTTTTTTTAAATTATTGTTTTATGTAACACGAATTAATTGAACATCGACATGAATATCGTGTATTTACTACGTTATTTTTGGGATAAACTTTCAATTATCAGAAATTATCATAATAATCATCAAATTCTATAATTTCTGTTTCTTTTTTTTTTTTTTTTATTAAATTATTTTAATACAAATTTAATAAATTTTTATTAAATTTAAATAATTACATTATAATTGTATCTTAATTTTACGAACACGTAAAAATGCACAGAAAATATATATAAATATATCTTATATTAATCATCACAGACTTATATTAATACATAAAACGTATTTAACACATTAATTTTTACAATTCAAGAAATATTATAAATTATTAATAGAACAAAAAATAACTTTTGCATTTATACAAAGTTGTAAATGTACGAAAATGAAAAAAATATTATCTAGACATTGGACACGGTTCTGATGCGTACTGTTTGAACTTTTCATGAATACTTCTCAAATGATCTCGACAACAATTTCTGGTATCCTCTAATATACTAAGTAAAGAATTCCTTGAATTGCTATTTAAAGCTTCGTTAAAACGTTCCAAAAGTGCACGATCTATTTGCGATACTCCATCCAAATCTGTAGCCATTTCTTGTACTTGCTTGACATTTTCGATTAACGATTCCAACAAAGGTTCCTTCTTCGATTGTCTAAAAATCGATTTGTATTTATCGACTAACTGCTTTATCAACTAAGAAAAGTTTCCTTCTCTCTGAAGGTAACATTTTAAAAGTATATATTTATTCGAAAAAAAACTAAGAAAAATAATTTCAAAAAATAATAATAATATTTTGTAAAATATTGCAATTATTATTATTAAAAGAAAATTAATAATTACTTACAGAAATTTTTGTTCACGTTCGATAATTTCAAAACATATTTCGAATAGCGCCAAACACTCAAGATTGTCTCTGAGATCATATTGTTCCAAAAACTTTTTAAAAATCTCTCTTCCACGAGGATGATTCAACGTTTTATTTATATTATCTGTAATCTGATCTAATTCATCAACACTAAGACCAGAAGTACACTTCCCGATGCAACCGATTGTTCGTTTCGATAAAGAGGTCTGCATATTTTTTTCCACAGGTGTACCTACTTTTCCGTTAGAAATGATTAAACACGTTTTTTTATAATTGATCCATATGTAGTTCGAAATATTTGAAGTATTCGTTATATAATTTATATATATATAATAGTTCGAATTGTCTTTATATGCTTGTAAATATGAAAAATATTTTATATTAAACTTTTTAAAATATGTAATTCAATTGAGAATGCCATTTATAAGAAATAAAAATAAAATCGTTAATAAAATATAACAATTCTTTTAATATACAATTTGTGAACGTTTCTAATTCGTAATTAAATAATTTATTGATTAATTGTATTATAATAATAATTATATTAATTTGATTCAATACTGCAAATGACATAATAAATAAAATTGTACATTTTGTCGAAGACATAACGATAAGTCACAAATCTATGTTCTTATCTAAACTGACGTCATGTGTAGCTATCATATATTGAAAAGAAATTCTTAAAGACTAGAAAGAAAATTGAAAACAATAGACTACATATTATTTTTAACTAGTTTATATTTTTACAATAAATAATTGTAATTTATTGTTATTCTAATTCATTCATAATATCGATTTGAACAATTTTATAGTTTCAATTCACCGTTATAAATTTTTGAACATTTATTTATTAGCAGTTATTTAGTACTTATATAATGGCATTAGGAAATTAATTATTAGTTTAATTTTCACTTCTCGAAAACCACGTGAACATAATAGTTACATATAGATATATAAACTTGGTCGAGAATAATATTGCTTAGGAGATTCAAACAGAAAAGTATTGATCGCAATTTCAACGAAACCGGATTTACAGTGGCTGATTGTCTTAATCGCAAAGATTACTTGTCTCAAAGAATGAAATAGAGAATGAAACGAAATGAAGTTTTAACCGATATGAATTATAACCTTTCATAACCAAATTCATTCCTTTTTTAAAACACTTTTTACTTAATTGTATAAACACTTTATACTAATTGTATTTCATATTTATTTGTAAACTAACATTTCTTAAAAGTTAATATATCACAGATACTTCACTTTAAACATTTAAAAACTTGAATTTACAAAATTAAAATAATTATTACCTAATTTTATTAAATTGTTATTTTGTATATCATAACTACGCACAACACTAATTCAAAACACCAATTATTCACATTATATATACATATTATTTCTGATAACGAATAACGAACAAAAATTTACCCCACTTACTCCTACAATGTCACAGCATAGACTGACGTAACGTATACTTACATGCACCGAAAATATACATATAGCTAAAACAAAACTATATAAATACATCTAGCAAAAAAATATACTTAAAATATTACAAAAATAATATTTATTAAGAAATTTTTATGTTTATATTTAAATGTCTTTAATTTTTATATTTATATCTTCTTTTTCAACAAAAATTTCTAATTTATTCTTTTTTTATCCAGCAATAAATCTACATTTATGATTACATTTTATATAATTTGTTTATTAAGATACAAATGATTATGTTTGAAAAAGAATATTACGAAATTTACGAAAAATTCCAATGTTACTGACGTGTAATTGAATTTGTCTAACATACTAGAAATCACCTTTGTTATTCAAAGCATCATCTCTGAAACAACTGTTTATTCTGAATACGGAATACATACTTGGCAAAATGACAATAAATGATACACAAAGTCTTACAACTCTATAAAAATTATTTTAACTAGTTTTTAATTCTAGTCTTTTATTTTAATATCTATATTAATAAATAATCAATATTTTTATTCAACAAATGATTGAATTATTTTCATTAAATGATTCATTGATTAATGAAATAAATATATCTTAAATATATATTAATATAAATAATATTTATTTTTATTTATTTTAATTATTTGTTTATGCATTATAATATCATTTAAAATTACCGCGGAAAAATGCGCGGGAAAACATATACTTTTTCCCGCCCATTTTTCTATACCATAAAAACCGTTACAATAATAATATGTTCTTAGTATAATCTTATGTTTTTATTAGATATAACGACAAGTAATATGACTAAAATTAATGTTGATCAGTAATACGATAATGGAACAATATTTATATACAACATCAATCCTTTTTGCATTCCAAAAGTCAACAATTCAACAAAATTATACATTTTTCTCACAAACGTCATGTGTGCAATATCATAAAAAAAACACTTTCAAAGAGTACAATTGATAAATACGCTGCATGTCACGGATTATTTGGACGTAATTATTAAAATTAGTTAGAATTGTTATTAGAATTTTCTTTGTTTAATATGTGTTCGCTAATTACATGCACGACAATTTTGTCAGTTGATCTAATGCAAAGATCTAATTAAAACATTGAAACGTTGAGTAACTTTAAAATTTTAATATTATATTTATATAATAATTAAAATATATTTGTAAAGATTCTAAAATATATAAATATAAATTATGGATTCTGAATTTCCTGATCCTGATGAAGAATTTGATTTAATTCATGAGAATGAATATGAAGTTTTAAAAGAAATTGAAGGTATAACCTTATCGTAATATTTTATAAACTTGTGTAAATGATTAGAAAATTTTTTAATTAATTAAATTAATACATTGCTTTAATAATTATTTTCTTTATTATTTTATAATAAATTTTTTGTTATTTGTTATTGATATTTTATAATTAACTCGCGAAATAAATTATAAATTTGAATTTTTTTTTTAGAACTTGAAAAAAGCAATGTAAAAATTGAGAATTTGGAAAAAAAACAAAAAGAAAAAAATAAATTAAATACATCTATACCTAATGTGTATAAAGAATTGAATATTCCTACCTCTAATAAATATAATGAAGTGGCAATTGCTAGCACTAGCAAAACTATTGAATGTAATGATAATTTTGATATAGATATTACAAAAAAAAGAAACTATGATGAATTATTTGGTGATATTTCAGATATGTTAGATATAAATACTTTTGGTATGATTTTTTTTTACATTTACAATATGCAATATTTATATTTAAAAATTATATTTATATTTATATTTATATTATTTTAAAACATACAATATAATAAATAATATTATGATTTATAACTATTTGACTTATGACTATATAACTTATAGTTGATATTCAGGAACCAAAAGATAAAAAACCACGATGGGATCAACCTCAAGAAGTTATTAAAGCAGTATTAGATGCTAGACAAAAATTTAATGAATATAATAGAGGAGTTTCTGTTAATAGAAAACATGCTGAAAAGTATGTTAAGAGAAAATATATCAAACTTTATATTTAAAAGCTATAAATAATTTATATTAATAGCTTACTGATTTTATTTATTATTTTATTAGCAAAAGAGAATCAATATCATTGAGAGTCCCACGTTGGAATTTTGTAGCTGTAACTAGACCATGTGATGCACAACGTATATATATAAGAGTTAAAAGTAATGAACAATGTGAAATAAAAAGAAATATACATTCAATTTCTAATTTATTATCAGTGCCATTTAGCCAAATTAAAGCTGAAGCTGAAGAAATTGTAAGATTTAAAGATACATATTATATATAATTTTTAAATTAATTATTATGTTTTTAACAAAATAATTTTAAGAATTTAAAGTCTTATTACAGATGGTACAGAATGCTATGCGTGCCAGTCGTGAAACTTCTTACCTTCCTAATACAAACATTGCTCAAGATGATGAATTATGGGTTGATAAATATAAACCTAGATCTTATATAGAGTTACTTTCAGATGAAAGTGTAAATAGAGACTTATTACATTGGCTAAAACTTTGGGATAAAATAGTATTTAACAGAAATTATACTCAAAAAAAAAAGAAATTAAATTCTACACTTAATCGTTTTAAAAATAGAAAGTTTATAGATGAAAAAACTTTTAAGGAAGTAGATAATAAAGGTTTTCCAATTCAAAGAATTGTACTACTTAGTGGACCACCTGGATTAGGTAAAACTACATTAGCACATTTAGCAGCTAAACATGCTGGTTATAATGTAATAGAAATTAATGCAAGTGATGAAAGAAGTCCAGATACATTTAGGTAATATAATAAAATAAGCATAAATAAAATTAATATCTTTAACTAAAATAAGATATTGTACAATTATGTATTGTTAAATATAGACAAATTCTTCTTGCATCAACACAAATGAAAGCAGTAATGGGAAGTGATCCTCGACCAAATTGTTTAATTTTAGATGAAATTGATGGGGCACCAGCTGCATCCATTGATCTTCTTCTTAAATTCATACAAGGTAAATTAATTCCAAAAGGCAAAAAAGATAAAATGAATACTGACAAATCTTCAAATATTTGTCATCGTCCTATAATATGCATATGTAATGAACCATATACTCCTTCTTTAAGGTAAATATTTTATTCAACTCAATTATATGATTTATTTATATGTAAAAAAAAAATCATGAACATATATAAATATATATATATTGAATTTATTTTATAGAGCTCTTAGGACTGTTGCACTTATTATATCAGTACCAGAAGTAAGTTCTACAAGGCTGGCAGATAGATTAATGGAAATATCACAAAAAGAAAATTTAAAAGTAAATCCTGATGCACTTTTGACTTTAGTGGAAATATCTGGTTGTGATATCAGATCATGTTTGGGAGCACTTCAATACATGGGTGGTATTAATTCAAAAGACAATCTATCTTTTGCATTAAAAGATAGTAGAAAAGGATTGTTTGACTCATGGAAACAAATATTAACAATACCTATGAATAGAAGTGGAATACTTTCTATTTCAGAAAGAATTCGACTTGTATTAAACATTGTACAAAACGGTATTAAATGATATATTCAACATTTATATATATATAAAACTTAAAACTATATTAATAATATTTATTTTTTATAGGAGAATTAGAAAAATTAGCTCAAGGTATATTTCATAATTATCCAGAAATTTGTAATAATAAATTATATTATATAGCACTATGCTTACAATGGTTTCAATTTTTTGATGAAATTTTATCTCTTGTTGCAAATCTTCAGGTTTGGTCTGTTATGCCTTACCTAAATTACGCGTTTGTTACATGGCATTTATATTTTGCTAAATCAAGAAATGCTAAATTATTTTATCCTTCTATTTTATATGAAGTAAGAATTATGTGAAAATAGAAATATGAAATAATTTAAAATTATAAATTTATTAATAAAGAAATTTCTTTCTTATAGATGAATCAGAAACATGCCAGAAATATTGGAATTCTATCTACTATTCAAAGAAGTAGTGGTCGTAATAGTATAATTTTAACAATCGATATAGCTCCTTTTTTTCCGGATTTGTTATCTTCGCGATTGCGAACAGTTTCCGGACATTTACATTCAATGAAAGAAAAGGAAGATATTAGTCGTATAGTCAATATTTTAATTAATTTTGGTCTTACATTTACTCAAGAGAAAAAACTTGATGGAACTTATGACTATAAATTAGATCCGTAAGAAAATAATATATACTAAAATTAAATAAAATCTTAAATAAAATTTATATATTTATTAATTCTTTCAGTAATATATTTGAAATAAGTATTTTTCCGAATTGTAAATATCATCGAACGCTTACATATCCAGTAAAACAAATACTTGTTCAAGAATTAGAAGCCGAACGATTACGACGAGCAGCAAATGCAATAAAAAATGTAACAAAATGTACACAAAATAAAAACGAGAATGCTATAAAAGAAAATACGACAACAAATTCAAAGGAAGATCTCGTTACTAAAACATGTAATAATATAATTAGCATAGAATCTAAAGAAGCTCAAACAAAAGAAATCGTAAGTGTAATATTTTTTATATTTTTATTTTTTTCTATTCTTTTTTTTTAATATGAATATCAAAAATAATGAAAATTACAGAAATATAAAGATTTTTTTGGAAGAGTTATTACAGTCAGTCAAGATAAACAAAATAAATATGATAAAGAAACTATCAGTTCGCAAACTTTTCTATCAAAAAATGATGTATGGTTTAAATATAAAGAAGGTTTTAGCAATGCCGTTCGTCGCAAAGTTATAATGGAAGATTTACTTTAAATATAATATGGTAATATATTTTAATATAATCAATTCTATGATTTTGAAATATTTTTAATATTTATATTATAATTTATTTATAAATAAATTTTTTGTTACGTTTTTATAAATTGAAAAATCATAATTTAACTTCAGACTTTAAAAAATTAATTTAGAAACAAAATATATATAAAAATTATAAACTCATTTCCATAAATTAGATATAAGAATCATTTATATCTAACAATTTCGTCACAGAAAAGATACAAGAATTTTCTTTCACTATTTTATTTATATTTGCTTTTGGCATGTAATCATAGACGAAGTACGAAATTAATCGAATACATATAAAATACTTTGTTTATGTTATAATTTATATTCAATTCATAATTTTAAGTTTTTATAATATTACTTTTTTAATTATTAAAAGTGAAAAAAACTTTTAAAAATATGTTTGATAAAGGAAATTTAAAATAAAATATAATTAATTTCTTTCTAAATACAATTTTATTATTATTACTATTGGCTGTTAGCATAAAACCCATATAAACTTAGAATTATATTTCTAACATGTAAACGTCATATAAAATATAATATATTTAAAATATATCATTTTTTATATATATTATATCATACAATATAAAATATATGTGTAACACATAATAATGTAGAATTATATTTAAAATATATAAATAGGATATATAGAAATATAAAAATATATATAGGATATATAAAAATATATATAAATATATCAATATATATTGAGATATATTTTTAAAGTTATAAAAAATGAAAAAGATAAGTTTAAAGAATAAATCATTTATGCAAATATAACTTTTTTTTATTTTATAAACGCAGAATAAATGACGCAGATCATTATAAAAATAAGATTACAAAATATAATGTTTTACTTAAATGCACTATTGTGCAATACAACAATAATAATCTAATATGATTTAATTATTACAAAATTCGTATCGAGTCAGCAACTATTACAAACGCATTCACACATTTTTTCTTTCTTTTTTTTTTTCTTTTTTTTTCTTTTTTTCATTTAGTAACTAATGGAGTATCTTTCATACTTCGTTCGTTAAGAAATTGTTATGAAATATCAACTTATAAACACATTTTTTTTTTTCTTAATATCCAAATATTTGTTTTTTTTGGACATAACAAGATTTAAATTTTTAATATGGCTGAATTTTTTATTCACAGCACAGTTATATATATTTTTCTTAACCCTTAACAAAAATATTTTCAAATTCAAATTTGCATTTTTCGATAGATAGATTGGCACTTTCCTTTTAATTTCTATTTTATTTTTATATGTATATTCAAATTTAAACAAAATTGAAATAATCGATGAAGTTATTACATAATAAATAATAAATTTGTTTTTTTATAAGTTTTTAAGAAGAACTAAAAATAAAAATACAAAAAAAAATATTTACGAATATAAATTCTATTAATAATTTGTAATTAAATATATCTGCAGTGAAAAATAACAGAAATCATTGTATTTAGAACTTATTTTTTTTTCGTTAAGGGTTGAGATTTTTTTTTTTGTTAAATAAAGAAACAGAGAGCTAAATTCATATCTTATTAATCCCGGTCTCCAATATACAACTGGAGAAATTTTATATCTCGGGAATATAAAACATTGTGTAAAATCATTTTACTTTTTAACAGTTTTTACACACAATATCATGTTACAATATATATGATACATATATTTTTGTCCGAACTATTTAGAACAACTTTTAGTTCTAATAATCTTGTTCGCGGAAGAATATTCAGGCCTATGTGTAAAATCATAGTTTGTATTATATAAATAAGGATAAAGAAAAAAATAAGAAATAATGAAGAATGTATACCTTTAAAAGATGTTTCAGACGTTTCGTTTATGTTTTTAAATCGAACGAAGTTGTACATGAAAAATTATGTAGAATTATGGTGAATTTAAACTTTTGCCTGCCAATGCAGCTGCCTTAGAAAGTACTATTTGAATATCCATTGAAGGAAAATTCTGAAATAAAAATGTAATATCATAACAAAAAATTAAATAAGTAATTAATAATAATATTATTGTTAAAGTATTATTATTATTAAATACAGATGCATTTTTATATTAAAATTTTTATATTATATTGAATATAATTCTTATTTCAGAGAAAATATTTTACTTGTAAAAGTTTAACATTTGTAGTGAAATCACCAGCAAGTAATTGGTCCCTTAAGAGTCTGAAAAGTTTAATATAATTAAATTATAAATTATATTTACATATATTTAGTATAATAAGTAATATTTACAAAATCATGGCACAACAGATATGTATCAAAAAGCTGAATCTGTTTTCATCAGCAAAAAGAGAATCCCAAATCCTCATAACATCAGGTAATGGAAATTCTTGTGATAGAAGAAGTGTTAACCATCTAAAAATATTTTTATTTATATAAATATTAATCTCTTTTTCACAAAAAAATAATATTAATTATAATATTAATTAACTTAATTTACCTAAAACTATAATATTGTGGACATAATTCTTGTTGATGTAAACGCATCCAAATTTCAGGGTCATTAGCTTTAACTTGAGCTGTAAGTTTGCTCATCATCGAATTTATTCCGAATTCGGCTTCATCTAACGATTTTATGAAAAAATCACGAATTTCACTCATTAAATTCGTAAAGCAAAAAAAAGTATCTGCTTCTGCATGTTCTACAAGAAATATTTATATAATAAAATATTTATAAAATAATCAAAATTTAATATAAATATTTTTCCATAATTTAAAAATACATTCTTCCATAAAAAATATTTATACCTCTCCATTTTTGATCTGGATCACAAGCAAATGCATGATAAATAGGACCAACAATTTCATTCATGCCTTGCACATAGCCCTGTCCTGGATTTAATTTAGCATAAAGAAAAAGTATTCTTTCTAAAACTTCCCAATGTGCTTCACCACCTTCTGCAAGTGGTGCATAATCTTCTGCAGCTTTTCTGATAGAAACTGCTATCTAAAGAGAAATATAAAAAAAATTGTTTGATTACACTAATCTAAGATAACAAGTTGAAATAGTTAAACGACGTTACCTGCTACTTTCCATCAGCATAAGAATGTAAAAATATAAGAATATTAGTACCATTAATTATTTATTATCATTTATAATTACCTTAGTGACACCAAGTCCCTTTCTTTCAACATTTGCACTTCTTAAAACTGTATGTTGTACTCTAGAATGTAAACGTTTTTGTCCACTAGCATTTACAATCTCTTCTCGAGGATAATCTGTACCTTGTTGAAAAAATGATATGTCTGGGCATAATCTCCTATAAATATAATTTATTTCAAATTCCTAAAAAAAGGAAATTATTATCGAATATGATAATAAATTTACCTAACATCTTTATCTATTTGTAGGAGAACTTCATTATCCTTAAAATAGGTTTGCCATTTACTATCAGGGTTTAAATTTAAAGGATGATCATGAAGTGTAACATCTACACGTTCACCATCACTATTTGCTTCACCTGGAGTGACAATCAGATCCTCTGTAAACCATTTTTATTAATAATTAATTTTTTAGTTACATTCCTTATAATTCTGAATAAATTAAACTAACAACTTACCAATAAAGGTTTTATAAAGTGTTCTTTTACGTGTAAGTGTTTCTGACCAACTGAGTCTTGTTGAAGGTAAATAATTTAATAAAAGTTTCCAACACAAAGGTCTTAAACCTCCTTCATCTGGTATTCCTATAAATAATTATCATTTATCAAACAATCTATTAATTGATAGATTAATAATAAGATATAATGTAGAATAAAAAGAAAAGAATAGAAGTTTTAACTCATAATTTTATAATATTTAGAATAATAAACTATATTGATGCAGCACAAAGAAAATTAAGATATATATATATATATATATATATATACATATAGATATATATATATATATATATTTATTATATATATACATACATATATATATATAAGATACATACCATGGAAGCATAATCGTTTGAGACTGATGAGATCTATTTCTTCAGCATTCAAAATATCATCAAATTCATTTAATCTAAAGAAAGAGAAAAAAAAGAAAATTTTTCAACTGAAAATTTTTAAATTAACTACTTCTTGTTATATTATTACCTTCTTCTCAAAATACTCATCGTGGATGATGTACGGCACATGCAATACAGCTTAACAAGAAATTCAGTACGTTCTTATCGGCATTCAATAAGCATGTGGGCGTACAATGATATCCACTTCTCACATTATTGTCAGTGGTCTGCCAGATTGACAAGCGAACTAACAGCCATTTTACTCTTTTGCACGATCAACCGTTTGTTTACATTAAATAATAATTCAAGAGTCTTATATCAGGGTGTGGAGAAATCGTTCTTATCATTGCAATATGGCACTTTATTCTCATGACTATAAGCACGAGAACTATAGTTTCTGCATGTGTTAATTTGACTCTAACCTAACCTATTTATGTATCTTTTACAACAATTCGGATGAGAACAAATTTTTCTCTCGCTATTGATTTAATTTACTTTTCGTGACATTATATCACATAGAAAATAATAAAACGCGATATTAAATTATAAAAAATTTTATGAAGTCAAATTATTGTAGTTATAATATAATTGAAAACTCATATAATAAATCCATAAATTGGAAAAAAAATTAGGAAAATACGAAATATAAAAGTGTTTAAAAGTATTAAAAAATAAACACAATATTGAATTTTTACTTTTAATTTTATATTTTCATGTGCAATTATTATGATACTATATTTAAAGTTTTGTATTATCAATTCTAATTACAGTTATAATTTTAAATAGAATATGCATAATCTTCTAATCGTAATCAAATATCAAATTAGTGGAATTATTTAAAAATATGATCGTCTAATTACTTTGAAAATTAAAAATTAAGAAAAAAAAAATTGTCTTTACAACGTGAAAAAATAGATAAAAGAATTTTTAAGGATTGAAAAGTTTGAAAGGAATTTCTAAGGATAAGAAAGACAGAAGACAGGCTAACATTGTTTATTACTTTTTGTATTCAAGGTATCTCGAATGAATTATTACAAGCAATAATATAATCAAAGGTAATGAATAAAAAGCGATGAAACTAAACATCAGACGTTACATTTCATTCGTTATTGGTCACATTATTTCATTCTCGATTTTATTCGCATTTTTACGGTTCTTTTTTCTTTCTCTCTTTCTTTCTTACACACACACTTTCTCTCACATACACACATTTCTTTCTCTCTCTTTCTCTTTCTCTCCATTAATAATTTGTACTTCTCTATTGGCGCAATCCTTTGCCTCTCTAGTTTCTAAGAAACCGGTTGGATTGCTTCACCAACGTCGACAGATTTGCGAGGTTTTACTATACGTTATCTTTACGACGAGATAATAATATCCATGAAACGATGCAACTCGATTCATATGGATTACAGTCTTCGACATCATTCGATAAACAAATTTTATGGAATAAAAAGCAGAAAAGTAAACAAGAATTACGATACTGTTGTATCGTGAATTAATCGTAAAAAAAAATTTCTGTTTGAATAATTCAAAAAATTCAAATAGAAATAGAAATTTGAATTATAATTTCGTGTTAAAATTATCTTTCTTATAATACATAGTAAGTATCTGGTATCACTTACAGTATACGTATCTGATATTATTTATATATATATATATATTTTTTTTTTTTGCGTACAAGGATAAATCGAACAGAAAATAAATCGAGTCGCATCATTACATTATCAACGACAAATTTAATTGATTGTCGTCGATATTATCGCGCTCGATTCAATAAAATCTGGTTGATTAACAGTAAAATGAACATTTAGTCGTAATAATTCTCTCTTTTTTTTTTTTTTCTTTTTAACCTGTTAATGATTATACATCTAGTTAGTCTTTCTAAATGGTTATTTGGGAATATACAAAGAATGTAGAAAAAGAAGGAAAACTAAAACATTTCTCTTCCTATGAATTAAAATGCTTCGCTTTCGTAAATATCTAAACGTATTTCCTGTAATAGCTAGAATCGCACAATGACGATTTTAAGACGTATCTTCACAGGGAAGCGATAAAGTTCAATGCGTGGACATAACCAGTGCAGTTATATAAGAAGGGTTCGAGATGAAGGGAAACGAGGATCGTTTTCCTGACTCCGTTTCTTTTAGTTGAATTTCTTCGTTTTTTCATATATTGTAATTATCTCTCTTAAAAAAAAAAAAAAAATAATACCAAGAAGAACAAGATATAAATAAAATTCTGCTTTGTATTTTATATTTGAAATTTTTAAATTCTTTCTACGTGAAATTTTGTAATTATTTTTTAATTAGAAAATAGATTAAATAAATTTTAACGAAACACAAATTAATAAAAAATTAATATATTTTTAAAACTTTTAATCTTATTAAATCGATTTATTGAAAACTTAAAACAGATATGCTGATAATAGTGAGAGTCAAAAAATGAAAGGTGAAGCCCTCGTGGCCCTTTAAATACGACAGGTAAAATATTATACAGACTTAATGAGGCACGTCTTAAAATTGCCAATAGAAATAGATGGATATCGCTCGGTTAATATTTCTTCGTACTTTTAATTGTAATGTAATCGTTACAATGTTCGTACAACAATAAAGCAATATGCAAATATTATGAAGACTTTTTTTCTCGAAGTTAACTGCTCGTGTGGCGCGTTCCGTGCATCGCGCAAGTGGAATTAATTACCATTAGGTATAACAATAAAACATTGCACTTGTTCACCTGTTCCCGTTATATTTCTCTGTTTTCCTCTCATTTCGTATTTTTCATTATTTAAACTTTTCGTTCATTTTCATCGCGATTCATATTCTTTTTTCTTTTTTCTTTTTTCTTTTTTTTCGCGCGTATTCGAAAACGACACGAGGGAAACCGAATTATGATTACAGATGATTCGACGATTTCTTCCATATCCATTTTATTTATTTACTTTTTTTTTTCTTCATTTTATTTTTCCCCTTAATTCTTTTTATTGCTGATCGTCGCGGTGCAACGTTTCATCGCTGTTTATATAATAATATACGCTATTTAATGTAATAAATTATCTTTTATATAGTGGAATAATATATTATCCGACGAAGATAATACATTATTTTCGAATAATTATTTTTTTCTTGAAACGCGTGCTTGTAGCTTGCAACGCATCTACAAACACGCGTCCTATAGTCAAGTCGTTTTTCTCGCGAGTTTATTTCCTATTTCTATTTCTTTTTTTTTTTTCCTTTTTCTTTTTTTTCTTTTTTTACTTAACATTTTTTTTCCTTCCTCCCTTGTTTTCTTTTTTTTTTTTAACCCTATACTTTTTCTTCCCTCTACGCTTACACACTAACAGAAATGTCTGGAACGTTTCTTAGCGGATCTTTGGAAATAACCGGACTTCGAATCCGTTTCGATTTTGCACGAAACATCCGGTCCAAGCTTCTTCTGACGTTTTTTTTTTTTTTTTTCTTCTATTTGTCGATATAGTAACGAAATACAGCTTAACTCTATCGATCGACTCGAACGAACGTCGGAAATCATTGGATGTTTGACTCGACTGTTTGCGAGGACTCATCTTGTCTTTCCACGTTGAAGAAGTTTATTTTATACGCCTTTTAATTGGCCTAAACTTGTTTCAATTTCAATATTATATTTTTTTTTAATTTCTTATTTCTATGACAATTTTCAAGATTCTCTATGTTTCATCGATCAATGATCGAACGAATTTAATTTAAATTTAACTTAAAAAAGGGTTAAGTATCTTAATTTTCCATTCGTTCGTTCGAATCGTTTTCAGTGCAGTCGTGTGTTTCATTTATTATTTTTTTAAGTTTTATTTTTTTTTTTTTTTTCCTCCTTAATTAATTATTACGACGCGCGACGCTTAGAATATATCGTTTCCGTTTACTCTATCCCTTTTTTCTTCCTTCCCTCCTTTCTTACTTTTCATACGCAATTTTTTTTTCACACATAGAACGCACACACGTACACGTACACATACACATACACGCTTTCACATTACATATGCATTTCCTTCCTTCCATCCATTCTTTCCTCATATTTCTTTACTCATATCCATACCATGTATTCCTATCTATGTTCACGTTCGTTCTTCTATTATTTTTCTCTCAACTGTTGTAAAAGAAGGAACGCGGATAACTTCTGGTTTCCAAAAACCTTCGTATTTTTTTTTTCTTTTTTTTTGCTCTTTTTTGTTTTTTTTTTTTTATTTTTTTTTTTTTTTACGTCGAATCAATAATCTCGACGATCCTTTTCTTTAATATTCTCGTGACCGAAATAAATCTTCTCTTCGTTGGAATTTATTACCACGATTTTAAAGAAACAGATATATATATTGTGTGCCAAACGAAGCGTGCTACTCTTTAAACCTTACAGAATGTCGCGAATATTTGTTAAATTCATTATTAAATCGCGTGATGAGAAAATAAAAAAATGTAATTATAGAAAATTTCAGAAAGAAGCGATTCTTTTACCAATTTGAAATTACATTTCGCAATTGTTTCGATTATTTTCTTTTTTATCCATCTCTGTTTAATTTGAAGAGATGCATTGACTAGAAATTTAACAAAAGTATGTTTAAATGCTGATGAAAAAAAAAAAAAGAAATTGTTGAGAAAAACAGAGATGAAATTTAAAATTTCGTTTCGTTATTCCCTTCTTGCTAATTCGAACATCGTAGGTTTCAAAATATCATACGTTTTTAAAACCTTACATTCTCATTTTTTTTCTTTTTCTCTAACTACGAGCAGCTTAAGATATCCATGTTCTCAACATCGCTTTCGTTTTTCATAATATCGTTTTATCTTCTAAATTTCCTGCCTGTTCCTTTTCACCCTCGATTCTTTTGCAGATCGACGAAAAATTTCATCATTCGAATTCATTCGAAGAAATATTTAAAATATTTTTTGCAATCTCCGCTTTTTGCAACCGCGTTTATGAATAATTTTCATGATTTCTTGTTGCGAGACATCGAAATAAAAAAATTATAATTATTATTACATCTATTCTATAAATATTTTTCATAGAAAAAAAAAGAATTTTTTTCTCTCATAAAAATCGGCTTACTTTCCTCGATAAATAATTTCCTATTTATACGAGAAACGTTTGTCCTTCATCGAACCAATGATTCAAATTTAAATTGCGCTTTCCTCGAGCGAGCAATAAAATTTAATTGGATGCAAATCACACGAAAGTTAATAAAGCTATAATGCACAGTGTACGACAGCTTTTTATGCTTATTCGTATATATAAATCTAGATATAAATAAATGACAAATTAACGACGACTAATGACTTCATAATCGTAATCGAAATATTACGTTATTACAAAGAATTTCGTTATTCTTTTCTTTCTTCACTCTCCTTAATTCTCCCCTCCTTTTTTTTTTTTCTTTTTTAATCCTCGTCTCTTTGCGAATTTTAATTAAGGCGTGAGATCACGTGACTCAATCTGTTTCTACAAATATTCCGCCCCTGTCGAAAATTGTCTGGAAAACGTTTATTAGTCGCAAAAAAATCTTTGCAATCTTTTGACAATTAATTTTCCACTCGAAGGAATTCAACGTCATTTTGATAATGCACGCCGATTGAGATAAACTCATAGATTTGAAGGTTTCGCAGGTATGAGAAGTTATAAGTGAGAAAGACGCGTGATCACGACGAATGTTTTCGTCGAAAATGCGAGCAATATTAGGCACTTAACATTGTCGCCAGAGACACGTTTGTTACATGCAATTTAAAAATTAGAGCGATGAATTATGCATAACTTCTCAGAAAATGAAATACTTTAATATACTTCCATTGCTGATCCATCGAACGTTTCGCTATTCTAAGTCGCAATTATTATTTATATGCAACGCAAAATAACAAATGTATGAGACAACGTATATATAAATACACAGAGTTTTAAGTAAAAATCACTTTCAAAAGAATTAATTAGAAAAGAAAATATTGCAATCAATGTCTTTCGCGAACGTTAATCTCGTCGAATTAATGCGGGAATTGTGTTAATAGTTTTATATTGTATCGTATTTTTATAGAATTGTCGTCGAAAGATGAAAAACATCGGGAAAACTTTAGAATTGCGTTTTCGAATAAAAATTCGCTATTCGATCGATTTTTCTAACGTGAAAAAATGTAAAACATCCACGTCTAATTCATCTTCTATATCTGTTATCAAAAACCTTGTAAAATTTACAAAACAGTTGTAAATCCTTCACCGTCAAATTACAGATAACAACAGTTATTTCGGTTATTACGAATATTAAATATACCTAGTATCGAGTCGATCGCGATATCGGCACGTTCAAAGACGCACGGAAAGATGATGCGTCTCTATCTCGAAACCAGTGGACAAGGTCAGGCAGCCCGAAATCAAGTGAACAAGAGTCATTAAGATTACAATAAATTAATGGAGGTATTAATTTACTACGTTCTCACCTTTTTAACGTGAAAAAGATCGATATATATCGCTTTCTCCTTCTTTTTTTTCTTTTTTTTCTTTTTTCTTTTCAAAATTCTATATTTAATTCAGTTTAGAATTGTAAACGCCGAGTTAGAAAAATTGTAGCATGATAGAAATTTGAACCAGAGTTGAAGAAATTTCTCAGAAGAAAGGGAATAAAAATTAATTTTCTTTTATAGTTTTTTCGATCGGTTTTCCCATTATCGTACAATTATTATTCCCTTTCAGATTGAAGTTCAAAGGGACAACAGTCTCTTCAGATATGCATTAAAAACCAGTGTTATTTAAAATCGGGTGTTTTCTATTATCAAAAATTCTATTTCTAACAGGTATACGTTCTTCCTTAATCGAATACCGATTATTATTATTATTATATAGTTGTTGGCACTAATTGCCCTGTAAATCAGACATTTTTTTTTCGATCATTGAACGCAGTCTATGGTGGACACGTAGTAATTAAATCTCCAAACGACACGCACGCATACATTTGCCTCTTTTTTTACACTTTTTCATTTTTCTTCTCCTCCTTTTTTCTGTTATTTCGTTTGTTTTTTCCCTTTTTTTTTCTTTTTCTTTTTTTTTCTTTTTTTTTTTTTTTGTTTTAACTCTACAGAACGTGCAACTTTGAAATTGAAAATTTCATTACTTCACACATCGACAAGAATACTGTTAGTTGGAAAAAAATCGAATCATTTTTTAATCGAAGCTTAAGTATCGAAATAAAAATGAAAAATAATTAAATAGAGAAAAAAAATTTAATCAACGAAAAACGTAAGAAATACTTGAATTTTCGTTTCTCAATTTTTATATCGTTATTACTGTATTTACTATTTATTTAGCAATTCATTTTTCTCTATCAAACATCGGTGATTTTTAGTTTTACTTTCAAAATTATTTTCATTTTTTTCCTTAACTTGCAGTAATCAAAAGGGATTAATAAGAGTTTCCAAGACAATACCGATATTACGGATTTATTATTTTTTTTTTTTCTTTTTTTTTTCTTCTCTTACGTGAACATTTGACAATAAAAGAAACATGTTTTAACAGAAATATCGTTTACGAAAAAAATAAATAAAACCAAAAACATTCGAAGAGTTTTACTCGACGCGGTTATCGATTACAAAATAAACCTTAAGAATCCTAGAAATTAAGAATTACGACTTAATTATATATATATATATATATATATATATATATATATATATATATATATATATATATATATATATATAAATATATATATATATATATATAAAAAAAAAAAAAACGGAAAAAATATCTTACGACAGTATTCTCTGCGCTGTGCGATCACTCGTTTTTTAAGCTTTCGTCCTTAGATTATTTATTTATTTATTTATTTATTTATTTTTTAAAGAAATTATATCGATATAAATTTCCCTATAACTAGGAGTCGCAAAATTTTGAAAAAAAAATGATTGTAAACCAATCGTACGTTACAAACATTTTTTCCTCTCTCGACATAATTTATAATTGCCTTTTAAAAGTATAGTTTCTCATTTTTTTTTTTTATATAATCATGATAGATTAAAATTTATCGTTTGAACAATTATCGTTTTCTACAATTTTTCTTTTATATAAGACTGATTCGAACTAAATTCATATAACGGTTAACAATAATAAACGACGATTTCAAAGAAAAAAGAAAAGCGGGAAAATGAGGATTTTATATAGCGTTAACTAGTCGAAATGGACATCGTGTAATAATAAGAATGAGAATAAGAGTGAGAATAAGAATAAGAATAAGAATGAGAATAATAATAATAATAATAATAATTATAATAGTAATAGTAATAGTAATAATAATAATAGTAATAATAATAATAATAATAGTAATAATAATAATAAAAATAATAATAATAAAAATAATAATAATAAAAGAATAAGGATAACGTAGCAGTGAAACAGGAGAATTTCTTTAAAATCTGGTTTGTGTAAATGTAAATAGTAACAATTATCGAAACAGTTTTAAATTCGTACTCGGATATTAGTTAATTGTCTCTCTTCCCTTTTCATACATACGCATACTATCGTGTCAGTTTAATCAGTTTGTTATATAATTTAATAATATACCTAGTATGTAATCATTCGACTCAATGGCAGTCTGTTCTTATTTGATGTAGGCGGCATTTGCGATATTTCTTCGTCAATTTTCTCTTTCGGTTTTCTCTTATTTTTTCTTTTTTTTTTTATTTATTTTTTTTTTTTTTATTTTTTTTTTACGTTTCATTCTATTTCCTTGTGATATTTTTCGTTTTATCTCTATCGTATTATTCCATAGAAATGCAGACGCATGAGGCAAACATAGCTTAAAGTTGAGGAACTTTTTCTTTTTTTTTCGTCCATTTTTTTTTTCTTTTTCTTTTCTTTCATCAATATATTATAACTCTCCTCGTTACAATTATAATTGATATTAAACTCGTGGTGGAATTTCGATTATCTTTCGAAATTGTCAGAATTTCTTCGATTTCCGTTCGAACAGTAACAATAAGATCTCGATTTGAACATTTATTTGATCAAATATTATTCGATGATTTTCACCGTTATATTTCAATATATATATTTTGTAATTCAAAAATCTAAAGAATTAATTGATTTTGCACTTAGATTTTAGACTTATTTTAACAATTTTCAAAACTCAAGATTAAATTTTAATCCATCTCTAAAGAAAATATATATTTTTTCTAACCAAAAAAAAATAGTAATAATAATAATAAATTAATACGCATATAAATTCGGTTCTTAGGAATTAAAATTATATCCAATTAATCTCATTCTCAAAAAATCGAAATTCCACTGTTATTATTTAGATCGAATTTTTATCCGTGGTCTGTCTCGACTTACAATTGTGAAATACGCAATAGTAAAGAAGAGAAAGAAATAATATTCTTCCGATAATACTGTTACAATGTCCTTCGTTATAAAAGTTTGCAATCTTTCATCCATTCTCCTCGTGTTTGTGTGAATTAATTGGACGGTGTTTCGAACGGATCGATCATTTCGATCGATCTTCTCAAAAAATTATTCGACGATCCTTTTTTTTTTTCTTTTTTTTTTACGATTCTACCTGTTTTGTTTTAACATTTGCGAGCAATAGAGATCTTGAAATTGAGATTACATTGATGTCTTTCATTCATATAAATTCATTTACTTGATTTCAGCGTATTAAGTTTTGATGACAAATATCAGTGTAATGTCTCGTCTCGAATCGAATCTTTGAAGTAAGAACTTTCTGGCTTCGATATAAATATCGATAATAAAAAAATTTAAAAGGAAATATTGTGAATATCGTCCGATGTTGTGATGCGGAAGAGATGCGGAACTATCTCGAAAAAATTGTCTTTATCTTTCTTAATCTTCGTTACTTTAATTTTTTGTAAAAAAAAAAAAAAAAAAAAAAAGGAAAAACACTGTACTCTATTTTGTCCGTTTGATTCCTTCGTTTTTATCAATTATTGGAAAGAAAAAAAAAAAAAAACATTCCCTGGTTCCATTTTTACAAATTAAAAGTAATCGCAAGTCTAAAACGCGTATAGATGAAAGAAAAGAAACGAGAAGAGAGGGAGAAAGAAGAGAAAGAGAAGAAAGGGAAAGAAAAAAGGAAGGAAACGAAAAAGAAAACAACCGAATCGTCATTCTCTCTCTCGTGTTGAATGAACATCGATATTTTTTGTCGCTCCAACCTACGTAAACGCTAATTCAATTCTATCAAGAAACAAGAATCCTATCTACGGAACCTTGATCATTGCCATACCCTTAATTCACTTCTTAATTCGCTATTTCTATTTTAAACTCTCGTACGTTTACACCCACTTTCTCTACATCTACAATATCTCTAACATTCTTCTTCTTCTTCTTCTTCTTTTTCTCACAAATTTTTAACACCAGTTACGCTCAATTACACTGTTCTTCCTTCTTCTTTTTCATTCCTTTCATACAAATACATTGTGACAATACGTTCTATCCTTCTACGTCTTACGCTAAACGCAATCTCTCTCTCTCTCTCTCTCTCTCTCTTGCACCGTTTCCATTGGGCCTGTGGCGACCGAAAGTACATACACATTTTTAGAAAAATAATAACGATACTCGATCGATATTCGTCCACGCGAAGGCAACTCGTTGCCATTCTTCTCGAGTCGATTGTTCTCAGTCTCATTGCTCATTGCGAGTCCATAGTTTAAGTAGTAATATCGTAAGAGATGGAAAAATTCGATAGAAAGCACGATTGCCGATTATTTTTTTCTTTTTTTCCTTACAATATTACACGAAATTCAAAAAAATAAAATTTGAATTTCCTTTCGAGCGGATCTTGAGAGATACTTGAGAAATAGAAATTGCTCGCTTCCATATTCTTTTTCACCGGGATTCGAAGAAATGTTTGTTCGATTGTTTTCTCAACGTGTGTGGACGATCAAAGAGAAACGAAGCTTTCAGTCGTCATTTGCCACTAAAAGATCATTAAATCGATAATTATCCTTAACGATAAACCTCTTGTCCTCTAATTAATTCATCGCATAATCGCTCGCTATCCGCACAGCCACGCTCGCCTAAAACGTTAAAAAAGGATTTTCTCCTCTTCTTCCTCCTCATTTCTCTCTTTCACTTTTACCAACTCTTTTTTATAACCCCTTATAAACTCTACGTTCTACGTTTATATTATATTATTCTTCGTCCTCGGCCTCGTCGTTTCTTTACTTATACATATATATATATATATATATATATACTTTTCTTTTCCTCTTCCTTTCCTCCTCCTCTCCACTTCTTCTTCTTCTTCTTCTTCTTCTTCCTTTTTCTTATATTTTCTTCCTTCTATTTAGCGTTTCATTGTAACAATGATTAAACACGATTTAATTTCTTCTTCATTCTTCTTCGCTCTTCTCTCTCGATTCTCTCTAACGCAAAATATGTAAAGATGTTAGTAGGAGCCATTGTTTCGTTTATATATACTTTTCTGTGTATGCGTGTATATATAATTTATATACTATAGTCAACGATAAAAAACTGAAACTCGCCTTGATCGAACGCGAATCGATCATTCACAAGTGATGGAACAAGTAGGTGTATTATTTCGTATCATTCTCTTCCTATTAGGGGAACTCTTAAATGGTGATTCGAACAATTCTTGCTTCTATATAATTTTTCTCATTTCTTTTTTTTTTTATTTTTGTTTTTATTTTTTTCTATCTAATGTATCATATGGATTTTTAATTAGATATCGTTTGTTGAAAATTAACGTAAAAATTGAAAAGAAAAACACGACGACAGATATAAATCCAATCGCGAACGAATCACCATTCAAAAATCCGTTATTTTTTTTTTTTCTTTTTTTTTTTGATCAGTCATTCTTTTTTGCATTTTTAACCGTTCTTTTATTGCTTTTTTTTTTGTTTGTTTGTTTAACCCACATGTGGTGTACTACTTATACGATAGACTACACGAACGAAGAGAATCGTTACTCGTTTCGAAGGAAGAATATTTTATTCTTAAACGATCGAGCAAAACAAAATCGATAATTTACCACACATGGGACGCTGACGTGTATTTCAAATTTCAAGTGTTTTATCTCTATATTTTTGATAAAACAATTTACAATTAAATCGGAAATCAATCTAATTGTGTAACAGATTTATGTCTCATGATTTATCTCGTCTCCTCTTTTCCTTATCATCAATTAATTATATAAATTTATTCAAATTAAATTTTCATCATTACGTATAGACACATCGTTTCCAAATTTTTTTTTTTTCTTAGTCATTGCATAAAAATCAATATTTTATTTTAATTTAATATCTATCAAAGATATTTATATGCCTGGAATTACTAAATAACTATATCTATAAAAGAATTTTAGAAAAATCTTACAAGAGCAATAGGAAGCAGCAATAGGAACTTATACTACTTCAAAAGATAATAGATAATAATTATTATTATTTTCGAAATAATTAGTTTCTCCCTAATCAATAGGGGAAAAAAAAAAACGATACGAGAAAAAAGAGAAATATATTCAAAAATATATTCACTTAAATTTTAAATTTAAATTTTTTCCTTTCTACTTAGAACTATTTATTATTCTTTTATCTCACTTCGATTAACGGAAAGCTAGTTTAATTCGATTATAATCGAATATTCGATTATATATCCAAAAAAATTCAATTTGAAAAAATAAATATATCTTTTTTGACTCTTTATCTTCTCTTTCTAATCTAAATATAAATACCGAATCAATAATTTAATTTAATAACTACGATTTTCTACGATTAAATATTCGAATTTAAAATCTTTATCTCCAATATAGTTATTTAATAATAATAATAATAATATTAATAATATTAATAATAATAATAATATTAATAAACGTAATAAACTTAATAATTGAAATTTGGTCTTTTTTAAAGCGATCTTCGAATACTGGGCAAAATACACGTCAACGCGTTTCTAAATTACAATACAATACGAAATCATCTTCACATGGAATACATTACGCAACATTACGAAAGAAATGCACCATGATGGGGTCACCTGTGTCAATTAACTCAATCGAACTTCCAACTCTATACATATATATTTATACGACTTTTTTCCCTAAGAACTTCGTGAACAAAAAAAAAAAAAAAAAAAAAAAAAGAAAAAAATGGAAAGTAGATGTGCGTTTGTTTGTTAAAAATGAAACCTCTCTCTTTCTCTCTCTCTCTCTTTCTCTCTCTCTCACACACACACAGATACACATACGCATATACACATTCTATGTTTTTCCTCTCTCTTCTCTATTTACGCTTCCGTTAAATATTCGAAGAGATACACAGCTCGAGACTAAAAATGAGATTTTGATCGAGTCGATGCGAAACCTTAGGAAAGTCGAGGCTCTTTCCTTTCTTTTCCCCCTAAATGCTTAATGTAAAAATTAAATTGTGTAAATGCGTTTCACCATAGATATTTCTTTTTTTTTTCCTTTTTCTTTCTCTCGCGTCTGTACGCTAATTCTCTTGCGTTTTCTCTTCTTACTTACTACATTCAAACACGATGCATGTGCGCAACATTCTCGTATACGTAGTACGCGCTCCTCCATAATATTAAATAACCGTGGAAGCGCTCGAATATCGAATTTATACGTGTTCCTTGCTATGCAATCATATACGTATATACGATTTTTTTTTATTATTATTATTTCTTCTTCCCCCCCCCCCAATAATAATATAATAATTATTTGGAACGTTTTTGCCATAAAGTTTCCTTCTTTCTTTCTTTCTTTTTCTTTTTTTGCAATTCTTCTTTCTAAAGAAAATTTAATCTCAATAATAAATACGACACGTTAATTACTAATTTTAAATATTATAAATTTATAATTAAATTTCGTAAATCGTTATATTAAATTAAACCGAAATAATCACCGTATGAAATAAATAATCACAGACGAGAGAAGAAACTTAACTTAACAATATACTCGTAATTCGAATTTACAATTTCACAGAATCGAGTAAATTAAATTATTTATACATGGAACGATATATATTTATATTATACGCTAATTTAATTGAATTTTAGAAAAAAAAAAACAAATAATAATTATCGATCTTGCTTGTTTGCCGAATATACAATATTCGAGTCGCTTACTTCTTAATAATCGAATCTCATATTCGAACGCGAATAAAACACAGACGTATCGTATAGCAAGAAACACGTAAAAGTAAAGTCACGTAGGATCGAAACGAAAATTGTCGCGCGATTACCACGCGTGATTAAGAGTCGAAAAGAAGATGATGGATCGTAAGCGCGATCGTAAGTATCGAACGATTTTTACTACGGAGAATAGAAGAAATCGTCGAATTTAATTTTCTTTTCCCGCTCTAGAGAAGAGAAACGAAAACAAAGGAAAATCGGGGAAAGAGAAAAAAGAAAGAAAAAGTATAAAATCGAAAAAATCGGTTGGAGAACGGAACTGGTATAGTATAATCTCGTATCCGCTTTAGGCCCTCGTTCGTTCGTTCCTCGCGCGAACAACGACATCGAGATGCTTTTATTATTTTTTTTTCTCTCTTTTCTTTTCTTTTCTTTTTGTACCTTATCCTCTAAAGAAGAGTCTCTGTCTCTTTTTTTTTTTCGTTTTTTTGTTCTTTTTTCTTTTTTTTTTCTTTTCACCTCCCCTTCAAACGAACTACATCCGTTATTAAGTTTCGTTTAGTTACATTTTCATCAGTGGAATTTTTTTTCGAAGGTTTACCCTATATATTTTTTTTTTATTTTATTATTTTTTTCTTTTTATTATATTTTTTTTTTTTTCTATACGAGTTGGGAGAGCAATGGTCTCCTCGTACCCCGTCGCGATGCAAAGGGAAATGTTTTTACAAATGTGGTGGAAACGAAGTGGAAAAACGTCGAAATAGTAGCGTCGAAAATCGTAGAAAAATGATGAACACGTCGAAAATCGTAGAAAAAGTTCTGTGTTGTTGTTGTTGTTGCATTGCGTGAGGTACGAGAAACGTTATATTTTATCCTCCTTCGTTTCTTCTTTCTTTCTCACTTCTCTTCCCCTTTATTTCCATCATTACCATTATCGCTTCTTCTTCTTCTTCTTCTTATTCTTCTTCTACTTCTTCGTCTTCGTCTTCTTCTTCTTCTTCCTCTTTTTTTTCTTTTTTTCCTCTCTGCAACCTTGTATTTTTTTTTTTTTCGTCATCCCTTCAACGTAGTACGTTCCTTAGGTAATCACGTGCTATAACGTATGCAACATCGCTATAATAGGTATATATATGTATATATATATACACAATACAATTACGGATTAGCGTTCACATTTATCATACCGATAGATAATATTAATAACATGGTTGTGTATTTTTTTTTTTCATCGTGTAACTCGCTGCTAACAATTCCTACGTATTCCCTAGCTGCTAAACGTTAACTAAAGTTTCTGCTTAATTCATATGCCAGTGTTTAATGTTTTTTTTTTTTTCTTTTATCTCGTGATTTTTTTTTTTTTTTTTTGCGTCTCTGTCTTTTCGTCTCCGCTTATTTCCTTAAACGCGTACATACCTTAAAACACAAGTCAATATTACATCTAAATCCCTCTCGATACAATAGGCATACAATAGGCATGCGTTGCTCGGAACTCAAATACATTCTTTCTTTCTTCCTTTTTTTCTTTTGCGCTTTTTTTCCTCGTCGCGCTGTTTGGAAAATCGGTGATAAATGATAATCGTATGAATCGAATTGACAATTCACAATATCAATTTGAAACGAGAAAAAATATATATATATATAAACCAAAAACAGGACGCATGTATTATTATTACGCTTGTTCGGTTTGTTCTTCTTCGTGTGTGTGTCGTCATAACGTATGACATGTCGATTGAAAAAAAAGGAAAACGTGAAGAAACAGAGGAAGAAAAAAATAGGTGGGAAATAATAAAAAAAAAAAAAAGAAGATGCGATGGTAACGCAAACGAGAGGGGGAAGAGACGCGAAATAAGGGACGTGTTTGCATTCATCGTGTGTGTCTAGCTATAATCTAGCATCTACTTTCCAATCTTTCTTGAATCGCGATTCAAGATAATTTCCCTTTAATGTTTCAATATATTCAATGGAATATTAACAATTATTATTCATCCTTATGTCGGATTGAATATACGACGAAAAATTCGTTTTCTTTAAATTTTTTGCACGATTTTATTTATAATAAATAAATAAAATTCCAATGAACGATTGTTGAAGATCGCGATCCAAAGAAAATTGGAAATCGATAATATAATAGAATGGCTAGTAGAATTCCATTTATTCGAATAATTATTTCAATCGATACTCGATCAATTGTATCATCACTGTTGTTGTCAAATCATCTCCGCGTATCGAATCGTATGTTTCTTTTTTTCTGTTCTTTAATTAAAAAAATCGAAGATGCAGAGAATTAACCAACTCTTATTATTATTATTATTATACACGAATTGCTCGACAAGTTGGGATAAATGGAATCCTAACCCCTGCGTGTAAATTCAGCCGATCGGTGCGTTCAACCCTATCGAATCGATCGTTCCTCCCCTCGAAAGGCACGGGAAAATCATATCGACTCGTTGAGAAGCCAAAGGCTCGCTCGCTCGCTCGCTCGTTCGCTCGTTTCTTAATCTAAGAATATCGTGCTTCGTGTCAAACATGAATTCGGTAGAAAAATGGAAAATCGGGAAAATGGAAATGCGTATTTGCGAGGATCGTTGAAGCGGTGGTGGTTGTGGTGGTAATTGCTCCCAGTGTTTCAGCCTTCTACGTTTCAATATGTATATATACATATATATATTTTTATCGTTTCTTTTTTTCTCTGGTATTTGTTTCTTTTTTTTGGGGAAGGATTTTTTTTTTTTCTCCTTAATTTTCATCATTCGGTTCTCGCGACTCGGAAGGGATTCGGGATCGGGGATTTTTCTTTTTTTTTTTTTTTTGGGAGGAGGGGGAAAGAGAAGTACGTACGAGGGGGTGTTTTAAAAAAAGGGTGTAGACAAGCGGATAGAAAAATGTCCGTCGCGATAAACATTGGATGCCGGAAACAATTTACGAGAAGGGAGTGAACGATCTTTTAATATAATCGGCTGTTTCACGGAATATCAATGAATTTTTTTTTTATCCGATCCGCCACGCTTGTTTTTTTTTTTCTTTTTTTTTTTTTTCCCTCGCGCTGCCATCATCACTACTTATCTATACGAAGGAACAAAAGTCTGGTTTACTCGATATTTGGCACAGATTTAAACGGAATTTCCACCCTGCGTGTTGCTCATTTGCCTAACCTAACCGCAGTGTGCGATGAAGAACGCTTTCCACGCATTCAAATCATTCTTCTTCTTCTTCTTCTTTTCTTCTTCTTCTTCTTCTTCTTCTTTCGCTCTTTCTTTATTACTAATCCTTCTCCCTTTCGTTCGAAAATATTCGATACTTAATTAAAACGGTTCGCGGGAACGTCTATTATTATTTTTCTTTTTCCCATGGCTTTTTTTCTCTCTTGCTTCGATACATATTAATGTGTCAAATATTAAGCATATGGCGTGTGTGTAGTATGTGTAGTTTGCATGTATGTATACATATATATGTGTGTATATATATATATATATATATATATATATATATATATATATATACATATATATTCATGGATTTATATACGCATGCTCATGTGTGTAACAGATTCTGACGATATAGTCGGTCGATGAGATAATATCAATTATTATTATCATTAAATATTTTAATGATTGTGCGGAGAAGATAAAGTCAAATAATAAAATGGTAAAATCAATGGTCAAATGTAATTCGTTTACCAATAATCATCGCCGCTAATTTATCGAGTATACAACAATTGAAGAAATTTTACTTTCATCTGATACTCCAAATCCGATGTATAATGGATACTTCTTTATTCCTAATAAATATATCGTCAGAATTTACCTGTATGTATCGTGTAATAAATCGTCTTGATCGATCTTGTTCGCTCGAATTCTCGCTCGTTTTCGATCTTTTTCTTTTTTTTTTTTTTTCTTTTCGTCGCTGCGAACAACGCGATAAGTCTGTGTTCGGAACGTTGGCAAAAAAAAAAAATAAAAAATAAAAAAAGCAAAATGAAAGAAAGGGGGACGCGGAAGGGAGAGGGGAGGGAAGGGAAGGGAAGGGAAGGGCAGGGAGGGGGAACAAGAAATTAAAAAAATATAATACGGCAAAGTCGTCAAAAGTGTGAACCTTCTCCTCGCGTACTTATTATGTAAGTATCTCTAATATATATATATATATAAGTGGATAGCTTCTTCTTTCTTTCCTTTTTTCTTTGAATTCTCGTAACAATATGTAAAAAAAAAAAAAAAAAAGAGAAAATAGATAAGTATTATGCGCTTGTATACATATATATATACACATACACACATATATATATATATACATGTATATATCTATATATACACATACAGGCACAAATTCGCGGAAAAGGGGATCTCGTACCAATTACACGTCTCACGTATATACGTTATATGTCGTGTGTACATATGTATACATCATCGGTACGATAGTACAGAATACGCAGCCTTACTTATCTATGAATAATTATTAATTGTGGTAGCAATTCATCTTAAGCCTACGAAAAAAGAGAAAAGAAATGATAATATTATTTTATATCCTCGTAACACGAGGAGAGAAACGCTCGCTTCGCTGTCTCGATTCGCGAAGGGATGGATGGATGGATGGATGGATGGAGGGATGGATGATGAGGGAAAATTCGACTTCGATGAAGAGCGACACGAAGGAGCAAATTTATTAATAATAATAAAGATCGGGGGAGACGAATCTTTCGAGATTCATGGGGATGGGTGGAGGGAGAGGGATAGGAGAGAAAGAGGGAAAGAAAGAACGCGATGGATGTTCGCGAGCGGACATTTCTCGTTGTCGAATGTAGAAGACGAAGGGTGGAAAAGAACGCGAAAGTGAAGGAAGAGAAAGAGAAGGAAGAAAAGAAAGAGAGAAAAGAAAGGAGAACGAGACGACACGCCGCGAACCGAAAGGTTTGATTGATATTTACAAGAAGTTAGTAGATAATAGTAATGGCGATGATGGAAATTGGGATGGAAATCGTGAAGTGAAGAAAGGGGAGGCGCCTTGGGGATGGGGGGATGAATCGAGGGAAACATTTTCGACGACTCGGTGGCGAGGATCCCTTTCGTCGAGCTTCGACTTTGCTCCTACCTTCGTTTCGCGAGAGACCGACCACCCTTCTCCTCCTCCTCGAAATAAACTCGCGATCGGCCGGCTCCCTCCTCTCTCTTCTCCCCGCGTTTCGTCGAACGCGGCCTCGTCGATCGTTCGTTTGATTGTCGAAAATCGACGATCGACGAGCCGACTCTTCGAAACCGATTCTCACGTCGAAAGTGCTCTAAGATCTGATCCGATCGGACGATATACGGAATATAGTAATGACAACGATTTCTTCTTCTTTTTTTTGACCGTGGCATGGATGGATCCCGCGGGATGGATCGAGAGACGGATCGAAACGAAGGCGGACACGACGGGCAGTAGGAACATACGGAAACGTCGACCGAACGCAACACCGATAATTAATAATGGTCGGTCGACGATTGCAACATCGAACGCAAGGAGACCTTGCCGAGCGTCTCTTAGAGGAAACGGAGCCTCCGGCTCGAGCGTAAAACATTGTCGCTGAAAAGTATCTTCTTGTATCTTCTTTCTTTCTCTCTCTCTCTCTCCCTCCCTTTCTCTCTGCTTCTCTCTCTCTCTCTCGCATACACACGCTCACTCACTCTCTCTCTCTCTCCCCAATCTTCATCTTCTCTCTTCTACGTACTCGACGCACGCTCTCTTTCTCTCACTCTTTCTCTCCCTCTCACGCGTACAACACACACTTTTTCTCGAAAGCAAATTCCTCTTGATGTCTCGAATGTCGCGTCGCGGGATTTTTTTTTTTTTTCTTTTTTTCGATTGTTCGTTTTAATTCTCGAGCGGAGGCGAGTTTGCCGCGGCGGACGCGCGCGTTCAGTTTGCCGATCGCGACGCGCCTTTCGATCACGAGTGCTTGACCACGATCACGCCAGGCCGCTGTTGGGTCTGCTGTTGTTGCCTGTGGAACTGGAGGAACTCGGCCTGGAGGAGCCGTTGCTTCGCTGAGGCGGCCGGCGACGCGCCGGGCGTCGTCGACGTTTTGCCCGACGTGATGGCCGTTTGTTTATTGGTCAACGCGAGCGGCACGTCCTGGGCCGGCTCGTCGCTGAACAGATGATCTCCTTCGAGGTGGCGTATCGCCTCGACGATCGTTTCCAGATTCTGTCTCGAGGTGTTGGCCAGATAGAGTCTGGCCTGAGGGGAACCGTCGTCCAACGAGTTCGATGGAGACGGCAACCTGAAATTGAAATGATTCGTGTCATTTTCTACGCGGGATCCCAGCCGTTGTCCTTTTTTTACGTTATATTATGAAGAATCCGAAGATGGATATGATTCTGGGACGATTAATGATGTTAGATTTGCGTAATTGCAACGATTACGTATTTATTCGGGGATTGGATAGATAATTGGAGATAATTCGAAAAATTAAAAAAATGATGAATTGAAGATTGTCGGTGGAAATAAATTTCGCGTAAAGTAATTTGGTAAGGTTGCATAAAAATGATTCGATAAAACGTGACCTTTAAACTGGCCGTAATACACGTCTCGTTATCAGTCAAGTGGGATAATATACGCAAGAGGAATCGTTACCAGCGCTTGATAAAACATTAATAAGACAAAGACACGTATTACTATTTACCTTGACATTTACCCTACATATTGAATGCAAGTCATACAAGTATACCATGTAAAGTTCATCGTAAAATTAAAACGCTTATATATCTTATATGCGAGGAGACGATATTAAACTTTATTACGTAATACGAAATTCATTGAAACATTCCCATTAGATATTACGAATTTGATAATTACATTTTTCACAACTGGAATTCAAATCGGAATAAGAAATATTTTTGTATCGTTGGAATGAAAAGAAGTCAAGAAGCGAGGATCTCTGATTATTGACTCGTTGGACCACAGATTAAGATTCACAATGCTGAATAATATGTAACTATTCAATGATAAATCGTCTCATATACCAAAATTAATCATTAATCGAAGATTTTTAATTCTTTTAACACGTTTGGCATCTCCAAACATTCTACATTGAGATTAGAATAAAAATTTCGAGCAATTTTCAAGATTCGTTGTAAATATATATATACAGCACAAGTGTGAAGAATCTTTTTAAAAATGGAATACAAACTTTTGGAAATTGGAAAGTAAATCAACGATTCTTAAAAAAAAAGTTCATACGTATATAATTTTCTAAAAGTTGTGCAAATATATCAGATGCGCATGACCGACTTCTCATCCGTCCTCATTGTTTTCAATTCGAGAAACAAGGAAAGACGCATCGATCGCCTCGTCTTCTTGCGAGCCCCTCGAGCGACTTTCGTCCTTGCGATATCTCTCGGATTATATATATATATATCTACGTTTAAAAAAAAAAGAAAGAAAACGATCGTACAAGGACGAAAATCGCTCATCTGCATAAAATCCTCGACGTGCGAATTGTATTACCCAACGGCAAAATCAAGATTGCCGATCAATCCTAACGAAACGACAACCTCTAAAAAAGAAGAAAAAGAAAAATCTACTTACCTCTCGACCTCAACCTTCGGCTCCGCTTTCATCGCGGCCTCGAGGATGCTGGGTAGCCGCTGCGGTTCCGCGGCAGGCGAGAACGGTCTGGTGGGGCTGGTGGTGATGTACTGGGGTGACGCGTTCTTGAACTCCCCCGTACTCGTGGTGTACGTGACGCGACTCGAGGAGGAGAACGAGTCGCCGGTAGTCTGCTCGTCGATCGCGGAGAACACCTGGTTCTGGCCGAACGTCACGATCTTTGGCGAGCCCGGGCCCGCCTCCTCCTCTTTCATCTCCTCTGGTACCATGTCCGCGGGCTGTGGGGACAGGGGCGGTGAACTTGGATCCGGACTAGACGTTTCCACGGTCTGCGTCGTGCCAACCTGTGCCAAAGACACCACGGAAACCACCTGAAGCGCGGCGACCGCGTCCTCCGTCTCTTGAGCGATCACGTTGTCCGTGTGTTCGATCACCTGGAGTTGGATGACAAATTTTTCTTTCTCTCTCGAATATATTTCTATACATTTCTCCATAAATATTTTTATTATTCCAGATACGTTCTTGGATATACAAAAAAATATATTGAAATATATAAAGTATTTTTTTAAGAGGTTAATGAAAGGACGACTTATATTAGAATTTTGTACATATAATGCGTGGAGGGGAATATTAAAATACCTCGTGAGGTTGGTAAGTGATTAGCTGATTATCTCTAAATCTCTCCGGATACAGTTGATTCTGTATAACTCTCATTTGCTTCTCTAGACGCAACCTCGCGTGACGTTCCCTCTCCAACTGTCGCCTCAGCTCTACCACCTCGTTGTTGACCACGGAATGTCCCTCCGTGGTTACCGTTATTACCGACAATGGTTCAGGGGACATGCTGCCCAATCCTTCGTCACCGCTCTCGCTAACGTGCATCGGTAGGCTAACAACGACGCCTCCTGGAACACAGAGAAAAATTTCGCGCGGGAAATGAGCAAGGAAGTACGAATTTCTTCTTCCAATTTTTTAAAAATTATTCAAACGATATTTCGAAATCCGAGATAATTGTGTTTACTCGAAATACGAGGCGAAAAATATGGGATCTCTTTCTTTTTCTTTTTCTATTCGACTTGAATTAACTCGAAAGTTTAATCGGATCGCGAGGAGGAAAGGGAGGGAAGTTTCGATTCTATCGATCGGATCGCGCGCTTGTTCCTCCTCCGCTCTTGTGCATGGAATAGAATATCCGGAGGGGGGGAGGGATGGGGAAAGAGGAGTCTGCGAGGAATGTAATTACTCGCGCGAAAATGACGAACGACACCTTCTATATTAACTTTCGCCACTGCCACCACTGTCGGCCAACAAATTAAAAAATTCCCCTATACGAAATAATGTTGGCGATAAGTCAGTATCATAAAGCGAGTTATTCTTCGAAATCGGCGACTAAATTAACGATGATGATTCCGTGGATGATGACGTTTTTCGTCTTTCGTCTTTTTTTTCCCTCCCTCCCAATGGAGACAATATTTTTTTTTTTTTTTTACGGCACGATCATTTAAATAAACTCCGTTATTTAAAAATTTTCCTATGATTATCTTTTTATTTATGTATCTCATCACATTTATTATTAATTTTATTATTAATGAATATTTTTACGATACATACTTTATTCATGCAACCCGTCATTTTTATTACAGTTTTAAGATTAGAAAGTAGGATTTTACGATTCATCATAAATTATGATTAAGCGTAAGTATGAAATTAATTTTGATTCGTTTATTTCATTGCTTTTTCATTCGTTTTAAAATTCAATATATCGTCTCGAAGGATTATATAATGTACGTTAATTGACGGCTCGTTAGAGTTGTCACGGGCAAAATTCAATTATCTTCGGGAGGAAGGATGAGGATTAAAAAGATATTCACCTTGATTATCTGGTTTGCGTTTCTTGATCGGAACATCGCCACCCTCGTGCTGATTCACCAACCGTTTCAATTGACAATTCTGTGACAACAGTTGGGTCTTCTCTTGTTCCAGCTGGTATATATATTCGGCAGTCTGCTGAAGTATCGCAGCCTGAAATATAAAAATAATAGTTTTTTTTTTCTTTCTTTCTTATCGTTACTTTATTTGTTACGTCGAAACAATACTTTATATACCCCTAAATCTTTCGTTAAATTATTTCGTTAAATTTGTTTTAACATCCTACTTCCAGACAGATTCTTCGACAGATTTAATAAATTACTCGAATAATACATAATCCTCATACATATTTTCTCCGCATCGATATCCATTCCATCCATATTAAATCAATCTGCTTACTAAATAATTTCTCTACAACACACGACACACGTGAAAAAAATCAATTCTCCGTTTGAAATACACGTACATACACGGAATATCTACCGATTAAATTTGCAACAAATCTTCCATTTTTTCTTTCGAAAGTACACAACACTTCTTTCAGAAATGTAATCTGAAAAGAAACCTCGATCGAAACTACGTTTTCCCATCATGATTTCTTTCAGAAATAAAAAAGAAAAAAAAAGAACAGTTTCTGATTTCCCACGTGATCTTTCTCGGATATAAGAAATCGGAATATCAATAAAAAAAAGAAAAAAGAAAGGAAGAAACGCGGCGAAAACTGGGTCGTGTTGTGTTTAAAAAAGAATCGAGATTAATGAGGTGTAATACAGGTGTGTTTCATAAACGACGAAAGGGGTAAAAAAAAAAAAGGGGGGGTAAAAGATACTTCCTGTTTACATGGTTTAAAGGGGATTTTCTCCGCGCAATAAAATCCAGAATAGCGACGTACATGTTTTATATATATATATATGTATATATTACACGCATCGTACGCACGTACTACGTCGTAGTAAAACATGGCGAAAACAAAAGGGCCAATTGATACCGAGTCGAAGGTAACGGGCTGGCCGTGTGTACGTTTTGCACCTGCCGACAGGTGGTCAACGAACAGATGCCCCTGTTTAGCCCTGAAGCTTCCTCGCGCGATGCACCAGTGTCTTTCCTGTGTTCTTCTTCTTCCATCCGGAGATATGCATTTAAAAATATCACGTACATATATCACGTTTCGTGGTGAATTTGTGACACGAGGAATTTAATTGGATTATATATATTTTTTTCTTTTGTTTTGAGGAGAATTCTTTTATCGTTCTTATTTTCTCAATTATTCATCCACTATCAATAAGTAAGTTCTTTTCTTCTTTTCCATTGATTTCAAGAAAGATTTACCAGGAATCGCCGATTGGTCGAGTTCAACTATTGAGATAAACTGGCGTGCATCTATCACTGTTGCGAAATCGTAGTATCAACACCAGAGTGCGTGAACGTGACGATGAAGGAAATCTTAACGATGCGTTAACGGCGTATCACATTGCGAATCACGCACATTCACAATAAGCTTCTGACATCATCGGTTAAAATCTCCGGTTTTAGATGTAGCGACGGAGTCTAAATAGCGAGCGAATTGAAAAGTTGGGGAAGAAAAATGTTTAAAAAAGGAGCGTGACGTCAAACGTCGTGCGTAGAAGAAAAAATCGTCGCTCAAAGATGATATGTATATATATATCGAGGTATATATAAATATGCAAATGAAAATGGGCGAAAAGAATAGAGGGAGGAAACGGAAGAAATTTGATGAAGGATAAGATTAAAAGGAAACTTGTCAAACGAGAGTAACGAGATAGATTGAAGTGGAGCCTCTTATGGAGAATATTTGAGAGGAGGGAAAGAAACGGTCCACGATGGAATTCAATAAAGGGAGGAGACGAGGAAAGGGAAATATTGCGCGAGGAATGGAAAATGATGTCTCTTTCTTTCTCTCTCTTTCGTGAGATATGATATGGACACGGCGATTAGAGCAAGAAAAGGAGAGGAAATCTTTGAGAAAGAATCATTTTACTTGGGAAAAATTATTATAATTATCAGAAATACGATTTATTTATCGAATTTGAAAATATGTATATATATTAAATTTCTTTTCTTGCGTGTTTAGAAAACCTGTTTATCCTAAAATAAAATAGTATTTGAAAGTTTCAAATGTGTCTCAATGAGAGGTGGACGGAAAAGAAAGAACGAGGAAAGAAAGGGAGAGGAGTTTTAACGAGAGAAAGATGAAAAGAAGGAAGAAGGGTGTCTCGACAATAATATCATCGGTCAAAGGAACCGGATACCAAAAGGAGTGACTCTCTCTCTCTCTTTTATTATCGCGTGTATAAGCGAACGAGATCGATCTTAGAAGCGAAAAAATCGCACTCGGCATCTGTTGTGGACGAAAAGAAAGAAAGAAAGAAAGAAAAAGAAAAGAAACGCTACCCTTGTGCTTCGTTCCTCTTTGTTCTGCAATTAAAAAAATTGTGGAGGATGAGAGGAAAGGGCGGAAATATAATCCGGGATGGAAATTCGAATCCGCATTTGGCGGAATCTGACACTCCGTTTGCAATAATAAATTTTACGCAAGATCGTAATAATAAACAAAAATCTCGATCTCGAGAATTTTTCTTCAATACGTATAAATATGTATATTGTATATCATTCCAATTTCCCGCCCTATTAGTTCTGTTACTTTAATGCTCGCGGAACACCAAAGTAGTTTGATTACGTATCGCGTGACTCGATCGTTTAAATTCGAGGCGAGCCGTTTTTTACCTCCGGACAATTGGCAATGCGAAGGGAAAGGTATAGAAATGTTTGTCGTTCTTTCCAATGTGTTTTCAAGAACAGCGTGATCGGGCTTCAATTTCAAAGGCGTAATGGCGGACCAAATCGTATTATTGCGTGTCGATACGCATTTTCGTATTCAACGATCAGATTCTTTCAGTAATTTACATTTTATAACTTTAAAAAAAAAAAAACGTAAATTATACAACAACGTCTGCACAAAGATTTTTTTAATAAACAATTTTTCTATTTACCTCCAGATCATCGACACTTGGAAGATCTAAGATAAATTTATTTTCTTTTCTTCTTGTAAAATATGAGAGTTTCTGTTAAAAAAGTGGAATTATGGATTTTTTTTACCAAACAATGAATTGTCATTATACGACAAGTGATATGAATACAAAGAAAAAAGAAAACATATATATATATGACAATCGTAAATCGAGGTCGAACCTTGAATATCAATCACATTTTAAACACGATTTTAATTTAAATATATTTGTAAATCATTCGGACGGAGGCAAGCTTAAAAAAGAAAAATTGAAAGTTAGAAAATTAAATTCACCGTACAAATGATAAATTTTTATTCGAAAAGAAGAAGACGAAGAAGAAAAAACAAAAATATACAGTTATTGACCTCGCAAAAATCTTTCCTCTTTTTTTATCGCCATTTCTTTTCTCTCTCTTCCTCTTCACATTTACATATCTACATACTTCTTCTCGAAGAAACTCGACTCTACAGTTTAAGAATCGCGGTTTTACGCTCGCTTTATTGTTTTAGATTGGCGTGACCATCGTTGCGAGCAACGAGGGGTTAACTATAATCGCAGGAATAAACGAGGACAAGACTCGTTTGCTTGCTCGTCCAAACGGAGAGAGAAAGAGAGAGAGAGGGAGAGAGAGAGAGAAAGAGAGAGAGAGAGATAGAGAAGAAAGCAACGCAACGAGGCAGGAGAGAGAACGGTTTCTACGACGATTAGGGAGGCCGGAAGGCCATGTGCACGGTTTCTTCGACCAGAGCTCCGACGCACGTGCCGAAATCTTGTTAATATGCTATTCTGCAAAGTCGTGGCAGGCCAAGGTCGATCCTCGAGCCCGTTTCCTGAACGGACACAGATAGCGATTTATCATTGAGAGAATGAAAAAGAGAGAGAGAGAGACTTGGCCGGTCCGAGTTGGCCAATTTTTTTTTAAATAAATCTCACTCGAATAATAAAATTTTTCTCCAACGACCTCGATCTCGATCTTACAAAATCTTACACAGGATATACAGTTGATACTAAAATTTTTATTTACCAATTTAATTTACCAAGTAAGCCTTTAAACATTCTCATCACAAGAATTAAAGGAGATACATTGAATTAAAACGTCAGAAATAATTTTCAATCAGAAATCTGATCGATTATTATCGAGATTTCACGTAAGCCTTTAAATATTCTCACCACAAGAATTAAGATTTATTGTGAGAGTTAAAGGAGATACATTGTATTAAAACGTCAGAGATAATTTTCGATCGATTATTATCGAGATTTCACGTATCGGCACGCGTCATCCCAGTTTTTATCGGGCCGGCAAATTTTTCGGCCGTATAAATCGCCTATTTTCCCTGGTCCCGTGGTGGAAAAATCAGGATACGACAGCTGTGACCGTGACTGAATGGGCTGACGACATGGCCGATCGATAAGAGGCGAAAGACTAGCGTAGAGGATATAATGCGGCGTGCAGCTGGCGATCGGAGGAAAGGAAAGTTCAACGCGGAACGTTATCCACGAGTTTGTCCAGCTCGTGACCCTACCTGTTCGACGCATCGTTTCCACGTGGACATCCGATTTCTGAAATTAATAACGACGAGGGAGGGAGAAAAGCGTGAAATTTCGCCGTGGAGTGATATCGGAAATTGTGGATTACTATTATATATTCTTAGATGGAAGATATAGTACTTTCACGAGGGATATTGAAAGGCGAATAAAAATTTCGATCGGAGGAGAGATGCTCTTTTGTTAGCATACATATATATATATATATATTTTCTAACTATTTATACTTTATCACGTGCACATGGAGAAATGGAATCTCGCATAACAGGTGTGAGCGATGGATATGATATGAAATGATATACGAGTGAATGTAATTCTAAGAATACACACGAATGCACGGTGTCACGTGGTGTAAAGATTCAGCTTGGAGAGAATATAATTCGCGTATAAATATAATATGCGCCTGTGATCTTTTAAAAATGCGACACGAGAGAGAAACGGTGTCACGTAGTGTAACGTAGACAGAATCGAATTATCTAATAGATTCTATATGATCCTGCAAGAATTAAATTCCCTTGAAAAATCGCGAGATATCGAAGATATTCGCGGAGGAAAAAGAAAAAAACAAATTTAAATTACGGCCATCCAAATTTCTCACAATACGTAATTTCCTTGATAGATGGTTCACAAACGCGTTTCCAACTGGAGGAAGGGATCCGCGTAAAATTAACATTTTCTTGGGGGCCATTCATAACCGCGGCGGTTGTAGTTTTAGGGGGTTTTACAACAGGCCCTGCCGCGCCACGCCGGCCGGATTTCATTGCGTTCTCTCTCCCCATGCCCCTCGGTGAACCACTAATTTCCCCGTAATGCGTGGATTCGCAATTAGCCGTAAATTTGTAGGCTTGGCCTTGCCATCTCGCGCAAACGTTTCCACATTGCATTTATCCATCCTTCTATATTCTTTTTAACGATTTTCTTAATCTCCCGATAATAAAATTTTTGAGGATGGATTTAATCGAATTTCGAAATCTGTCGAAGGATGACAGTACTCGATGAGTGAATCTTCAGATCGTACGAGAGACGTGGATATAATAACACGCGTTCGAGAAATGAAACGAAGGGTGGGCAAAGTGGAAATAACAGGTAGGAGATAAAAATACGATCCCCCCCCCCTTCGGTTTGAAATGCAATCTTGCTTAGCTTAACGTGAAACGCTTTACCGGCCACTGTATGGTCTATTAAAGCGAACGAGAATTGCAAATTACCTGCATTCGTTCGTCTGTCGTGGCACATTGCGGTCAAGCGTCCCGGCGCCGTCAGACGATGCCGCAAATGCGGCGCGCACACCTCGCCAAGCTCCAGAGCGCCGCCCGGAAGCGTGCACGAATAATACGAATTCCTTCTTTCTTCCAAACCCTTTCCTCCCTCCACGCCCCTTTTTTTTTCCTCCACGTTCCAATTCAACATTTTAATATTCCCCCTCGAATGCGAGAAATGCAAATTGTGCGAAGGAATTAATCGATGCGAGACGCCATCTTTTCCTTTCGCCCGATCTTCCTTCCTCTTACTCGAATATATCGCAAACAAAATACCAATCTCTTTAAATTTCACATTCGTTCGATTCAAAATAGGACATTTCAGACATTCTTCCCCGAAATTCCTTTCTTTCTTATCCTACTTGATTCGAAAAAAAATCAGATTTCGAGGGGAAAAACGGGTGGAAGAAACGGGTGTGTACGCGTTACATGCATGCGCGAGGAAAGAAATAAGAAAGGAAGGAGGGAGGGCTGTGCGGCTGGCAGAGAACCGGACTACAGTGAGGGGAGGAGGGGGGGAAACGTTATGCAACTGCATTCTGAACGTGGCGTACTCCCGTGCATACGTGCACTCGAGGACATTACTCCCTGCGTGGCGAGTCCCGCAGCCCGTTTCGGAGCTGCGCTCGGCCGATCCAAAAACCGCGGCGATGGCCAAAATATCTGGTCAACCCGTGTGTGCGTGCGTGCGCGCATCGCCCAGCAAATCGATGCCCGATGCCCTTCTTTCGAAAGCGGTTTCCATCCACTTTTCACCACCGTCCAATTCGATTATCCCTGCCAAACGATCCAGACCCGATTCCTCCACTTCTCACTCGCCTCCGCTGTCTGGCGCCGTTTAAACGCCCTCCTGCATCCACTTTACCCCCCCTCCCCGTATACGAGATCGAGATGAATTCTTCTCGATCTTTTTCAAATTAAACTTTTATGCGATTATATTCGAGTGATTATTCGTATGAAGTTTTCAAAACGAACGGAATGGAATCCGTTTAAAAAATATTTCGTGGATATATATAATTTCCATTCCAAGATTCGAGCAGTTAACAGGTATCTGAGCCATAAGAACGCAGAATATATGTGTGTGTGTGTGTGTGTGAAAAGTTGGAACGGACAATTCGCGCAAAATTCTACCGTTAACGCTAAACTAACAGGAATCTAACGTTCCACCATTTAACGCATCATCGTCTAAAAGGCAATGGAATGCGCGTTCCCAGACACGATATACTGGGGTACTCATATTATGCCGGTTGTATCCATTCTCGACCTTGCACGCGGCTCCGTGATCGTCTTAGAAGGGTTCATTAACATAAATACATAACGTTCGCGTAACAACATTCGCGACGTGGTTCAACATACCCGAGAGTTGGCCGCCGTTAGAGCACGCCGACTCTATAAAATGTAACCGTGCGGAATGCGCGTGGGAATGGAGGCGGCGCAGGGGAAAAGGGAGACGGCGCGAAAGGAGAGCGTGGCGGTGGCTGATCGCCTGTGATCGTTTCCATTATTTAAACACTCGAAAAACCATTAGTCTTTGCGTGTTTTGCTTCTCCGCTCTGGCTTCCCTTCCTTCCTTTTCCAACGTCTTTTTCTTCTTTTTCGATTTGATTCAAACGTTGCATTATATTTTTTCCCTTATTCAAAAAATTATACACGTAAAATCGTGGAATATCATACACGTTCTTTTTGTGTTTCTTTCTTTTTTCTTTTTACTTTTTATTCGCGCGCCGTTTATCGCGATCAATTCTTGGAATTTCGGAATGAATTTCAAACGAGAAAGAGATAAAACGGCGAGAGGAAAGGTTGACGCGGATCGTTATCGATTATTTTGAGCATATCGATGACTCGGCAGAGGTGACCTCCTCCAGAGGTGACGAGGAGGAATCTAGACTCGATCTCGAATCGCAGACGATAGGATAGAAATTGTACATCAAATTTTATACACCGTAGATAATTTTAAAAGTTTATGATAAAGGATCGTTGAAAGCTTTTTAATATAAATACGATCTTGGAGAATGCAAATAATGATGACCGTTCCCCTTCCTCGATTTTAATTGAAAAGAGATATTCGAGGAAGGAAACTTTAAATATCCGCTTATGAATTATTAAAAAAAGGATTCAAGCGTGGAAATATCACTTTTAGAACAACAATTTACAATTTTTTAATAAACATCACATTTTCCACGGAACGATCTAACGCGTTCAAATGATTATTCAATCGGAATAACTTCGATTCAACGCTTATCCGAGATTAAATCTTACATTAATAAGAAATTGTTGTATATTAATGTTACGTTTAGAGAGAAGATGCCTGTCACTGTTAATCATTTCGCTCGTTTATGCTAACCGCTCTTTTAATGAGATTTTAATGCCTCCCTGCGAGATCAAGTTTGCTATTTCAAGCTTGCTAATTCCGTCTGCACGCGATCGGTCTTTTTAATTCGAAATTACGTCACGTGTTTATCTTATCGGGACGATTGAGAAAAACAGGCAGTTTGTTTGTTGTTCTCGGGAATTAGAATTCGGAACGGAGGAGAATATCTCGATGATTAAAATTCGCGAGAGACATCCTCGAGAACGATAAACTGGATCGACGAGCGTGATATCTTCGACTGTTGTTATTCCCTGGATTTAAATATTTTTCCACGAAACGATTCGAAAGCGTCGTGGGATATTCTAATTTCTAATTACGTAAGAAAAATTCGGCAAATAAGGCAGTCTCTCGACTAAAGATAACGGTGAAATTTCTTCGAGTTGATGCAGCTTAGAAGAGAACTGTGTTCATTGTCGGAGGGGGAAGGGATAAAAAAAATTTCTGGAGAAAGGAGAAATTCTCTCCTGGGTGAGTGTACCTTTCTTTATTCGCATAAATCTAAGCTCTCGTACCGAGGAGATGATAATACAGTTTCACGGTTTTTTTTAATTGGCCCGGAGAGACCGGGGTAAAATATTTTTCAATTATGCTACGGGAGCAGGAAGTATTTGAACAAGAAGTATTCGAGAAGAAAACATTTGAACCGAGGAAAAAGAGAAGAGAGGAAAAAATAGAAAAGTGAGGAGCGAGAAAAAAAATAACATAACCGTGATACACAGGTGACTTGAATTGATTCATTCTGCCGTGAACGCGATACTGTCGTACGTCTCTGAAATTCGTGAATCGACAGCAAATGTTACCCTTGCAAATATTTTTATTTCGATATATACGCACTTATCGTCATTTCGCTTCGTTTATTATATTTGAAAAATCGTACAGGGTTCAGATAACATTTCCATTTTAAAAATATTATTTATAGGCATGTAACGTATCGTGATTTTTTCGAAAGGTGAAAATTTTTCAATACAAACATCGAAGGCAAATATCGATATCCGTTTTTAATATTTTCATCAGAGAGAAAGAATTTTTAAACGCTCGATCCCAATAAAAAAAAGAGTGCGATAATTCTTTCTCTAATCTCGAACGAATTAAATCCAGAAAATACAAAATCGATCTTTCCCCGACGATTCATCCATATTAAAAATTCTTCCTTTTTTTCTTTCCCTCGTCTCGAAGAAACGCTTCGAACGTTCGTTGTCAAAACAAACAAACAAAAAAAAGAATTCGTAACTTTTGTGATCGAGCGTGAAACGTTGATGAACGAACGAAAAAGGGTGACGGATGGAGGGAGGAAAAATGGTGATGGGGGCGGGGAAACGAACGCCATGGGGTGAGAAAATTAAAAGAAAAAACATCGGGATGAGAAATATACCTGACACTTTAATCCTGTAGAGACTGCGGTGGGACAACTGTATTCCCAGGAGAGTCAACACTGATAGCAACGGCCATGCAATTACCGGCTTCAGCCCGAGCCATGGAAAAGCCGGTAATTAGTTAACGTGCTCCAGATTCGATGTTTGAGCAGATAAGCTGACAGCCTGACCGCGGATGCATGCGATTCATGCGGCTTGATTCACGGCCATGGTCAAGGTCGCCTAGTGAATTCCATCACCTATTGTGCCGGGCCAGCTGCGACCTTTCGCGCAATTATATCAATTTCCACCGATATCAAACCGGAATCCGCAGTGCAACGCATCCGATTGACGAAGCTTTCGTCTCGCGAACCAACGATTGATTTAGGTTATTTATTTATTTATTTATTTTTGCAGTTGGTATCAGTCTCTTTCCATAATCGAGCGGAGAGAGACGAATATTTTTCTAGAAAGTTGAAATTTTTATAAGAGAAAAGAAACTTCATTATCGATTTATCCATCCGTTCCTTTTACTGTTTTTAGATATCTGACCGATCGAAAACACGTTGTTTAAAATTAAAACGAGATCGATCCTTTCGCGAAGTATCTAATTCAAGAAGAGTAAGTTGTGAATGGGTGGAATAGTAAAACTTTGTAATCGACGCGTTACACAACCGCAACCTTCGGTTCCTGATGTACACAACAGTAAACTAGATTTAATTCGTCTCGGTTGTGGCTGCCCTGGAGAACGTAACGACGTCAGTACCACTTAAGCCAACTAAGCAATAGCTGCCAATTCGTCTCGGGTTAAACAACTTCCGATTTATTTTCTTTCTTTATGTTTTTTTTTTTCTTCTTCTTTTTCTCTTCTCTCCCTGTCTACGTGTAATGGGAAATAACACTTTGAATCAATCGACACGGATTACTCTGAATTCTTTCTTATTAGTCTTCCTTTTTCTTTTTTTTTTTTTTGAAGAAACCGAGATATAGAAGAAGCAACGTAGCTAAATAGAATTGATTCAACGATCATCGAACACGATATATTTACTTTAAGCTATCTGTTCGTGTCTATTGTAAATTTTTTTTACTACATTTTTTTACGTTTCTTGAAGAATACAGTTAAATAGATATATACACGATAATCCTTCAACGTGAAATAAATCTTGATACTATTTATGATCCGATGTTTATACGATTTAATCGATGTTGTATTGCAGAAAAAGAAAAAGTATTTATATAAGTATTTATATAAGTATTCTGCTTCATTAGCGCCTATCTACTTTTCACTTTTAATCTTAATTCGCACACGATAGAGCGAGCGAAGATCAGATAGCATCGAGCAATTCTGAGAAATCCTCATCCCTGTTCGATGTACGGCTTAGGCACGATCCCAAGTTGTGTGGTCGTATATCCCACAGACACCGCGTTATAATTGTATTGTATTGCCTTTTTTTTTTTTGCTGTGAAAAAACCTTAAGTATCGGTGGAAGCGATACAGCGTGGTCGTAAAATCGGTCAAGCGTTATAGTTTATATGTTTGAAGACCGAAACATGTAACTTGAGACGTTTTAGGGGAGATAAGGAGACCTAACCGCGGTTAGATCAATTGGTGTTATAATTTGACGTTTTAATTTACGGTTCTTTTTTTCTTTTATATTTTATATCGAGATTAATTTATCGATTCGAACGGAGTAACAGAATAATAAAGGAAATGAATTCGATGAATAAAATAAAGAAATAAGGGCAATTTGAAGACGAACCGCAAGTAAGCGAGTTCATTTTAGTTTACGAACTGGTCAATTTCTTGGATTTCCGAGAAACGGCAGCGAATTTTACACGATCTCGACACGACACGGGAAGAAACTCGAGGATCGTCGATTCTTGAGAGAAGCAACGCGGTAGCAGGGATCGTGTGCCGTGCATACGACAGATAAGGCACGACTCTTAAAATGGAACGAGCACTGGCAGCTTATAATTTGAGCCAGAATGTGCGTTTTACACTGATCGTGTAGAAGGAACGCTGGTCGATCGAGCGCATCCTCGTATCCGTTCTCGAAAAAATTACATTCATATTTTTTTTTTCTAATTTTTGTATATAATCTTTTCGAGTAACATTCAATATTCCATCTTTTTAAGAGACAAAGAAAAATTAACCATGGTTGAATCAATTGAAGAAAAAAAATATAGCGATGTAACGATTGTTATATTTAAATTGAATGGAAAAATTCTCGAACATCCAATTTCCTTTACCATCCCTACAAGATTTTATTCCACGCGATTCGAAAAATGACTCGAAACGCAATAAGCGAGCGAGAGCGTTAATTAAACGAGATCTACACTTCCTGCGATCGTTTATAAATAACAAAGTGTTACCGCACCAAGGCGCCAACGTGATGCTCGCGATATTATGCGTAGGTGGAGTATGGGAACATCCGTAGGGAGATTCATGGCGTGGAAACGTCTCTGTTTCGTCCCCGGCATGCGATACAACGCCCATTTCGAAACATCGTTTTCTTTCAATATTATCCTCACCCTTCTCGGAATACCTTTAAAATTCATACCAACTTTACCTACCCGAAAGATGAAAAATATTCATTCGCTTGTGTGTTAATCTTATACGAAGAAAAGAAAAAAATAGTCGATCGTTATACTATTCGTCCAACACGAATAAAAAATAATATAAATAATCTAAACAACGTGACGCGTGTGCGTATGCAGAAGAATGTTTCGAACGTAAAAGAGGGAACTATATATATATATATCCAGGTACAAAACAGGATATTTATCATAGTCGTTTCGAGGCCTCGATACGTCTCGGTATCACGATCGGTGTTTTGAAGAAACATGGAAAAATAAGGCGGATAGCCCGGCGTTCCTACGTTCTTTGTGAAGTCGGCGTGCATGCACACTTTAAATCGAGGCCTGGTTGAACAGCACGTGGCCGTTTATGGGAGACGCGATGCCCATTGGATGGCAAGCCTGGAGAGCCGAGTCACTGGACGTGTGGACGACCCTGACCTTGACTGTTGGACAAGGACAGCAATGCCGCAATACAGCTCCGTTCACAACAGTATCGCGCAAGGGGAGAAGAGGGACGATCCTCGATCGTCGCCGATTTTTAAATGGCGGACAGAGCTTGACCTACATCGGCCTCGACCCCATTCATCCGCTCTCGTTACGATCCGCTCGTGAAAGGGGTCGATCTTGGACGAGACGAAAATTATCGTTCCAACGAGAAAACGATCATATATATACACGTATCGTTCTTTAAAATCATATTCACGAAACGTTGCACATTTATATTGAATTCAATCCTCGATACTTTTACGACAACAAAATTGTATAAAATTTCCACGAGATTATTTTCGAATAATCTGTTGCGATTTGGGAGAAGGTTTTCCCAAAAAAAAAAAAAATGAAGCGTGGTGAAAGGATAGGATACGATAAATCGGTGAACTTGATCCGAGGGACGCGTTCCTGGGGGGATTGGAGGGTACTCGTCGTTGAGGCGAGGCGCGTGTGAACCGAGTTGGAGAGAGTACACGCGCCACGACGGCGCGAGAGAGGAGAAACGCGCGCCAGGGACGCGGGACGGGTTTGGCCGTCGGTGGACATGGTTTGTTTGCATTCCGCGACCATGAGGCGGTCGTCAGTCTTCCATGGAAATTATCGTCGCGCATGGAGCTCGATGCCCTTCGTCCACCGACTTATCTCTCTTTCCCGTTCAACTTATTCCCGTCCCCTCCCCCTTCCTACGTGTTTACGAAGCCTCGAAAGAAACACGAATCGAGGTGGAAAAAGAGAAAAGAATGATTTATCGATACAATCGTCCTTTGTAAATAACTCTTTCAATTTTCGACTAGATAAAAATACTTAAGGATATTTTATTAATAAAATGTTTTTTCCATTCTTTAATTATTATTCTTTTAATCGCATCCGATTGAAAGTAACGATCGATCCAAAAGAAAAACAGGAATTTCCATCCGAAATTTGCCTGGAAGCGAGCTAGATAGCTGCTCTATCGGTCTATCTTGAAAAAGCTTTGAATAATTCACGGTTTCGACAACTCGTTTAGCGCGGCACGTTAACGATAAGACTACGAAATGAATGGTTTAACGGTCGCTGGCACGATTTAAGCAGCGGGTGCTCAAAGAGAGACACCACCGTCCCCCTCTGCGCACGTATGTATGTATGCACGCGTGTCGCATTAGCTATGCGATCGAATCCGCTCTGCATATTTCCTTCATTCGCATGCGATCGCGTACGCGCCTCTCTCTGTGTGTATATGTGTGGGCGTTTTCATTGAATCGGCGAATAATGAACTTTAAGTTGTAGTCGCATCCTTTCCGCGACAACAAAGGGGAGGAGAGGGAGAGAGTATTAGCATCGAGTCGAATTGAAAGCTTTCGGTGAACTGTTTTCAATGAACGTTTGCTTTTCCGCGAATAAACATCGTGGAAACTATTATCGAGAAGAGTTTCCATTCTTACTCCTTTTTTTTCTTTCTTTCACGAGAATAATTAATACCTGTTAATCGCGTAATAACGAAACGGAGCAGCGGAGAGTTGTACGAGTAGTTTCCACCAGTTTATTTCTGTTGCAACAGGAATAATAAATTGCGCGAGAATACCTGCGCGGTTGTTGGAAAAGTTTACAGAGAGGGGAGGAGAGAGTATGTATATTTTCTGCCGATAAATACGAATGCCGGTAAATATAGTAGTAGTGAATTCACAAGTTTGACACGTTCACAACGTTATTATACAGCGCCACTTGACCACTTAATTCCTTAACGTATAATACGTTTCTATATTTAATCCATTCGTTATTCCCTTTAATCATTCGTTTCGTCGCTTCCCTTCCTCTCCTAATTTTTTTCTTTTCTTTTTTTCTTGGATACAATTTGCGAACGACAAACTCGTCGACAATTGGAAAAAGTTTTTCTCCAATTTGAACGCTTCAGTTCAAAGTTTTTATTACCGAGAGATTAAAATCTATGTCGCGTCGAATGATCCGATGGACTCGTAGCGATGCCGAGAATGGAATGCGCGCGGATTCTTGTCCGAGTGACAAGCCAGAGGGGGGGGGGGGGGAGAGGGGAAGGAAAGAAGCGGCCACGCGACGAGTTCCGTCCAGGAACGGAGAGCAGAAAGGGAGGAGAAGGTGTGGTGGTGGAGAAGGTGGAAGGAATTCGATCGAATTCGTGGAACAGGGGAGGAGGGTGGGGGCTTCCTTCTTATTTATGCATTAAAGATGCCAATCGATATCTATCGATATTGCCATTCCAGGGCGCCCTTCTCCTCCGTGTCTCGTGGCTACAGCCGAAACTTAAACTCCATTTCACCATGGTATTTCAAGTAGTTGCCGAACTCTCGAGAAACTTTAATATCCCACGTCGTGAAAGATTAAAGATTCAAACCGCTACTTGTCATTCCATCGCCACGTTCCACGCGATTCCAACCCCCTCGGAGGAGGTCTCCTCGCTTTTCTATCCCTCTTGCTTTCATCTCGAGCCCCTTTCCCGCGTTCATACGTGTTCACTTTCCCCACCGTAACCGTTCTCCACGATAAATCGTTTGTACAGACGAAGCAACCTTCTCCCTCCTCATATCCTTACACCCTTAACGTGATTGAGAAATCGAGACTTTTCGAGACGAGTCTTCTTTTTTTTCACGCTTCGTGTCACGTTCTCTTTTTGTCTACGACAAAAGAATATGTCGACTTGAACCAACTTGAATATTATTCAAGTTGATGAGACGAGTTGAATAAATAATCTTTATATCCATCCGAGACATTGACTTTTCGATCGGATGAAATGCCAATGAAATAAATCTCATTCCGAAATGTTAAGCAAACGTTACAATATTATAAATGTCAAAAGATTTGTCGTAGGAACGTTGGCGCGCCTTTACAAATGATGGATTCAGTTGCTGAGAATTCGCGAGCTATGCGAGAGATCGAATCGAATCTAGTAGCGGAGATCCGCGACGAGGAAAGTTGTACTCGTACATCTTTTGTAATATAAACGAGCGTATATCTATAGCTGGACGAAGAGAGAGAGAGAGAGATTTACGCGGATAGATTTTGCTAAAATCGAGGATGAAATGATTAACATAACGACGTTGAATTATACGTGTATACGTATGCTATTATACAAGCATGCATACGTACCGGTGATTATACTAATAATATTCCCATCGAATTAGTGGGTAATCTCATATGTTGAAATTCCTTGCTCTTGCTCACGGGCAAAAGTTATCGCCGAATATTCGAGCGAGAGAGAAGGTACTTTAAATATGAGTGTTACGTTATAAAACGCTTTAATTAATTAATTAATTAATTATTACACGATAATGATCTCGCGTAATTGAAAAGTAAAAGAAATAGAGAGATATAAATATTTCTGTGAGAAAGAACGAGCCGATTTAATTACCAAGCGAAGAAAAAGGGAATTAGTTCAGTATATGTTTGTTCGAAGGTGATATCTTTTTACTTGCAAAACTGCATCGTAATGCATCCATGAAATATTTGCACGCTAATCGCAAGATTGATTACCGATTGCTTATTTTTAATTCCGGCTATATATCTCTCGAACGAAATTATGAAACGTCCAACGTTTAACTTGAATAGGATAGGATGTCGATCGTTATCATCGCGTGGTTTATGCTACAATGTAATTTTGTAAAATGAACGAATGAATGAATTTGAACGTAAAAAAAAAAAAGAAGAAACGCTTGTCACAACGCGTGAATTCTATTATAATATATTATTATGCAAAGTGATCAAGTTTTTCCAATTTATATTTCCCCTTCTTCTCAAATTGAAATAAATCTCGCGCAAATGTAAATAACGAAGAAACACGAAATAAAATAAACCGTGAGATGTTTAACGCGTGGATATATATTCGCGAATGATAAATGACTTACAAACAAGCACAAGCCATAAGAAATAAATTGCGTAGTCATTGCTAAAGAAGCTGTAATTTAGCGCGGACAAGAAACGACACGCTTTTATAGAAGATTTTATCCCAGAGATTTTGTATTAACACCGAGAGAGGCTTAATGAAATTTTAAGTAACCGCTAATGATTTATCCCTAATACGATCTAACATTTTGTCAAACGTCCAATTCTTAAATCAATCATCCATCCTATATATTCCTCCCTTTTCTTCCTCCTAAACAAACTACTCTCCACGACACTTTACATTATCATTTTTCTTCGACTCGATTAAACGAAAAAAAAGAAAGAATAACGAATCGAATAATCGTTCTATTCATCACAAAACTCTTGTATATGATCCCTGTTACATTATACACTTATTATATCTCTCATTTTCGATGAATCGATTTAACGAGAGCGTTGAAATAAATGCGGGAGGAGGGGAAGTGAATCGATCCTTTCGAACGTGCAACGAGGAAACGGATACGAGCCACTCTCGACGCGTCTACCCGCGTTGAATCGCGTGTTCTATTGTCGGTCGGTGAAAAGTTATTTTTAACGTCGATTTTCTAAGAGAGGAGAGGGAGAGAGAGAGAGAGAGACGCCATCGCGACGACATCGCTCTCCGCAGAACGCCACTGACCTCGCCAACCGCCGACTATGGTTCACCGCGAAACTCATATCTGAAACGTCACCTCCTCTTCTCGCTCCAGCTTCTGTTTCCTCTCCTTCTTCTCATCTCTCTTTCCCTCGTTTTACATACATACGCGCTGTACGAACCATGTCACGGTTTAGGGTTTTTCAAGCGTATTTTTTCGAATGTGAATTGAACAAAGTAGTGATAAATTTGGAAAGAAGAGAAGGCATGATTGATTCATGTCTTCTGTGCGTGGATGAATGAATAAGAGGAATTTTCGATTCAGGATATTTATGGAGAGGGAAAGGGATGGATCGCGTAACTCTGGCACGCGTTTGTCGTCAATACGCAACGGAAAACGCTACTCTCGCGTGTGCGTGTTGACCCAGTGGCAGAGTAATAGCGTTTACGTGGGGCAGGCGTGAGAAGAGGCGACTTCATTGCCTATCGTTCACCCATAATTACCGGCGAATTATAATAAAAAGGGAGGAGAAGATAGCCGATGGTTTTGCTCATTTTCTACGATCGACCGTTCGCATAATTATGCACGAGCGCGGATAGTTACATAAACGCGTTCTTTGTTGTCGAGGGAGGAAAGAGAGAGAGAGAAAAAAAGAACGGCAATTAATAGGGCGTATCAAACTCGATGCGTGCTGCCGCTTTGTTTGCTGCGCAATTTCTTCAGGAGGAGGAGGATCTCTATCGATTCTAAAAATTCTTGGAATTGGGTCTTGGTTTGTACGTAGAATGAATGAACGAAGAGAAAAAGGACAAAATTCCTTTCCCATACTCGGAGAAGTAAAAATGGATGGATGGGGACAAATCGCGCGTAAGATTCTTGAGGCGTGATTTTAACGAATCGAAGTATCGTATCGATTTTTCATAATTACACGGCGAGAGATGCAAAGGAAAAAATGAGGATTATAAAAGGGGAGAGAACGTAAGAAGGAGGATAATTTTCGTGCGCGGGGAAAAGGAGGGAATGAGCGATTAGAGAATCGATCGAGGGAAGAAAGAGGGAGAAGAGAGTGTTGACGGGTAAACAAGGTACACCGTTCTCTGTACACATCGGTTGATAATTTACTGTAATTACAGTTGTTTCGATAAGCATCGATGCAACGTTTACATTGTTCCCACTTGTACGACTTTGATCCGAAGAAAATCGTCGTCCTATGATTAAGCGGAGAAACGAAACACAACCGTCGCGCCATATTTTCCCTGACAATGGCTGGTAATCATATTTCTTGCAAATCGATTACCACGCGAATGATGGTTTATTAACGAAATCATTTGTAACTCGTGTCAATACTTCAATCAATGTATTCAGTGTCGATATCTGCAATGCTGATACACGCATAAACTTTGCATAGTTATTTACAAATTGAAACTATACTCGAATATCAATCAACGGATGATATAATAATAATAATTTATGAACAATTTAATAATTACCGAGATGATTAAAATGCGAATTTGATTAAAAGATAATCGATGGATAATTAATATTCCTTCGTGTATATTCTTATTCATACACGTATATATATATATACCTTTTTTCTTTTTCTCAAAAGAAACTATTAATAAATAAACAAATATATATACGATCGATCGAAATATCGAATATTAATTAAAATTTCCTTCCATATAAACGATATAAACGAAACCCTTCGATTCCTCCATCGTCATTCTTATAATCCACGATCGATTGTTCTCGCAGCCTCGATCCTCCTCCATACCGTGGATTATATAAAAAGCCGAGGTAATTAGAGCACCGAAGACTCGCTCATTAGCCGTAAAAAACGCACGCCGATAAAGGAAGCACGATGATGCCCGGCGTGTGGGGATTCGTCGCGATTCCGTGTACGCGCGTATAATACGTGCACGTATATACACACACCAAAGCTCAGCGCGCGCGCGCACAGTCCAAGCCGCGCTCATTGAAAAGCTTGCTTGCTCGCGCTTGCATTCTTGTGACCAGATGCACACCGATGTACCCCCACCCCCGATTCGGAAAGATCCGTCGATACGCGAATCTGAAAAACCGTAGCCCTCCCCTGTCATTCATCGCGGTCGTAGACACAGGCTCCGTCGATAATGAGGCGAAAGATGGCGGAACGTTGCCGCAGCGGCGCGGCGGGGCATAAATGGAGGGAGGAGGGTAGGGAAACGTTCCCATTTTTCTTCTCTCCTCCTGCCACAACCCGCTACGTTGGCGAAGTTCAGGTTGTAATTGTAACGGAACCATTAAAAGCCGCGACAGAATCCTCTGGCAAATATTAGGTATGGCCTCGATTGTGACCGATGGTGGTTGTGCTGGTGATAATAAAAAGTATTGTAGTAACGGCGGTGGTAGTAGTAGTAGTAATAGTAGTAATAGTAGTAGTAGTAGTAGTAGCGTCTCGTACGCGCGGTAGTAATACGAATAGTAGTAGTAGGTGGTGGCCGAGGCAGAATCGAGGGAGGGGTTTGAGAGGGAGAGACTGCAAGACTGGGTAGGTGGTGGATCGTCGGAGGGAATGAGAGTGAGCAAGGGGTGGAGGTAAGAGTGGAGGGGGGGGACGAGAGAGAGCGGTGCGGGCTCGGTCTGGTCGCGCTAGGTCGGTTCTCTGGTTGCAGCACTCCGGTAATGAATGGTGCATCGCACGCGGGGCAACGCCCTGTCAGCCAGCTGACTGAAATGAACCGAATCGAACCGAGCCGCGCCGAATCGTACCGAGCTCGCGGTGCATTCTGAGCGCGCGCCAACCTTACCCCGACACTTTTTCGCTACAAAATCTCGATATTTCCCTCCTCGTATACCGCGATTATATCCCGTCCACTATTACGAGATCGTCTAATTGCGTCGTCGCTTTTTGTATTTCAGGATTCTGATACAGGATTCTTATCGTTTTAACGATGAAAATAATTAATAGGAATTTTATATCAATTTTTACTAAGGTATTTGAAATTATACTTTCTATAAAGCATCGTGGATTTCTTTTGGAATCCAAGATTTTACGATTGACCCTTCTCAGGATATTGATCATTTCACGATAAAGATTCTAGAGATTCTGGATGGATGAATTCGACAGGACGAATTTGTTGAGAAAAAAGAGGATTCGCTCTGTCCATAATCGTAGTCATCCTCCAATAAACTGTTCCCTCGACCCGATTTCACGTTTACACACATCGTGGACGGACGAGCACGCGAATACTCGTATATATATATATACAGGCTTATAGAGAAACGTACACGTCGATCTGCTCGTCTGCCTCCCCCTTTTCCTCGATAAGATCCTCGATTCTCGAAACTGTGCCGACCCTGTAAATGGGCCACTTGCAAAAGCACGGGGAACAAACCATGATTTGACAAAGATGTAGATAGTACGCATAAACTTGGATAGTTTCGTTTTACAATTGGCCTAGAACGATAGAACTGCCTTACAGAATCGATCTCACCTTGTCCATGTGTCTTGACAAATTTAAAACTAAACTGTAATTTCATTGCTAAAAGATGCCTCTAGATCACTCGTTCAACTTACCTGTAACAAAAAAGAGAAAAATTGGATGAGCAAATGAGATAGTAGAATACGATTTAAAAAATTATTCATTCCACTTTCAAAGAACTTAATCAATCTCGAACTCGTTTTAAAATATATATTCGTTTATTACAACAACGTAAACATCATTTTCTACATGCATGTATAGAAAAAAAAAAATGATCGATCGGTCATCATGAAATTTTAATTGGAGAGCGAGGGTGGTTACCCAGGGTAACCCAGAAAAAGAGGAGCAACGAATAAAAATCATTTCTGGAGAACGCGGATAGGAGGGGGAGCGGTTTGTCGCCCTAGGTAAGAGGGTTGAACTCCGCATATCGAGGCAATGAACTCGCCCGAGGCCAGTCGATGCGTACAGCATCCGCAAGAAGGGGTTATTTGGTTTCGGTGCCCCTGCCAGGGTGAGTTCCAGAGGCCCGCTGCTGCGCCCCACGCGGGGATTAAACCGAGGGCATGACGTCACGCTTGCAGCGCGCCGAGAGGGAAGGGTGAAGCGAGCGATTAAAAGAAAGATGACGGAGAGAGAGTGGGAGAGCCTGTGGCAGGTACATAACGAGAACGAGCATAAAAAGACAAAGAGGATGAACACGGAAGAAAGATACACGAGAGAAAGAGAGAGAGAGAGAGAGAGAGTGGGTGGTGGAGGCGTGGCGAGATGAAAAGATCCCGGGAAAACTGCGAGCAAGGAATGAAAGTACGAAAGTACGGAGGATGAAATAACCGCGTGATAAATGTAAGCCTCCTGTCTCCGTGTGTGCGAGACGATAAAAAAAAGAAAGGAGAGGATACACGAAAAGATACAAAGAAAAATATAAAAAAAGACAGGGCGGTGATCGATAAAATTATTACACCGGCGACGAATGAAAGGAAAACGATGCGGAGTATAGAGCGAGGGAAAGACGAGAAGAAATGAAAGAGAGAGAGAGAGAAGAAAAGGCTACTCTGGTCGAGTAGAAAACGGAAATGGAAAGAGAATGAGAGTAGCGTAAGAGCGGAGGAAGGAAGAGGAAGAGAGGGGAGGAGGAGAAGGGAGAAGGATAGAGAGGGTGTAGAGGAGCGGCGTAGTAGAAAGGAGCGTTGCCCGGGCGAGTGGGATATCGAGCGACGTCCAGCGTCGGGACGCCGACCCACGCAAACCGTGACGTCACGCGACGCGTCAGCTGCTGCTTCCGCGCAGAGAAAACCGTGCGCCCAGCTTTGTGGACCCCACCAAACCCTCTCCCGTCTTCTTCCCGGATCTTCTCTGCGCCTCTGTCTTCCTCATTCTGTTTGCACGGAACGAAAACGTGCTCGCCACATGCGGCTTCGTTTATGTATATACGCGCCATGCTAAAACGCGTATTTTTATTTTCTCCTTTTCCTCTTCTTTCCTCGTTACACGCAAGAGGAGTAGGCTAAAGAGAGATGGTGGATAGTAGTAATACTCTCGCCTCTCTCTTTCTCCTTCTCTCCCTTCTCGAAACTCGATAGACATTTAATAGAGCCGTTTTTTATTATTATTATTATTATTATTGTTATTATTTCCCGTTCGAGCAGCTTATTCGAGGATTTCAACTTTTTATTTATTCGCTGACGGTGAATGTATACGTTTCTCACGCCGGATGTTGTATTCTGAACGAGAGGAGTCGTCGGTTTCAAGGAATTGTTTGTAAGTTTTTGGATAATTGTTGTTAAGACGAAACGTTAAGATTGATTTTGAAAAGAAAATCATTGGTTTGTCTAGATATTATTGTTATTTTTTACGGCGTAGATGGAACGAAAAAATTGTTTCATTAATTTTAACGGTTTAATATCTTTTTTTTTAACTCTAAGATTGATTTACACGAAATTACAAATTTGATTTATTCAACGGTGATGAAATTTCAATTCTTCTTTAATATTTTATCGCGAAACACGAAATAAAATTACTACCGTTGAATAAATCGATACTTTTTCATCGTGAATCACTCAGCCCGTACAATTCACAATTTCGATTTGGCGTTCCATTTGTAAAAGCGATATTTATTACCGGATTTAAATTTTATATCAGAGCTGACTCATGCGTACAATAATTAATAATACTTATATATATATAATTCTCTATGACGTAAAAGATACGCCACGATTCCTTTTTTTTTCCTCTCCCATCAATCTTCTGAGAAAAATCTTACGCATAGAATTAACTTTTATCCTTATGCTATATCCTTTATAACCAAAGATCCTTTAACTCCCTCTCCTCCGTATATAATATTTCATCTCTATTCGAAACTCGCTTCGAAATTCAGTCGTCGACTACGTAACAACGATACATCGACGTTGCAACAATCATCCGGATTCCAAGTCGCGTGTTTAACCTCCGATACATCCTCGATACATACGCTCATCGTATCTCGATACACACACACACTCACTCGATGCGATTTCCCGCCGTTTTAGCAGGGACAGGAAACGGATGACGTAGCGGCCGTCTGGCTCGACCCGGAAGTGGAATGCGATGACTGAGAGAACGAGAAAGATAGAGAGAGAGAGAGAGAGAGAAATCATTGTCTATGAATTCCTGGCGGCCTTCCGCCTGGGCGTATCTCCGCGATCGGATTGACTGGCTGCCTACGACCGGTCGCGTACGTCTATAGCGCGACTACTTTCACGTACAGGAGGGAACGTGTGCGCGTGCAACGATTCGAAATTCCAATCTCTGCCCGATAAAAAGAGAAGAAAAGAAAAATGTCCGCCCACGCGTCGCATTTACCAGCAGCGCGACATCCCCCCCGCGGGACTCTCCTCGTACGGCTTCCCTTTATACGCTCAGAAAGAGAGAGAGAGAGAGCTCGCGAAACCTCTTACTATTGCTATATAATCGGTAACCTTGAGCGCAAATATTCGTGAATTAATATTTCTTACAAAGATATAATATAATATTTCCAACTCTGTATCCTGGACGAACGAAGCTAGCAAAGCTTGACGAAACTTTTTCTTAAAGAAAAGGAAAAGAAGTGTGTTTACGTTAAGAAACGTTAAATCTACCATTCAGGGAGAAAAATCATCGGTTTGCATAGTAGAAATATACGGTACTCCGTGGACAGACGCAAATCGGCTCTTTCTACTTAGCCAATGCTTGGTGAGATGCACGAACAGAATCTACACATACACACACACACATCCCCTGATCTCCTCTCCACTCCGTCCTTTGTATACGCACGAGCGTACGAGTACAGTGGCCAAGCACGAAACAGACGGGTCGGCAAAGTACGCCAATTGGCTAACGCGATAAATGAGTAGAATAAAACGAATTGGTCGTACGATAGGTTAGGAGCATCAGCCGGTCGGGCAGCGAGTCGGGCAGTGAAGCAGGCAGGCAGGCAGGCAAGGCAGGCCGTTCGTTCGTTCGTTCGTTCGTTCGGCTTCCTGTGACGCATCCGATTGAACGAGCAAAGAGGAATGAGACGCAGTACGCGGCAACACAACTCGCCTGGTACCACCAGACACTGACGGCTCTCTTTCACGTGTTTCGCGTCCCCGCGCGCCACGTGGGTGGCACGGATAAAGCACGCCCATGACGAAACTCATTATCGGGGATCGATCGAATGATTCATCGCCGCGTACCGCTAACCTTCCGCTTCCTGATTTTGCCTGCAATTAGAACGCCCGTGCTTGGAGACCAACCTGGTCTGGGAGGAGGAGGGGGAGGAGGAGGAGGAGGAGGAGGAGACGATCCTTTAAAACTGAACGGTAACGGGACGGCAAGTTTGAGAGTCGCGCATACGACGGGTCTCGCAGCACAGCTTCTCTCCGCGTGGGATCGCCTTTCGCGAGGAAAACGGAGGAGGAATAGTAAATTTCGAGATTATTTTGGAATTGTTTCTCCTACGAGAGTATTCGGGGAATGGGAAGTTGGTGATTGGAAAATTGAAATTAAACGGAGTATTTATTATGGAGGAAGGAAAGTTTGTTCGTTCGAAAGAATAGAGTTAAGTTCGCTGTCGTGAAACACTTCCTACGTGTTTGGCTTAGCTGATTACAGAATCGCGTAGGATTTCCGTATAACGGATATATATGTAAGAATTCGATTATTTCGACGAGGTTGATATAATAATCGTTTGGATAAAGATAATCGTTTTTCTCACGTTAAAAAACGCGGTATTTCGCGCGGGGATAATGTATCGTTGGGGATCATAATCGCGTAATTCGAGCCGATGAATCCAATCCCGCGATGTAAATTGAAAATTTTTATGCGTTAATACGTTCGATCCGAGAGAAGAATCGGCCTCACCCGAGTTTCATACGGCTATTTCACGGTGAACCAGGGATGGAATCGCGACAACGCCACGAATTTCGATATTAAATATTTCGCGCTTCTTTCTCCCGTCGAAACACTTTAACCATTTACACTTATATTTGATCGAAATAATTATCAATCCATGGAAAAGTAATTTTAATGCAAGACATTTTACTCGATCTCCGCCTTTCTCTCAAATATAAACGAAAATTCCAAAATTGAAGAAGAAGACTACAACGACTATAAATACTTTATACTTCTTCTATATCCAATGAAAAATTGAAAATTGTCATTTACTAGCGTCTCACAATCCCAATCTTTCGAAATGGAAGCATCCAGTTTGAAAGGAGGCGGCGTGGAAATGGCGCGAAATTCAATCATCAGGAACCGCGTGGACCGCATTAGGCGAGCGATGAATTGCAAATTCGTTGCTTTGCGAGCGGCTCAGCGTGTCAAAAGTCAACGACCTTTCGGCTTACTCCAGTGACCAAAGTAGCGACACGACCGATCGTGTGTCCCGGACGAGAGAAAAAGAGAGAGAGACACGGGAGTGGAAATGCAAAGCACGAAGGAAAAACGAGCGTGCGGATAATGCCGCGGATCATGCATGGACTTTCTTCTCTCTCTCTCTCTCTCTCTCTCGATTTCTCTTTGTCGTCGCGAGAGAAGTAATCGTGGACGAGGCTTTTCAGCCTGTCTCGTGACGGCCGTTTCAAGCTTTACGCTTCGTCGAGCGATCCGACCGAATCGATCGACGCCGTCCCGCAACGTAACGTAAACGCGTGCTATCGCTTCCTTGTCGATACCAGGCAACGGATTATTATCGCCGCTGGTATCGCGAGAAAACGAGAAAATGGGAAGAAACGAGCGGCTACCTACGAGGGGGGAGGGGTTCTCCCCCTAGGCGTACGGGGAAGAAGAAGAAGAAGAAGAAGAAGAAGAAAACGGCGGCCGGCCGATCTATTCATAGATCGTCGAACGTGAAAGAATGCGAAGAGCTATGGAAATCCATGGCCGGCGGAGAAACAGGCTTTTCGAAGACTCGTTCGAAGGCCAATTTCGAATTCTCGTTGCGCTCGTTAAATGTACATTGGCGATGTACGAATGTGAAAGAAAGATAAATAAGGATCGAAGTACGAAGGTTTTCGTATTTGTACAAGCTTCGCGTAGGTTTACCTTTTAGACTCGCGTAAGCTGCGAGTTCTCTTTTACTTATATGTATAAGTAAAAATGAAGAAGAATTTTAATATTTCGAATAATAAAGAAGAAGAATTAAGATATTTTAGTTAGTAAGAGAGATCGAGGGGAGGAAAATTGGACGAAACTTTTTTGAAGGTTTTATAATTCTTATCGTCTCAGGATTAAGCCAGATTTCAGAGACGAATTGTTTCGAGGGGTTTAAATAAATCGACCTTGACAAAGTCGAGAGCTCGGGACAAGCGTCCGAAGCGTGGAAAAATGCGATGGGCACTCGGCTGGATCCCCGCAAGGAGGAAGGAAAAGGTCGGAAACGGCGATGGCCGTTGATCAATGTCATCCACCGCGTACGCTGGAATCTACAAATGCATCGAGGTCACGATATCCAACGAATCTAATCACGAACTCGACTCGATGGGAATACGGAAGGCTTTCGGATCAACCTATGACTTGATCTTCCACCAATAGATTCAGAGTTAAAGATCGTCTTTATTCAATATCACAATCTTCGTCTTCCTCGTTCATCATCCCTTTCCCCTATACGTTATAATTTATTCAAACCGAGAAAATAAAAAGATCGTTCGATTACTCACGACTTTGCATCTTTTTCGCATCCTCTCGATTATAAATTATCGAAGATCGAATTAAATAAGCGCGTAAACTTTTTACCATTCGCGAGAAGCGAACGAAATTCTTCTCGTCGTTGAAGAGCAAGCGATGCATTAGATCTCTCTCTCTTTCTCTCTCTCCCTCGTAATTCCATGGAAATAGAAATCCCTTTCGCCGACATCTTAAACCGCCATTGGTCGCGGTCGATGGCTGCGGAAAAACGGCGGCCGAGTGAAACTGCATTCTTGTCAAGTACGTTTGCGGCAATCGGTAACCGATCATTATTCCGCGCAAGGTGAACCGGCGCGCGGGTTTTCCAGGAAATGGCCGACAATTCGTCAACGCGAATATTTCTCTCTCTCTTTTTTTTAATCACGTCGGGGTGTCTATTTTCAACCGTGGCGAGAAAATGTATAACGTTGCTAATGGAACGAACGTTTCATTCGCAAATTTTAATGCGAAAACTTTTCCACGCGTAACGTTTTAAAATATATATCACGAAATAAAAAACAAACTGAAAATGAATTTACGATTTTTTCAACGAGCCTAATTTATATATATATCGATACGATCCATTGATCGAGAGAGAGATGAATCATAAAAGAGAGATAATTCATAAAAATTTAAATTACATATGAAAAAAGGAGGATCTCTTTAACCGAGTTTTTGTATGATGAATGAACTCTTCTTTTCCATCCTCGACAATTTCCTCGACACGAGAATTAACACAAACAGTCCAGAACGAGGCTCGTTATTATATTTATTTATAAATTTTCCGTAAAAGCGCGTGCGTGCGTACGCGCTCGATGAAAAATTTAATTGGCCGGCCGGGATATATTTAGAAACGCATCGAAAGTGCGAGTCTCGTCGAAACGCGCGCACCGGCGTCGTGCATCTATCGGTCGCGTGTCCCCGTGTAAATACTCGCTCGAGAATGGAGAGATCCTGTCCAAAGCCGTGGCCTGGAAACCAGCCGCGATAGAAAACGGGAGCGACGCGGTAGGCTGCTCTCGTGAGAGGAGAGATTCGTCGACAGAGAGAGAAAGAGAGAGGCGAGATCGTGGCTATGAATAGGGGAGATAAATAGACAAAGCGAGGCGAGACGGAGGAGGGGGAGAAGAATGAAAGAAAGAAAGAAAGAAAGAAAGAAAGAAAGACAGGTAGGAACGGCGCAGAAGGTGTTGCAAACAGAACAGTCAAGGTTCACGGGAGAGGTATGCGGATCTGAAAAGCCGATAGAGGCGAACGAGCGAGGCGAGCTTTCGAGGAGGGAGTTATTATGCGCGCGAGATGGACACGCGTCTCGAGTACGTGTACACTCTCGAACGTTTGCGAGAGTATATTTTTTTCGCTTCCCTTTCTTCGAAAAGAAACAGAAGATATGGGGATCGATTCGAGTCGATGGATTTTATTTGGGAAATAAATCTCTCTTAATCGTATGGGAACGAGGAGGTGGATATATATTGCACGTTATAAATAGTTATCTCGTAGAAATGTTTGCGATTTCGATCGGAAAAATATACTTATTTACTTTTAATCCACTTACAACGCTTCGATCGAATATATTTCACGACACGATAATACAGTTACTTTTGACTCCGTTCGTTCGGTTTACATGCCGCGCAGATTTCTTTTGTTGTTTTTCTTCGGCCCGACTCCAGCCTTGAGAGTTTTTTTTTTCCTTTTTTTTTCTTTTTCTTCACACGTTTTATATCACGCGTCGTATATCACTGATTTACACAGTGGCGAGCAGGTTAATTCGATTCACGCCACGTTCGTCATTTCTAAGTTCTAAATAGATCGACACGCATCATTGGATCCGAACGCGAGAATGATTTCGTGTCGCTCAGAGCGGGAAAAAAAATTAGTCGAAACAAGGTCCGATCGATTCTGACGCGAAGATGAAACATTCGAAAGTTCGATCGAATTCGTTCGACATCCGTCCCATGAAATTATACTTTCTCCTTTTCACAACTGGATCAGATTATCCAATTCAATACAAGAATCAAATTTAAATAATCCTCTAATTATTTTTCAATTAATGGAATTCGTTTCTATGAAATGTTACTCTTTGTCGTAAATAATTACAAATGATTTATTATACATATATATGATATTTCGAGCAATTGAAAAAAGAAGACCAAAGGATACCAAAGCGTGAAAGGATCCATTAAACGAATCCAACCAATTCTATTCCACGAAAAATGATCCTTTTCTTCGTCGGAAGAAAAACACGGCTCCTCGGCCTTAAAAGCCATTTTTTTTTCCCCTCCCCGCGCGGGGGATTAAAGGAATTTGCGAGTGGAGTATAAGTAATGGGGGGGAGATGGGTTGCCGATCGATAAAATAAAGTTATCCCGTGGAAAACTTGGCCTGAAGAAGGAGGCGAGCGAGCAGGAGCCTCGATTCTTAGCGCTCGCGTGAGCATGACCCGCGCGCAACGCTCTGGCTGGAATTCCACCGGCTGCAATTCCGCAGCCGCGTCGACGGTAAAACGCTTGCTTCGGCTTCGTTCGTGGAAAGAAAAAAAAAAAAAAAAAAAAAGGGAAATATTCGCGACAACGAACGCTTACGGGCAAAGAAACACACGGCTCGTTACCGCTTTTAACTTTACCCGAGATGCGTTACACGTGACATCGCGTTCGCGTTGCGTCACTCGTTGCGCGCCAATGCTTAAGACGCATTTGCAACGCGTTCAAGTCGCATAGACCGAGTAATTTCCTCGAGGGAGGGGAGGGAAAAAGTATCGAAGGAAATTTGAGAAGAGCAAGTTTTCAAAAAATATATATATATATATAGATAAGATCATCGTGTCGAGAGTAAAAAAAGAAAATCGAGGGAGATAGATTCGGATGTGACGCGAGTATTCGAGCATCGAAAAGCTCGTATTTTTAAATTGGAAGCTATATATTTTTAACATAGAGTATTAAAAAACTTTCAAGTTTTCGAGACAGTAGGAAATTTTAAAATACGTGTATACGTATTTATCACTCGCATGGATCATTCCTTACGAGTTATTATTGGAAAAAAGAAAAAAAAAAAGGTTATTAAATTGCGGATTTGTTTATGCAAATTCTTATAAATTCTTGATAGAGTTATCATCTAGGAATTCGAAATATCTGTTAAATACATATAGTTTTATTTACTTTATTAGAACACTTATTTGTCATTTTCATTACGTGTAACAGTCTCGTAAATACATTTAAACGAGACAAATTCGATAAATTTGAAAGGCTGTGGCGCTAACGCGTGATATTCTAAAATAAAGAGAGAGAGAGAGAGAAGAAGAAGGATGCAGCTAATAAATAATAGCGAAACGAAGCAACGGAGCAACATTACGTAAGAGGAAGTGGTGGATAACGAAGAGAAATTTGTTAATGCTATTTATTATGATTGCAATTGTATAATCGTGAATGAATGCACGGCCGACTGTATATAGGAGCTGCGCAAAAACTGATCACGCGAGAACAGATTGCAAACCGTTGCGTTACTCACGGCGTCTGTAAATTATGAGTCTCGCAGAGAGAGAGACAGAGAAAAGAAGACAGAGAGAGCGTTCTCATACACAACACACCTCTCGTGTCGTTGCTCCCTCCCTCTCTCTCTCTTTAAATAAATATCACGATGCCTGTGTTTCGTGATCGATTAACGAAGATTTCAAAATTTTTCATTCCGTCGATCGATCGAGGAAGGAGAAAAATATAATAGAAGGGAAACGAAGAGAGAGAGAAAGAGAGAGAGAGAGCGGAACGAAAGGAAGAATCGTATGAACACGTTGAAAATAAAGTTGCACGTTATGCAACGCGAGTATACAGGCGAGAATTTGAAACGTTGTTGATAAAGAGAGTGATGTCACGCCGATGGAATTCCATTCAATACCCCCCTTGAAATAATCTTTTTATATATCGAAGGGGGAATATTTACGATTCATAACGAGTTACAAGTATTTTCTCGTTGTACGGGAAACATTGTTTAATATTCATTGTTGACGGTACAACGAACACCGTTGCCTTTCGTAAATTAATCATTTTAATCGTCGACTCGTCCCTATATTAATTCGATTAAAAAAAAGATACGTTTTATAATTCTATATATATATATATACATAAAGATAATTAATTAAGTTTGGAAATAAATAATTTTGCACGAATCCTCGTTCGAAGATGGCGAATGTCGAAGTTTGCCGAGCATGAATCCTAAATCAAATGGGAGTAGGTCAACGTGTCTGGATCTGAACAAGGTGCCGGATAATCAAGAAGAACGTGCACGTTAACGAAACTTTCTTCTCTGTATTTAAGAGACCGGTTGCCAATTGGCAGCTAAATTCCAATAAATAATATTAAGACATTTTACCGCATCATCGTCCCCCCCCCCCCTGTATCTTCATCATCAATCACGTTTAAAAATCCACGTTCTCTCGTTAGCCAAAATTATAATACTCGAATTCTTCCGTTATTACGGATGAATCAGAGGCGAAACGAATCCAGGGAAGAAAACGATCCTATATTTACGCGAAATATCGTGGTTGCAAATATGGATCGCGATACGATATTATTTATCTATCTTTTTTCGAATAAGAAAAATATCGTGACGGTTGGTTTCAATTAACAATCGCCTCGAGCAAAAGTTATACAACTTCTCACAAGGTTTCTAGCGGCATTCGTGTCGCGACAGTTCCCGTTTCACGTGAAATATGTCGACAGCTAATCGGTTTCTCCTCGGCCGTCCTAAGGAAGCGGAATGCCAATCCATTTCGAGTAACCAGAGCCAACGATTCCCTCGGATCGTATATAATCCGGAGAATCGATTGGAAAAATATTTAGAAAAAGAAAGAGAAGAAAAAAAATTTAGGAATAATTGAAAGAAAATGATGCCCATCTTCGAAATATCGAAATGAAACTTTTTCGATTCCGAAGAAAGTAGCAATTAACCCTTTTCCCTTCCGATATTTCTTCTTGCCAATTGTGCGTCACGTGTAATAAATTGTTGGAAATATTTGGAAAACGACTCGGTTATTAGAAACGGTTCATAAACCCCGAGCAGAAAGATTTAAAGGGATATCGTGGAAGGATTTTTACCGGTTTGGACGAAAGGGTTACAAGGATCTCGATACAACTCTCCTCTTTTTCTTCCATTTGCACGGCCAAGTGAACGAAGCCGCGCCACGCCGGACGGACGAGCCACGCTGGAACCACGCCCAACATTGTTCCACGGAACAGAGAATGAACCACTCTCTGCGGTGTTCATCCGTTGCTCGGCTCGTCGCCGTAGATCGAGTGTTATTACCGGTTCATAAATATGTACTTCTCGCGCGGAACACACGAGTTCTCTCTCTCTCTCTCTCTCTCTCTCTCTCTCTCTCTTATTCTCCGTTTCTTTCCGTTGCTTCTTGCTCCTCCTCGACGCAGAGTTGCGTAGATCGCGACAAGACGGGAGGACTGCGCGGCATGGCGTGGCGTGGCCGCATGATTAATGCCCCGACAATTTGCCTGCTGCGAATCGGGATCGACGAGTGAAGGATCGCGAGCATTCGAGATAGAACGCGAAAAAAGCGATCCAGCCTGTTTCAATTCACCATTGGAACATGTATATATATATAGAACTCGTTTTCTTTTTCATATTTATTGTCGAAGGATGTTTGAAATAATTAATTTACAAAAGTGAAATTTATTCAAGAAGGTTTCAAATTTATATATATATATATTCTCAAAGGTGTGAACGATCATAGCGAAGGTTGTGAAAGAAAAGACGAAGGGGAAGAAAGTAGGGTGTGAAGCGGAGTTAATGAACCAATGACGTCACGAACGTCTGGCTATGTCCAAATGGAGATGGCGGAACGAGTAACGAGCATGTTATTCGTTCTCCATTGTATTATACAATTCTATCGCATTGTACAACGGGACATCCGTTATTTGTCCTCTCGCGGCTCCATTTGGCTACGATGCACGGGCCATGACGTCACCGGTTCACCAACCCTGCCATATTTTCTTCCCCCCCTCTTCTTCCCCGAAAAAGGAAATTTTCACGGCGCGGCGAGAGAGGGACAGAGATACGATACTCGAGACGCGCGCTTGGGCCGAAAGTACCAGTGCCGCGGGTGGATGGAGGGAAGGGGGTATTATTTGTCCTCCCTCGGCGAATTTGATTTCCTCAACTTCCGCCGGTTTATTGTCGCATCGGTCGCGTTACTCTCCAGCTCGAGCTCGTAATGGAAATGGTATAGACCGACCACATTGGATAATGGCCAGAGAATCGGGTTAAAGACAAAGTTACGAGTACCACGAGCCATTATTTCCCGAGCGTGAAATCGTGAACCGACCTTATCGATATTCTCCCGCTCATCCGAATCACCGTATTCGAAACGGGATTCGAAAGGATCGAGTGAAAAAAAAGGACCACCGTGTATATATTTACGCAGATACAACGTATGAATCGAATCAAACACATTTAACGTGTTTAAAATCAGATCAATTTTTGGAAGAAGTTTTGTGTATAAATATAATACGCTGAAAAGAGATTTTTTTACGATACGAAAAAAGGATGTGAATATTTCTCGGTCATATTTCAAGGTGTGTGACAACAAATCGTATCATTTTTCATTCAACGGGAGAATGATGTATCTGAGAGAAATTCCATTACTCGATTATACGCCGGTCCGCGAGCGATAAAAGCATCTAAACAAGATTGAAGTGCGAAAGCATCGATCCCCATCAGCGGAGAATAATACTTTTAACGTTGGAAGGAGGAGGCGGAATGAAACGGAAGTCAACAAATGGAAACAACGTGGGCGTGAAAGTTGGAAAGGGTCGATCATCCATCAATTCGATCGTGGAAACTAATGCAGCTTTATCGCCAATTCCGTTTACGTCCGTCTCCCGAAAACGTCCTCTCTCCTCGTCGTCCTTCGTTCGAAAGCGAAGGGCTCTAAGTCGGGCATAAATCAACCCCCTGGCCTTGCAAACCCAAACAGTCCTCTCGCTCTCCTTCGATCGAGGAGCCGCCCTTAACGCGACGTTCCAACGTTTCTCACGTCGCGCGAGCGGGATCGATATCGAATTTCCACGATTTATCGTCCAATTAATCCTCGAATAACAATGTGTCCGATCGAGAATCGTTGCTGCATATATAACATACGCGTGTAATCTTCTGGATCCTTCACTATCGCGATAGTTTACATTTTCAATCTTTCATCGTCGAAATTGTAAAGATAGAAATTTATTTATATATATATAGAAACGAAATTAACTTGGGTTAAACTTATTATTCAGTTTTAACTAAGTAATATTAAAGTGAGAATAATACGTGGAAAGAAAACGATGGAGAGAAATTCGAGGATGGATTTTAACACCTTTTCTACCCGGTAAACATTTTTTCCCACTTTGAATATCGAGGACAGTTACCTTTACTTGCCTCTTGCCCGTTTCACTTAACGCCACGGATTATTTCTCGCGCATTTAGCACGGGATATAGTGGCAAGCGTTAATGAGACACCTGCGGACCAATAACGAGAAGGAGGATCCTTCCTTCTCCTTCGAATCTTCTGCAACTCGTTCTTTCCTTCCTCCTCCGATCAAATATGCGGAAAAATATCGGCGACAATTTTATTTTTTACAATATTACAACCAAAGATTATAATCTCTAAATATTTTTCAATCTCTCTCGAATACAATAAAAGCAACGAACATTCGTATTTACTTTCTCCTTTGTTCCCTCGCGTCTTCGTGACGAGGAGATGATAGACGGAGGAGGTTTCTCGTTCGCAACTTTGTCCGAAGGTTAAGTCCTGGAGAATTTTCGTCTCCTCGAGGGGCAAAATTTACGAGGACCACCTGCGACGACCACGGCCGAATACCTATGTGACGGCCGCCCCTCCCTCCCCCCTCTGGATAATGGTCCACGGGTGGAAATCGAAGGGTGGCCCGACACGGCAGGTGCATCGCTCCGCGTATCATATCATGTACAAAGAGAGAGAGAGAGAGAGAGAGAGAGAGAGAGAGAGAGAGGGAAAGGAAGAAGAACACGTCAATGAGGAGAGACGTGCGTGCCCCGACCAATCACGGGCGAGGGAATAAAGAAAGGGGAGAGGCGAGGGGAGGGCGAAAAAAAAGGAAGGGAAGGAAGGAGAAAAAAAGGGAAGGAGAAAGGAAAAAGTTGGCGCGTACGTACGGGGCCAAAGATTGGTATTGGTGGGCGGTCGAGTGGTTGCACAGCAAGCAAGCGCGCGAAACAGCAGCATTGAAGAACGGACGGGACTCGCTTACCTTGGCGAGGTCCTTCCACTCGCGCGCCGCCTCTCTGGAATGCGACGAGGAGGCCTACGTGGCCCGAAGAAAAAGAGCCGGGCAGAAGAACGAGGGGAAAAGAAGAGGAGGGAAAAGTAATAAGACGAGCAAGACGATTACGGGGAACGGAGTCCAGAGGTGGTCCAGAGAGGCGCGGAGAATTGCGTGGAGGAGAGCTGGGAGAGAGCCGCGAGAGGAGGAAGCGAATGATCGATAAGAGAGCCACGACCGAGCCAATGGAATGCCCGGCGATGAAAAATTAACGAGAAAATTGGGTTAACCATTCTTCTTCTTCTTCTTCTTCCTTCTTACCTTCTATCCTACCCTCTCTTTTGTCTACGCCGCTCTCCTTTTTTTTTCACTTTTAGCTATCTTCTTTCTTTCTTTCTTTCGGTGTAGTACAGTAAGTGGATTTAATTTCCGCGGATTCTGTTCTCGTCTCGATCGAATCGTCTTTCCCAAAGATGAATCGAAAGAAATAAAAGAAATATGAAATTTTACGTGTTCCAATTTTATATTCGTTTACAAACAGATATTTAATTTTTCCAATTATAAGTAAAAATATGATATCATATGGAATATCAGTTATATGAAGAAAAATTCTTTTGCTTGGGATTCAATTTTCATTTCAGTTTTCTTCGATAGAAAAAGAAGGATTAATACGCAACTGATGTGATTACGTATTGCGTTACAAAAGCTTGCCAATTCAATCATTGGAAAGATAATGATATATTTATTAAAAGCATAATAACCACGACGTAAGTGGCGAATTCCACTATGCAATATTCTCAATATGGCGGCTCGTACAGTCGTAAACGGATGAAATCTTATTTGCGTAGGAATGCCTTGTACTATGCAGTCACGACGAATCTCATTGCGCGTAATTGTATTAATCTATGAAATGTCTCGAATGAAAAATCGCTCGAGTTTCAACGAGTTTCTCTTTGTATTAATTTTTTTTCTTTTTTCTTTTTTTTTTTAGAAAGACTCTATTTAAAAAACAACGAGAGAGAAAGAATTTCGTTCGAAAAGGAGGATAAATTTATCTTCTCATCTCTCTCTCTCTCCGCCATTCTATCGGATAATAATTATCCTCGACGAGAAATGTTTCGTTTGCAATATCATCGGCATTCATTGAACGCCGTGTACGGGTTCATCGTCCCGAAAGGGAAGGATTCAACCTGACACGTTAACAGAAAAAGGAAAAAAGGAAAAACCGCTTCCTAATATCGTTAATGAAAACGTTTATTCGGATGAAAAAAAATTCTGACGAAGAAAATCGAAGCGTTGGATCGCTTCGACGAGCGTAATTCTCGGCCGAGAACAATACTCGACGAGCAGGTAAGTAAACTCGTGTGTATATAAATAATATGGCTATTATAGAAGCAATTGAGATACCACAATAACGTAACAATGCAACGCGTATATAAATATAAATGCACGCAACTGGCACGCATTGTCGCAACTCTTATTCGCTTTGGATCTCGCAAAATTATATTTCCTCCTCTTTTCGTATACATATCAAAGAGTTTAGAAAATTTTTCTTTAATCGCAGTCGACTTAAGTCAAGTTTATTAATATCGAAATTAAACGAAGGAACATCTTATCAGAAACAATTACATCTCTTCGAAGAAATTTTAACACTTTGCATATTTTATAAATATTTCGATTAAGTTTTAAGTTATTTATGTTGGATACAATGAATTGTACGAATTCAATAAATTCACGTAAAAAAAAAAACTTAACCGTTTAAATTTATATCAAATCCTTCCCCAAACTTTTCATAGGTATATTTAGTAAGTATTATTAGATTATTTATCATTTGAATTTATCATTGTGACGTGTCACGACCACCTTCTTATCTTTCCAAGAACTAAAACTTTTAATCCAGCCTAATCTTATCTATCGTTTATTCAACCGATGCGATCACACACGTTCACTGTGTACCCTACACACAACCAACAACTCCATATAAAATCTTAATAAGAAATCATTGACAGAGTGTTGCCAATCATTCTCCACTTATTAAATATACAATAACACAGCTATAAGGTAAACAATATATGCAATATATTATAATTTTCGAAACGAAAACATATACATCCGATATGCTACACAATTCTCCTCGCCAAACATTTTCTTTTTTTACGTATGCAAAACGAAAGAATACCGTGTTTCCAACGACTCCCCCCCCTCCCCCGTAATCAACGAACACCCTCCCCCCTAATACACGAGAATCGTGGTTAGCGGACCATAGTCAATCATAGCGTAACAACATCGCTTCGTGGTGGTACCATTATAACAGGTCCGTGGTGGGCGAAAGGGTTAATAAAGTTCGTTAAAACGCGCGAGAGTTTTTTCTTCTTTACGGCGTAATAACGGGTAATAACGCGGATGGAGGGAGGGAACACCTGGATCGGGCCTAAAAAAAAACTTTGCCGGAATTCCGTGTAAAATATTTCGCATTTTTATCATCATTTTTAACCGTGAAATAACCACCGTTTCCATTTCACGCTATATATACAAACAATCGGGATATTAATGCATTCCGTGGGACACCTTTCGAGGGGTTTGTTCACAGGCTTTAAAAAAAAGTTGTACGAATTTTTCCCTTGAAGTTGATATCTCTCGTCGCGATATATCTACTCTCCTGGAATTTTGAACCTGTTTCCATTTACTTTCTCGATGCAAAGAGAAACGGATGACGTATCGAACGAATAACAAGTAAAAAGAGTGCAAAAGCGAGGATACATTTTCTTTCTGTTCGCACTCACGACCGAATATGTGTGTCACTCGCGTCAACGCCGCCTAAACAGGGTTGAAGAAACGGAAATGAGGTGCACGAAGAATTCGATACGACGTAAGAGTATTAAACGCGTGGTACGTGGTTCCGCGTAGTCGCGTATTCGATAAGATATCAGCATTGAGGGCGATGGAACTCGAGACCGCGCCATACACTATACCGTGCCGATATACTCGAACGATAACGATTTCTCTCTATCTTGCTACCTGGAATTTGTGGCGGAGGGGCAAAGCGTGGAAGAGAAAATAAGAGATGGATCATCGAGATCCACCAGATTGTAAATAATGGTGTATAATATATAATAAGCGGTCCTAGGATTAATTCCCTACACTGTTCTTTCATGGCGGACAAGGAGAAAATAACAAGGGGATTCAAAGTAAGAATCTTGAAATTCCACGAATTCGAGAAATTCCTTCGACGTAATATATATTTCATCAGCTTCATAAATGGTAAATACAGGCATTCTCTTATTTCTCCTCGCACTCAATTCCAATTCTATGAGTTACTCGGAGGCTAAGAATAAGTATGAGAGAATCTAATCCAAGATTCTGATTCAGGGATTCAGAGTCACACGCATTTATATCATCGATGTATACATGTATGCATCATTCGCCAAGAATTTATTCTATATTTTCCAAAAAAAAAAAAAAAAAGGGAAATACTCGCACGCTTTCGAGAATAAATTTGCTACCGTGTGAACGGAAAAAAAGAGGATGCAAATTGTTCGAGGACGCGGCGTGCATTTTACAAAGTGGAATAAACGAGGAAGGGTATCGAACGAAGTAAAGGAATGATCGGGCGCGTGACACGACATGCAAATGCTCGATGGCCGGCTATTAATTTGTTACGTGTTTAACCCGAATAAACCGTCGGAGGATTGATGGAAGATCGCGCGTATTATGGGTGCAGTTAATGCATGCGACGACTATGGGTACGCCGAGTGGCGCCAATCCCCATAAGGCAAGGTCTGCCTCTCCGTGCCACAGCCCTCTAAGCCCGTGTCCAACGGCTGCCAACCGTGCTGCGGGGGGGAAAAACCGAGAAGAAATTTGTTATGTATATCGAAATCAGCTGATACGATTAGCTCGCCTCGCCTTGCTTCTTTTTTGAAACGAACGACACGTTGAATTAAATTTAAATTTCGAACATATTTTTCTCGTACATTTAAAGGGAGGAATGATGATGAAAAAAAATCTTGAGGATAGTTTAGAGTACAAGTTTCTTGTATTACGCGCGTCTGGTTATATTTTATGTTATTTTATGGTGTTTTTTTTCTCTCTTTCTCTCCATAAATTAATTTTTACGAAATCGAGAGATATGAATTTAGCGTGGAATAAAATCACAGGATGTTTTTTTTTACATACAAATGCAAACGTCTCGTATATAATTTGATGTACCTGTATATATAAATATATATATTTTCTATTTCGCATATCGTTTCTTTTCTTTTCTTTTTCCTACGAATATATATTGCTAACTTTGCAATAAAAAGAGAAATAATACACGCGTGTACGTGTGTATATCAGATATCGTGCTTTGAAACGCAATCGTCTCTCTCTTTCTCTCTCTCTCTCTCACTCTCGTTTTATCGTTCACAGTGGAGGATCGTGCAAATTGTACGATATCCTACATGGAACGTAAACACTGCATCAGAATCGTAAAGCAACACGGGTTCTCCGGTGTTTCTTGGCAATGATTGCCGGCGCGACGAGTCAACAAACTCATTGACTTTCTTACGCAGAGCCACGTGGACCGAGGAGTGAGTCATTGTGAGATAACTCGCTGCGATCTTGTTTCCCTTTCCCTCCCAATTTGCAAGATACAGGTAACGACGTTACGACGAAAGTTCCATAATTTTTTTTTCTCTTTTTAAAAATCTTGTATAGTAGAAATCCTAAGAGGGAAGATGTAAATTCTGAGAACAAGTTTGGTAAAATTATCACGATGAATTAAGATTCTCGAATAACTAAAAATTTGAAGAGTGTATAAAATTGTAATATTTCGATCCAATTTGTCATATACGATGCCCTGGATTATATTATTGCATGCTTTAAACGAAACGGAAAATCGAAAAAGCAAAAGAAAATCACGACAGGAGATATCGTATTTAAACGAGGATTCTAGGGTACTGGAAAGATGACTTTCTACGATTCTTCATTTTATTTATTGATAAAGAATACAAAATTTCCACGGAACGTCAACTTAACGAGATGTAGAATACATTTCGAAAGAACGATGTTTGTAATTAGTGATAGTGTGTCAGTATGTTATTAGATTATTAGATATTCAGGTGAACTTGTCAAAGTGTTACTTCCTCCTAAGATCTTTTTAATTTAATAAATTTAATAAATTTTCTTTAAGAAAAAAACGATTATCATAAACTAATTTTTTCTTTCTCTCTTTCTTTCTTTCTAAATCATCGAGACGTAACGTAACGATCCTTTGCACAAAGCATGGATTGAAATATATCATCACCACGATCTACAAAATGAAGTTAAGAAGAATCGAGATATTAAACTATTTGTTTATATTATCGTTAAGCATACATTATCATTGCGTTATAAAAAGATAATCTTCGAACGCTTGATCGATTAATTTGTAACACAACGTCTGCACCCCGCCTTTATTCCTCCTCGCTTCATTTAGCTTAGGTAATTAAGTTATCAATCCGTGAATAAACGACGCGGGTTGTTCGGCGACCAATCGTAAATCAAATCATTCCTTTCCTATTAATGGAATCCATACTTCCTTCCACAATTCCTTTCCTATCTATTTAATCTCTCAAGAAATCTTTAACTCGTCATCATTCACCGCATTTTCCAATTCTCTGTCAACGTGTCCACGCAACGATAAATAATATTTTACGCGACGAAGATCGAGGGATCGAGAGATTGAGAGATTTTTGCTCGCCTCGTCAAGAATCGTGTACGTAATTGATCGGAACGGTTTGAGAGCCGAGTGGAAAACTGGCGGTGGTTGCGGTGGACGGGATAGATAGCGTACGGGGGCGCATTCTGACACGAAGGCTCGGTTTAAACGGAATAACAATCGATGCTTCCCACCAGAATCGTGTGCTGCTATCGAGGCCCGCTCTCTCTCGTTCTGCACGCTGGAAAAGCAATTACGCGTCGCTATTGGGAGAGATTAATAACCATGACGGGGAATAAACTAATACCAAGTGATATTGTCAAGAACAGGTAATAAAAGGCGCCGATAAACCAGCCGTAACGGTCGATGAGATTACGTAGACGCATAAAATTGTGGAAAGAAAGAGGGGCTTGGGGGATGGGAGAAGCGCGTAACCGGTCAAGAACGCGAGTCAAAGCTGATCGAATATATATATATATAGTCAGGATGAATGTGATTGGGATTTCTTTGATTATTTTCTTCGATTTTTTTTTCCCCTCCTCTCCAATTTCTTGCAAGATTCTTCGTTTAATGAAAATGGAGGGAGAGCATTCTGGTCAAAATTAATTTACGAATAATAATAATAAATTAAATGCTTGTTTTAGGTCAAGCGATTCATTATTTTTGCAAATGAAGGAAGAGAATGCTTTTTCGAAAATTACGATATCTAAATTGTTCGTCTACTAAAAAAGATTTGTAACAATTTCAGGATATTGAAAATTTTCTGTTTTTTCAAGATGGAATTATTGTCTTTCAATAAATTTGTTCGAACAGAGAGAAATATTTCGTTATTTTAATAACCATTACACGTACACCTATCCTTTTCGCATTCCATTTTGTAATAAGACGTGTTTATCCTGAATGTGTGCTGTGTGCCAAAGACCAACTAACATTCCACTCGCTTTGCTACATTCCAAATTTTTCCTTTTCTTCACGACCGCTAGCTAATTAAGAGAGGGAATACGAAAGAAAAAGAAAAGAAAAGGAAAGAAAGAAGAAGGAAGAGCAAATTGAAAAAAAGGAAACTCACACACTTGGCAAAAGAGGACATTAATGAATTTTTAATTATTCTTCCCAGGATTGACTATTCTCCGCGTTAACGGTTCTCTTCTATTGACAAACGAGCACCGAGCGGAAAAGGAAAAAGAAGTTGTTTCAAGTTATCTACAAGTCAACATGTTGTTACAACTGAAATTAAATTAGACGTTCATTTACTCTCGCGGAAATATTGCAAGTAGAATCGCTTGGCGTAAAATTATTCGCCGCGTATCTCTATTTCGAAAATCGATCAAGAAAATATTAACTATGATTGTATATATATATATATACAAAATTTAAAAAAATTCTAGGATGAAAGTAGATTTTTTCCACGATTCATCAATCGATAATTCAATTATTGATCCCAATTCGTTAGAGCAACGCCTTCCTCCATCCAACAAACGTTTGTTGAACGAAAATTGAAACAACGATCAACGCATTACCACCCGTGGTTCGCCCGTTAATTATTTCATTTACTCACTTCTATTCATAGCAATAAAATTCGTACATCGATTAAGACAATTTTTAATCACTGTTCCCAGAGTTGACTATTATTCCACGGCTATTAACGGTTCTGCCTATTGACAAACGAGCAGTCGTGAGCGGAAAAGAAAAGAGAAGTTGTCTCAAAGTCTCCGACGCCGGTAGACACAGCGTGAAGCTGCCAGGTCACGTAACCATCAGCATCGCTTATTATGCGGAACAAGGAATTACGATAAAGTGGCGAGAAAGAACGAAAAAGCGAAAAGAAGAAGAAGAAGAAGAAGAAGAGAAAGGGAAGGGAGGAAGAGAAAGAGAGGATAGAGAGAGAGAGAAAAGGGAATTGGGCGGCGTGAAGAGAAGAGGTGGGGGTGTGCGCGAAAGTGTTAACTCTTGACACGTGTGCGAACGCCTACGCCTGCATACCTAGTTGACCGATCCCCGAGACATAGTACGGCATCTCTTCAGCTGCACCGCGAACCCGGAGTTCTGTCCATGTTTACGCCATTCGTCTGGCACGCGCATGCCTCCGCATACTAAAGTGTATTTAAACGTTAACCGGACGAACAACGGGGCACCCGGATGACCGAGGAGGATCGTTAAGCCTCGTTTCTCCCGTGTCGAACCCAACTTTTCCCCATTTCTCGACCTCGTCACCTCGAACGATCGTCCGAGAACAGATGCTCGCTTTTCGCAAGGGAAGAAGTAGTCCATGGATCTGGAAAGATATGACGATCTGATAAACTCGAACGAATCGATATATTATATATATATATATATATATATATATATATATAATTATTTCTCGAATGCATTTGCATTATTTAGACGAATAAAAGAACGAAGGGTAGGAAGAATCATCGGTTAAAGGGGATCGATCTCATGATGATGGTAAAAAAAAGAAAAGAAAAAAGAATATAGGGATTGAAACGATAAAGATAAAGGATGGGTATCCGAGTCTCGATTTGGAGAGAGAAAAAAAAGAAAGAGGAGAAAGAGGGACGAAGAGAAGGGAGAGAGAGAGAGAGAGAGAGAGAGAGTAAACACAATAGCAGTAGGCTAGCCGACATTAAATTTGCATTTATATTGTATCCGTAATTTATGACACCGACTTATCTCGTGGCATGGATGTACGTGCTCGTAATTGTTTTCTCTGCGTGTACGTATGCACCTAGAGAGAGAGAGAGAAAGAGAGAGAAAGAGCGAGCTTCGTGGGTTGCACGATCGCTCAAACAACTATACCCGACGAGAGAGAGAGAATTCGCTAAATAGCAGGAGGACAAAGACAATAAATGGAAAAAGGATAACTGGAAAAGGGGGAGAGAAGAGGTGTAAAAAAAGAGTATGCAACGAAAACGAGAGGGATGCGACTGGGTAAGTAAAAGGGATGAATGAATGGAGGTGGAGATGGAAAAGAGAGAGAGAGGGATAAAAATGAGAGATACGATAAATCTGAGGCCCGAGGAATGATGTCGCGGTTATTATGAGGGTAACCCAACAAGATTCGCAATTCTGGTTTGACGAGTGAGAAAAAGTAAACGCGTTTATTATGTATGTGCTCCACCCTCCATCCCCAACCACCTCGCGGTGGTTGCAAATGGACGATTATTAATAATAGATCCAAGAACGGTGGTACCGACAGTCCCTCCGCTCCCTTCCCCTGTTTGTTGCAAGCGTTCTTTTCCCACCGATGGAATTAGATCCCCGCGGATATCAAGAAGCGAGAAAGAGTGTATAGCGGGCACGGTGTATCGAGTTGCGCACGCGCACAACGCGATTCTTCAGCCACGATAATATTTCGCTACTTTGCGGCGAATAAAATTGCAACAGCCTCTCCTTTATACCTTTTACGCCTTTTAAAGTTTGAGGCAACCGTAACTCGCGCGACACGTACACGCGGCTATTTTTCTTCTTTTCGCTTCCGCATAGGAGAAATGACGAGCTGGACGTAATCTATGCGATCTACCGAGATCCGATGATTCAACAACTATCGCATGATATATCGTTGCTGCAGCGATACACTCAAGTTAGAAACTAACCTCTTAGGTGGCGGTACCGATTCGTGCAGCACATTTATCTTCGTGCTAGCTATATCAATGCTGATAATCCAAGATTCTCAACATTGTGAATTTTTCACATAATAATTCTAAGCCCGATATGAATTATTTGTATCTAAAAATAAAGAATCTGTCTTTGGATTTAAAAAAATTTGTTTAAAATCTTTGAGAAATTTCTACTTCTAACTGTTACGGTTGTGAAATTAGTTGTCTTTTATTAATACAGCTATATTCGACCAACTATGCGTATTTACATCATCGATTCGTCGGTCGAACAACAATGTTGATTGCCGCATTGTCTTCCGGTGAATGCTCGTCGAAGAGCAGGAACGAAAGGGGAGCTTTTCGAAGCTAGATTCGCACTCGTGACTGATATCCATATTGCAACAATATAAAAGGGGAGAGACCTTAGTCGCACGCGGGCTGGCGTGCAAGAAATTCCTCTTTTCCGCTCCTTGTGTTTTGTAGATACGCGTGCACGATTGCTGCAGAGGATTCAACCCCTGGCTTGCCATACCCAACAGTCCTCCTCGCTCTCCTTCGATCGAGGAGCCGCCCTTAACGGCGACGTTTCCAGACGTTTTCACGTCGCGCGAGCGGGATCGATATCGAATTTCACGATTTACGTCATTAATCGCTCGAATAACAATGTGTCCGATCGAGAATCGTTGCTGCATAATATAACATGAACGCGTTGTATCTTCTGGATTCCTTCACTATCGCGATAGTTTAACATTTTCAATCTTTCATCGTCGAAATTGTAAGATAATGAAATTTTATTTATATATATATGAAACGAAATTAACTCTGGGTTAAACTTATTAATTCGTTTTAACTAAGTATATTAAGTGAGAATAAATACGTGGAAAGAAACGATGTGAGAAGAAATTCGAGGATGGATTTTAACACCTTTTCTACCCGGTAAACATTTTTTTCCCACTTGTGATATCGAGAACAGTTACTTTACTTGCCCTCTTGCCCGTTTCACTTAACGTCCACGGATTATTTCTCGCGCATTTTAAAGCACGGGATATAGTGGCAAGCGTTAAATGAGACACACCTGCGGACCAAAATAACGAGAAGGAGGATCTTCCTTCTCCTTCGAATCTTCTGCAACTCGTTCTTTCCTTCCTCCTCCGATCAAATATGGCGGAAAAATATCGCGACAATTTTATTTTTTTACAATATTACAACCAAAGATTATAATCTCTAATATTTTTCCACATCTCTCTCGAATACAATAAAAGCATACGAAATTCGTATTTACTTCTCCTTTGTTCCCTCGCGTTCTTCGTGGACGAGGAGATGAATAGACGGAGGAGGTTTCTCGTTCGCAACTTTGTCCGAAGGTTTAACGTCCTGGAGACATTTCGTCTTCCTCGAGGGGCAAAATTTACGAGGACACCTGCGACGACCACGGCGAATACCTATGTTGACGGCCGCCTTCCACTCCCTCTGGATAATGGTCCACGGGTGGAATTTCGAGGGTGGCCCGACACGGCAGGTGCATCGCTTCCGCGTATCATATCATGTATCAAAGATGAGAGAGAGAGACGAGAGCGACGAGAGGAGAGAGAGAGAGGGAAAAGGAAGAAAGAAACACGTCAATGAGGAGACGTGCGTGCCCCGACCAATCACGGGCCGAGGGAATAAAGAAAGGGGAGAGGCGAGGGAGGGCGAAAAAAGAAGGGAAAGAAGGAGAAAAAAAGGGAAGGAGAAAAGGGAAAAAGTTTGGCGCGTACGTACGGGGCCAAAGATTGTAATATGGTGGCGGTTCGAGTGGTTGCACAGCAAGCAAGCGCTGCGAACATTGCAAGCATGAAGAACGGACGGGAACTCGCTTCCTTGGCGGAGGTCCTTCCCGCGCGCCGCCTCTCTTGAATGCGACGAGGAAGCCTACGTGGCCCGAAGAAAAAGAGCGGCAGAAGAACGAGGGGAAAAAGAAGAGGAGGGAAAAGTAATAAGACAGCAAAGACCGACTTACGGGGGAACGGAAGTCCAGAGGTGGTCCAGAGAGGCGCGAAGATTGCGTGGGAGGAGACTGGGAGAGAGCCGCGAGAGGAGGTAAGCGAATGATCGATAAGAGAGCCCGACCGAGCCAATGGAATTGCCGGCGATGAAAAATTAAACGAGAAAATTGGGTTAACCATTCTTCTTCTTCTTCTTCTTCCTTCTTACCTTCTATCCTCCCTCTTTTTGGTTCTACGCCGCTCGTCCTTTTTTTTTCACTTTTTAGCTATCTTTCTTTCTATCTTTCTTTCGTGTAAGTTACAGTAAGTGGGATGTTAATTTCCGCGGATTCTGTTCTCGTCTCGATCGAATCGTCTTTCCCAAAGATGAATCGCAAAAGAAATAAAAGAATAATGAAATTTACGTGTTCCAATTTTATATTCGTTTTACACACCAGATATTTATTTTTTCCAATTATAAGTAAAAATATGATGATCATATTGGAATTCAAGTTATATGAATGAAAAATTCTTTGCTTTGGGATTTCAATTTTCATTTCAGTTTTCTTCGATAAAAAGAGGATAATACGCCAACTGATGTTGATACGTATTGCGTTACATAAGCTTGCCAATTCAATCCATTGGAAAGATAATGATATATTTATTAAGAGCATAATAACCACGACGTAAAGTGGCGAATTCCACTAAGTGCAATATTCTTCATATGGCGCTCGTACAGTCGTAAACGGATGAATCATTTTTTTATTTGCGTAGGAATGCCTGTACTATGCAGTCACGACGAATCTCATTGCGCGTAATTGTATTATCTATGAAATTGTCTCGAATGAAAATCGCTCGAGTTTCAACGAGTTTCTTCTCTTAGTTAATTTTTTTCTTTTTTTTCTTTTTTTTTTTTAGAAAAGATCTCTATTTAAAAAACCACGAGAGAGAAAGAATTCGTTCCGAAAATGGAGGATAAATTTATCTTCTCATCTCTCTCTCTCTTCCGGCCATTTCTATCGGATAAATAATTATGCTCGACGAGAAATGTTTCGTTTGCATATATCATCCGGCATTCATTTGAACGCCGTTGTACGGGTTCATCGTCCGAAAGGGAAGGATTCAACCTGAACACGTTAACAGAAAGGAAAAAGAAAAACGGCTTCCTAATTCGTTAATGAAACGTTTAATTCGGATGAAAAAAAAATTCTGTCCGAAGAAAATCGAAGCGTTGGATCGCTTCGACGAGCGTAATTCTCGGCCCGAGAACCAATACTCGACGAAGCAGGTAAGTACTCGTGTGTATATAATAATATGGGCTATTATAGAAACAATTGAGATACCACAATAACGTAACATGCAACGCGTATATAAATATTAATGCACGGCAACTGGGCACTGCATTGTCCGCAACTCTTATTCGTTGGATCTCGCAAAATATATTTCCCCTCTTTTCGGTATACATATCAAAGAGATTTTTTTTTTTTTTTTTTTTTTTTTTAGAAAATTTTTCTTTAATCGCAGTCGACGTTAAAGTCAAGTTTATTAAGTATCGAAATTAAACGAAGGAACATCTTATCAGAAACAATTACATCCTTCGAAGAAATTTTTAACACTTTGCATATTTATAAATATTTCGATTAAGTTTTAAGTTATCTTATGTTTGGATACAGATGAATTGTACGATTCAATAATCACGTAAAACAAAAACTTAACCGTTTAAATTTATAATCATAATCCTTCCCCAAACTTTTCATAGGTATATTTTGTAAAGTAATTAATTAGATTCTTTTATCTTTGAATTTATATTGTGACGTGTCACGACCCCCTTTCTTATGTTCCAAGAACTAAAACTTTTTATCCAGCCTAAGTCTTATCTATCGTTTAATTCAACGATGCGATCACACACGTTCACTGTGTACCTACACACAACAAACAACTCCAATATAAAATCTTATAAGAAATCAATTGACAGAGTGTTGGCCAATCATGTCTCCACTTATTAATATATAAACAATAACACAGCTATAAGGTAAACAAAATAATGCCAATATATTATAATTTTCGAACGAAAAACATATACATCCGATATGCCTACAACCAATTCTCCTCGCCAAACATTTTCTTTTTTTTACGTATGCAAAACGAAAGAATACCGTGTTTCCAACGACTCCCCCCCCTCACCCCGTAATCAACGAACACCCTCCCCCTAATACACGAGAATCGTGGTTTAGCGGACCATAGTCAATCATAGCGTAAAACATCGCTTCGTGGTGGTACTCATTATAACAGGTCCGTGGTGGGCGAAAGGGTTTTAATAAGTTCGTAAAACGCGGAGAGTTTTTTTCTTCTTTACGGGCGTAATAACGGTAACTAACGCGGATGGAGGGAGGGAACACCTGGATCGGGCCTAAAAAAAAACCTTTGCCGGAATTTCCGTGTTAAGAATATTTCGCATTTTTTATCATCAATTTTTAAGCCGTGGAAATAACAACCGTTTCCATTTTCACGCTATATATACTCAACCAATCGGATATTAATGCATTCGTGGGACACCTTTCGAGGGGTTTGTTCACAGGCTTTAAAAAAAAGTTGTACGAAATTTTCCTTGAAGTTGATATCTCTTCGTCGCGATATATTCTACTCTCCTGGAATTTTTGAACCTGTTTTCCCATTTAACTTTCTCGATGCAAAGAGAAACGGATGACGTATTGAACGAATAACAAGTAAAGAAGAGTGCAAAAGCGAGGATACATTTTTTCTGTTCGGCACTCACGACCGAATATGTTGTGTCACTCGCGTCAACGCCGCCTAGAACAGGGTTGAAGAAACGGAAATGAGGTGCACGAAGAATTCGATACGACGTAAGAGTATTAAACGCGTGGACGTGTTCCGCGTAGTCGGCTATTCGATAGAATATCAGCCATTGAGGGCGATGGAACTCGAGACCGCGCCAATACCTATACCGTGCGATAACTCGAACGATAACGATTTTCTCTTCTGCTACCTGGAATTGGTGGCGGAGGGGGCAAAGGTGGAAGAGAAAATAAGAGATGGATCATCGAGATCCACCAGATTTGGTTTTTTAAAAAAAATTAAAAAAAATGGGGGGTTTGTATAAATATAGTAATAAGCGGTCCCTAAGGATTATTCCGCTACACTGTTCTTTCATGCGGACAGGACAGAAAAATAACAAGGGGATTCAAAGTAAGAATCTTGATTCAGAATTCGAGAAAATTCCCTTCGACGTTAATATATATTTTCATCAGCTTTCCATAAATGTAAATACAGGCATCTCTTTCATTTCTCCTCGCACTCATTCACCAATTCTATGAGTTCTCGAGGCTAAGAATACGTTGAGACACGATCAATCAAGATTCTGATTCAGGGATTTCAGAGTCACACGCATTATATCATCGAGTATACATTATGCCATCATTCGCCAAGAATTTATTCTTATATTTTTCCAAAAAAAAAAAAAAAAAGGAAATACTTCGCACGCTTTTCGAGAATAAATTTGCTACGTGTGAACGGAAAAAAGCCGGATGCCAAATTGTTCGAGGACGCGGCGTGCATTTTACCAAGTGGAATAAACGAGGAAGGTATCGAACGAAGTAAAGGAATGATCGGCGCGTGACACGACATGCAAATGTTCGATGGCCGGCTATTAAATTTGTTAACGGTGTTTACCGAATAAAAACCGTCGGAGGATGATGGAAATGCGCGGTATTAATGGGTGCAGTTAATGCATGCGACGACTAATGGGTCGCCGAGTGGCGCCAATCCCTACAGGCAAGGGTCTGCATCTCCGTGCCACAGCCCTCTAAGCCCGTGTCCAACGGCTTGCCAACCGTGCGGGGGGGAAAAAACCGGGAGAAGTAAATTTGTTATGTATACTCGAAATCAGCTGATACGATTAGCTCGCCTCGCTTGCTTTCTTTTTTGAAACGAACGACACGTTGATAAATTTTAAATTTCGAACATATTTTTCTCGTACATTTAAAAGGAGGATGAATGATAAAAACTTGAGGATAGTTTTTAGAGTACAAGTTTCTTGTATTACGCGCGTCTGGTTATATTTTATGTTATTTTATGGTTTTTTTTCTCTCTTTCTCTCCATAAATTAATTTTTAACGAAATCGAGAATATGAATTTAGCGTGGAATAAAATCACAGGATGTTTTTTTACATACAAATGCAAACGTCTCGTATATAATTTATGTTACCTTATATATAAATAATATATTTTATTTCGCATATCGTTTCTTTCTTTTATTTCCTACGAATATATATTGCTAACTTGCAATAAAAAGAGAAATAATACACGCGTGTACGTGTGTATATCAATATCGTGCTTGAAACGCAATCGCCTCCTCTTTCTCTCTCTCTCTCTCACTCGTTTTATCGTTCACAGTGGAGGATCGTGCAATTGTACGATATCCTACATGGAACGTAAACACTGCATCAGAATCGTAAGCAACACGGGTTTCCGGTGTTTCTTGGCAATGATTGCCGGCGCGACGAGTCAACAAACTCATTGACTTTCTTACGCAGAGCACGTGGACCGAGGAGTGAGTCATTGTGAGATAACTCGCTGCGATCTTGTTTCCCTTTCCCTCCCATTTGCAAGATACAGGTAACGACGTTACGACGAAAGTTCCATAATTTTTTTTTCTCTTTTAAAAATCTTGTATAGTAGAAATCCTAAGAGGGAAGATGTAATTCTGAGAACAAGTTTGGTAAATATCACGATGAATTAAGATCTCGAATAACTAAAATTTGAAGAGTGTATAAATTGTAATATTCGATCCAATTTTCATATACGATGCCCTGGATTATATTATTGCATGCTTTAAACGAAACGGAAAATCGAAAAGCAAAAGAAATCACGACAGGAGATATCGTATTTAAACGAGGATTCTAGGGTATGGAAAGATGACTTTCTACGATTCTCATTTTATTTATTGATAAAGAATACAAAATTTCCACGGAACGTCAACTTAACGAGATTAGAATACATTTCGAAAGAACGATGTTTGTAATTAGTGATAGTGTGTCAGTATGTTATTAGATTATTAGATATTCAGGTGAACTTGTCAAAGTGTTACTTCCTCCTAAGATCTTTTTAATTTATAAATTTAATAAATTTTCTTAAGAAAAAACGATTATCAAAACTAATTTTTTCTTTCTCTCTTCTTTCTTTCTAAATCATCGAGACGTAACGTAACGATCCTTTGCACAAAGCATGGATTGAAATATATCATCACCACGATCTACAAATGAAGTAAGAAGAATCGAGATATTAAACTATTTGTTTATATTATCGTTAAGCATACATTATCATTGCGTTATAAAAGATAATCTTCGAACGCTTGATCGATTAATTTGTAACACACGTCTGCACCCCGCCTTTATTCTCCTCGCTCATTTAGCTTAGGTAATTAAGTTATCAATCCGTGAATAAACGACGGGGTTGTTCGGCGACCAATCGTAAATCAAATCATTCCTTTCCTATTAATGGAATCCATACTTCCTTCCACAATCCTTTCCTATCTATTTAATCTCTCAAGAATCTTAACTCGTCATCATTCACCGCATTTTCCAATTCTCTGTCAACGTGTCCACGCAACGATAAATAATATTTTACGCGACGAAGATCGAGGGATCGAGAGATTGAGAGATTTGCTCGCCTCGTCAGAATCGTGTACGTAATGATCGGAACGGTTTGAGAGCCGAGTGGAACTGGCGGTGGTTGCGGTGGACGGGATAGATGAGCGTACGGGGGCGCATTCTGACACGAGGCTCGTTAACGGAATACAATCGATGCTTCCACCAGAATCGTGCTGCTATCGAGGCCGCTCTCTCTCGTTCTGCACGCTGGAAAAGCAATTACGCGTCGCTATTGGGAGAGATTAATAACCATGACGGGAATAAACTAATACCAAGTGATATTGTCAAGAACAGGTAATAAAAGGCGCCGATAAACCAGCCGTAACGGTCGATGAGATTACGTAGACGCATAAAATTGTGGAAAGAAAGAGGGGCTTGGGGATGGAGAAGCGCGTAACGGTCAAGAACGCGAGTCAAAGCTGATCGAATATATATATATAGTCAGGATGAATGTGATTGGATTCTTTGATTATTTTCTTCGATTTTTTTTTCCCCTCCTCTCCAATTTCTTGCAAGATTCTTTCGTTTAATGAAATGGAGGGAGAGCATTCTGGTCAAAATTAATTTACGAATAATAATAATAAATTAAATGCTTGTTTTAGGTCAAGCGATTCATTATTTTTGCAAATGAAGGAAGAGAATGCTTTTTCGAAAATTACGATATCTAAATTGTTCGTCTACTAAAAAAAGATTTGTAACAATTTCGGATATTGAAAATTTTCTGTTTTTCAAGATGGAATTATTGTCTTTCAATAAAAATTTGTTCGAACAGAGAGAAATATTTCGTTATTTTAATAACCATTACACGTACACCTATCCTTTTCGCATTCCATTTTTGTAATAAGACGTGTTTATCCTGAATGTGTGCTGTGTGCCAAAGACCAACTAACATTCCACTCGCTTTGCTACATTCCAAATTTTTTCCTTTTCTTCACGACCGCTAGCTAATTAAGAGAGGAATACGAAAGAAAAAGAAAGAAAAGGAAAGAAAGAAAGAAGGAGAAGCAAATTGAAAAAAGGAAACTCACACACTTGGCAAAAGAGGACATTAATGAATTTTTAATTATTCTTCCGGATTGACTATTCTCCGCGTTAACGGTTCTCTTCTATTGACAAACGAGCACCGAGCGGAAAAGGAAAAAGAAGTTGTTCAAGTTATCTACAAGTCAACATGTTGTTACAACTGAAATTAAATTAGACGTTCATTTACTCTCGCGGAAATATTGCAAGTAGAATCGCTTGCGTAAAATTATTCGCCGCGTATCTCTATTTCGAAAATCGATCAAGAAAATATTAACTATGATTGTATTATATATATATACAAAATTTAAAAAAATTCTAGATGAAAGTAGATTTTTTCCACGATTCATCAAATCGATAATTCAATTATTGATCCAATTCGTTAGAGCAACGCCTTCCTCCATCCAACAAACGTTTGTTGAACGAAAATTGAAACAACGATCAACGCATTACCACCCGTGGTTCGCCGTTAATTATTTCATTTACTCACTTCTATTCATAGCAATAAAATTCGTACATCGATTAAGACAATTTTTAATCACTGTTCCCAGAGTTGACTATTATTCCACGGCTATTAACGGTTCCTGCCTATTGACAAACGAGCAGTCGTGAGCGGAAAAGAAAAGAGAAGTTGTCTCAAAGTCTCCGACGCCGGTAGACACAGCGTGAAGCTGCCAGTCACGTAACCAATCAGCATCGCTTATTATGCGGAACAAGGAATTACGATAAAGTGGCGAGAAAGAACGAAAAAGCGAAAGAAGAAGAAGAAGAAGAAGAAGAAGAAAGGAAGGGAGGGAAGAGAAAGAGAGGATAGAGAGAGAGAGAAAAGGGAATTGGGCGGCGTGGAGAAAAAGGTGGGGGTGTGCGCGAAAGTGTTAACTCTTGACACGTGTGCGAACGCCTACGCCTGCATACCTAGTTGACCGATCCCCGAGACATAGTACGGCATCTCTTCAGCTGCACCGCGAACCGGAGTTCTGTCATGTTTACGCCATTCGTCTGGCACGCGCATGCCTCCGCATACTAAAGTGTATTTAAAACGTTAACCGGACGAACAACGGGGCACCCGGATGACCGAGGAGGATCGTTAAGCCTCGTTTCTCCCGTGTCGAACCAACTTTTCCCCATTTCTCGACCTCGTCACCTCGAACGATCGTCCGAGAACAGATGCTCGCTTTTCGCAAGGGAAAGAAGTAGCCATGGATCTGGAAAATGATACGATCTGATAAACTCGAACGAATCGATATATATTATATATATATATATATATATATATATATATATATATATTTCTCGAATGCATTTGCATTATTTAGACGAATAAAAGAACGAAGGGTAGGAAGAATCATCGGTTAAAGGGGATCGATCTCATGATGATGGTAAAAAAAAAGAAAAGAAAAAAGAAATATAGGGATTGAAACGATAAAGATAAAGGATGGGTATCCGAGTCTCGATTTGGAGAGAGAAAAAAAGAAAGAGAGAAAGAGGGACGAAGAGAAAGGGAGAGAGAGAGAGAGAGAGAGAGAGTAACACAAATAGCAGTAGGCTAGCCGACATAAATTTGCATTTATATTGTATTCCGTAATTTATGACACCGACTTATCTCGTGGCATGGATGTACGTGCTCGTAATTGTTTCTCTGCGTGTACTATGCACCTAGAGAGAGAGAGAGAAAGAGAGAGAAAGAGAGAAGCCTTCGTGGTTGCACGATCGCTCAAACAAACTATACCCGACGAGAGAGAGAGAATTCGCTAAATAGCAGGAGGACAAAGACAATAAAATGGAAAAAGGATAATGGGAAAAGGGGGAGAGAAGAGGTTAAAAAAAGAGGTAAATGCAACGAAAACGAGAGGGATGCGACTGGGTAAGTAAAGGGATGAATGAATGGAGGTGGAGATGGAAAGAGAGAGAGAGAGGGATAAAAATGAGAGATACGATAAATCTGAGGCCGAGGAATGATGTCGCGGTTATTATAGAGGGTAACCCAACAAGATTCGCAATTCTGGTTTGACGAGTGAGAAAAAGTAAACGCGTTTTATGTATCTCCACCCTCCATCCCAACCACCTCCGGTGTTGCATGGACAATATATATATACACCTCCCTCCCTCCTTCCCCTGTTTGTTCATCTTCTTTTCCACGATGGAATCACTTTCTCATTTCATCGGCGGATTGTTTATAGCGAGCGCTCGTGCCATTAGCATATTTAAATATTTACCGATATTTCGTCGACCTCATCCTCCCCCTCCCTCTCGCCATTCCGTTCCCGGGGTCAGAGGATTCAACCCCTGGCTTGCCATACCCAACAGTCCTCCTCGCTCTCCTTCGATCGAGGAGCCGCCCTTAACGGCGACGTTTCCAGACGTTTTCACGTCGCGCGAGCGGGATCGATATCGAATTTCACGATTTACGTCATTAATCGCTCGAATAACAATGTGTCCGATCGAGAATCGTTGCTGCATAATATAACATGAACGCGTTGTATCTTCTGGATTCCTTCACTATCGCGATAGTTTAACATTTTCAATCTTTCATCGTCGAAATTGTAAGATAATGAAATTTTATTTATATATATATGAAACGAAATTAACTCTGGGTTAAACTTATTAATTCGTTTTAACTAAGTATATTAAGTGAGAATAAATACGTGGAAAGAAACGATGTGAGAAGAAATTCGAGGATGGATTTTAACACCTTTTCTACCCGGTAAACATTTTTTTCCCACTTGTGATATCGAGAACAGTTACTTTACTTGCCCTCTTGCCCGTTTCACTTAACGTCCACGGATTATTTCTCGCGCATTTTAAAGCACGGGATATAGTGGCAAGCGTTAAATGAGACACACCTGCGGACCAAAATAACGAGAAGGAGGATCTTCCTTCTCCTTCGAATCTTCTGCAACTCGTTCTTTCCTTCCTCCTCCGATCAAATATGGCGGAAAAATATCGCGACAATTTTATTTTTTTACAATATTACAACCAAAGATTATAATCTCTAATATTTTTCCACATCTCTCTCGAATACAATAAAAGCATACGAAATTCGTATTTACTTCTCCTTTGTTCCCTCGCGTTCTTCGTGGACGAGGAGATGAATAGACGGAGGAGGTTTCTCGTTCGCAACTTTGTCCGAAGGTTTAACGTCCTGGAGACATTTCGTCTTCCTCGAGGGGCAAAATTTACGAGGACACCTGCGACGACCACGGCGAATACCTATGTTGACGGCCGCCTTCCACTCCCTCTGGATAATGGTCCACGGGTGGAATTTCGAGGGTGGCCCGACACGGCAGGTGCATCGCTTCCGCGTATCATATCATGTATCAAAGATGAGAGAGAGAGACGAGAGCGACGAGAGGAGAGAGAGAGAGGGAAAAGGAAGAAAGAAACACGTCAATGAGGAGACGTGCGTGCCCCGACCAATCACGGGCCGAGGGAATAAAGAAAGGGGAGAGGCGAGGGAGGGCGAAAAAAGAAGGGAAAGAAGGAGAAAAAAAGGGAAGGAGAAAAGGGAAAAAGTTTGGCGCGTACGTACGGGGCCAAAGATTGTAATATGGTGGCGGTTCGAGTGGTTGCACAGCAAGCAAGCGCTGCGAACATTGCAAGCATGAAGAACGGACGGGAACTCGCTTCCTTGGCGGAGGTCCTTCCCGCGCGCCGCCTCTCTTGAATGCGACGAGGAAGCCTACGTGGCCCGAAGAAAAAGAGCGGCAGAAGAACGAGGGGAAAAAGAAGAGGAGGGAAAAGTAATAAGACAGCAAAGACCGACTTACGGGGGAACGGAAGTCCAGAGGTGGTCCAGAGAGGCGCGAAGATTGCGTGGGAGGAGACTGGGAGAGAGCCGCGAGAGGAGGTAAGCGAATGATCGATAAGAGAGCCCGACCGAGCCAATGGAATTGCCGGCGATGAAAAATTAAACGAGAAAATTGGGTTAACCATTCTTCTTCTTCTTCTTCTTCCTTCTTACCTTCTATCCTCCCTCTTTTTGGTTCTACGCCGCTCTCCTTATTTTTTTACTTTTTAGCTATCTTTCTTTCTATCTTTCTTTCGGTGTAAGTACAGTAAGTGGGATTTAATCCGCGGATTCTGTTCTCGTCTCGAGTCGAATCGTCTTTCCCAAAGATGAATCGAAAAGAAATAAAAGAAATAATGAAATTTTACGTGTTCCAATTTTATATTCGTTTACAACACCAGGATATTGATTTTTTCCAATTATAAGTAAAAATATGATATCATATTGGAATTCAGTATATGAAGAAAAATTCTTATGCTTTGGGATTTCAATTTTCATTTCAGTTTCTTCGATAAAAAAGAAGGATTAAAGCGCAACCTGATGTGATACGTATTGCGTTACAAAAGCTTGGCCAATTCAATCATTGGAAAGATAATGATATATTTATATAAGAGCATAATAACCACGACGTAAAGTGGCGAATTCCACTAGTGCAATATTCTTCAAATTGGCGCTCGTACAGTCGTAAACGGCATTGAATCATTTTATTTGCGTAGGAATGCCTTGTACTATGCAGTCACGACGAATCTCATTGCGCGTCAATTGTATTAATCTATGAAATTGTCTCGAATGAAAATCGCTCGAAGTTTTTCAACGAGTTTCTTTTTATTAATTGTTTTTCTTTTTTCTTTTTTTTTTTTAGAAAGACTCTCTATTTAAAAAACCACGAGAGAGAAAGAATTTCGTTCGAAAATGGAGGATAAATTTACTTCTCATCTCTCTCTTCTCCGCCATTTCTATCGGATAAATAATTATCCTCGACGAGAAATGTTTCGTTTGCATATATCATCGGCATTCATTTGAACGCCGTTGTACGGGTCACGTCCCCGAAAGGAGGATTCAACTGACACGTTAACAGAAAAGGAAAAAGGAAAAACCGGCTTCCTAATTCGTTACATAGAAACGTTTATTCGGATTGAAAAGTAGAAAATTTGACCGAAGAAAATCGAAGCGTTGGATCGCTTCGACGAGCGTAATTCTCGGCCGAGGAACAATACTCGACGAGCAGGTAAGTAACTCGTGTGTATATAATAATATGGACTATATAGAACAATTGAGATACCAACAATAACGTAACAATTGCAACGCGTATATAAATATTAATGCACGCAACTGGCACTGCATTGTCCGCAACTCTTATTCGTTGGATCTCCGCAAAATTAATTTCCCCTCTTTTGGTATACCATATCAGAAGAGATTTTTTTTTTTTTTTAGGAAAATTTTTCTTTAATCGCAGTCGACTTAAGTCAAGTTTATTTAATATCGAAATTAAACGAAGGAACATCTTATCAGAAACAATTACATTCTTCGAGAAATTTAACACTTTGCATATTTCTATAAATATTTCGATGTAAGTTTTAAGTTATCTATGTTTGGATACAATGAATTGTACCGAATTCAATAATCACGTAAAAAAAAACTTAACCGTTTAAATTTATAATCAAATCCTTCCCCAAACTTTTCATAGTATATTTATGTAAGTATTAATTAGATTACTTTTATCTTTGAATTTATATTGTGACGGTCACGACCACCTCTTATCTTATTCCAAGAACTAAAACTTTTATCCAGCCTAAGTCTTATCTATCGTTTAATTCAACGATGCGATCACACACGTTCACTGTGTACCCTACCACCCAACCAAACAACTCCAATATAAAATCTTATAAAAATCAATTGACAGAGTGTTGGCCACATCATGTCTCCACTTATTAATATATAACACAGCATAACAAACAATATGCATATAGTAAGTTTGCCGAAAGAAAAAAAAAAACGAGAAAAAACAAAATGAAAAAAAAAACCCATAAAAAAAAAGCAAACAATAAAAAAAAAAAAAAAAAAAGAAAAAAAAAAAAAAGAATATAGTAAATAAAAGAAGAAAAGTAAAAAATTTCGAAACGAAAAAACATATACATCCGATATGCTACAACAATTCTCCTCGCCAAACATTTTCTTTTTTTACGTATGCAAAACGAAAGAATACCGTGTTTTCCAAACGACTCCCCCCCTCACCCCGTACATCAACGAACACCCTCCCCCCTAATACACGAAGAATCGTGGTTATAGCGGACCATAGTCAATCATAGCCGTAACAACATCGCTTCGTGGTGGTACTCAATTATAACAGGTCCGTGGTGGGCGAAAGTTAATTAAGTTCGTAAAACGCGCGAGAGTTTTTCTTCTTTACGGGCGTAATAACGGGTAATAACGCGGATGGAGGAGGGAACACCTGGATCTGGGCCTAAAAAAAAACCTTTGCCGGAATTTCCGTTGTAAAATATTTCGCATTTTTTATCATTCAATTTTTAAGCCGTGGAAATAACCAACCGTTTCCATTTTCACGCTATATATACTCAACAATCGGATATTAATGCAATTCGTGGGAACCTTTCGAGGGGTTTGTTCACAGGCTTTAAAAAAAAGTCTGTACGAAATTTTCCTTGAAGTTGATATCTCTCGTCGCGATATATTCTACTCGCCTGGGAATTTTTGAACCTGTTTTCCATTTACTTCTCGATGCCAAAGAGAAACGGATAGACGTATTGAACGAATAACAAGTAAAGAAGAGTGCAAAAGCGAGGATACATTTTTTTCTGTTCGCACTCACGACCGAATATGTGTGTCACTCGCGTCAACGCCGCCTAAACCAGGGTTGAAGAACGGAAATGAGGTGCACGGAAGAATTCGATACGACGTAAGAGTATTAAACGGTTGGGTACGTGTTCCGCGTAGTCGCGTATTCGATAAATATCAGCATTGAGGGCGATGGAACTCGAGACGCGCCAATACCGTATACCGTTGTCCGATATACTCGAACGATAACGATTTTCTCTTCTGCTACCTGGAATTTGGTGGCGGAGGGGGCAAAGCGTGGGAAGAGAAAATAAGAGATGGAGTCATCGAGATCCCCAGATGGTATTATATAAAAATGGTTATAAAATAAACTGGTGGGGGTGCTGATAAAGTAATAGCGGTAAGTTACCCTACACTGTTCTTTCATGCGGCACAGGGATCAGAAATAACAAGGGGATTTCAAAGTAAGAATCTTGAAGATTCCTAGAATTCGAGAAATTCCCTTCGACGTAATATATATTTCATCAGCTTCCATTAAATGGTAAATACAGGCATCTCTTTATTTCTCCTCGCACTCAATTCCAATTCTTGAGTTACTCGGAGGCTAAGAATAAGTATGAGAGAATCTAATCAAGATTCTGATTCAGGGATTCCAGAGTCACACGCATTATATCATCGATGTATACATCTATGCATCATTCGCCAAGAATTTATTCTTATATTTTCCAAAAAAAAAAAAAAAAAGGAAATACTTCGCACGCTTTCGAGCAATAAATTTGCTACGTGTGAACGGAAAAAAGAGGAGCAAATTGTTCGAGGACGCGGCGTGCATTTTACAAAGTGGAATAAACGAGGAAGGGTATCGAACGAAGTAAAGGAATGATCGGCGCGTGACACGACATGCAAATGCTCGATGGCCGGCTATTAATTTGTTACGTGTTAACCCGAATAAACCGTCGGAGGATTGATGGAAGATCGCGCGTATTATGGGTGCAGTTAATGCATGCACGACTATGGGTACGCCGAGTGGCGCCAATCCCCATAAGGCAAGGTCTGCTCTCCGTGCCACAGCCTCTAAGCCCGTGTCCAACGGCTTGCCAACCGTGCTGCGGGGGGAAAAAACCGGAGAAGAAATTTGTTATGTATATCGAAATCAGCTGATACGATTAGCTCGCCTCGCCTTGCTTCTTTTTTGAAACGAACGACACGTTGAATAAATTTAAATTTCGAACATATTTTTCTCGTACATTTAAAAGGGAGGATGATGATGAAAAAAATCTTGAGGATAGTTTAGAGTACAAGTTTCTTGTATTACGCGCGTCTGGTTATATTTTATGTTATTTTATGGTGTTTTTTTCTCTCTTTCTCTCCATAAATTAATTTTTACGAAATCGAGAGATATGAATTTAGCGTGGAATAAAATCACAGGATGTTTTTTTACATACAAATGCAAACGTCTCGTATATAATTTGATGTACCTGTATATATAAATATATATATTTCTATTTCGCATATCGTTTCTTTTTTTTCTTTTTTCCTACGAATATATATTGCTAACTTTGCAATAAAAAGAGAAATAATACACGCGTGTACGTGTGTATATCAGATATCGTGCTTTGAAACGCAATCGTCCTCTCTTTCTCTCTCTCTCTCTCATCTCGTTTTATCGTTCACAGTGGAGGATCGTGCAAATTGTACGATACTCTACATGGAACGTAAACACTGCATCAGAATCGTAAAGCAACACGGGTTCTCCGGTGTTTCTTGGCAATGATTGCCGGCGCGACGAGTCAACAAACTCATTGACTTTCTTACGCAGAGCCACGTGGACCGAGGAGTGAGTCATTGTGAGATAATCTCGCTGCGATCTTGTTTCCTTTCCCTCCCAATTTGCAAGATACAAGGTAACGACGTTACGACGAAAGTTCCATAATTTTTTTTTCTCTTTTAAAAATCTTGTATAGTAGAAATCCTAAGAGGAAGATGTAAATTCTGAGAACAAGTTTGGTAAATTATCACGATGAATTAAGATTCTCGAATAACTAAAAATTTGAAGAGTGTATAAAATTGTAATATTCGATCCAATTTGTCATATACGATGCCCTGGATTATATTATGGCATGCTTTAAACGAAACGGAAAATCGAAAAAGCAAAAGAAATCACGACAGAGATATCGTATTTAAACGAGGATTCTAGGGTACTGGAAAGATGACTTTCTACGATCTCATTTTATTTATTGATAAAGAATACAAAATTTCCACGGAACGTCAACTTAACGAGATGTAGAATACATTTCGAAAGAACGATGTTTGTAATTAGTGATAGTGTGTCAGTATGTTATTAGTTATTAGATATTCAGGTGAACTTGTCAAAGTGTTACTTCCTCCTAAGATCTTTTTTATTTAATAATTTAATAAATTTTCTTAAAGAAAAAACGATTATCATAAACTAATTTTTTTTTCTCTCTTTCTTTCTTTCTAAATCATCGAGACGTAACGTAACGATCCTTTGCACAAGCATGGATTGAAATATATCATCACCACGATCTACAAAATGAAGTAAGAAGAATCGAGATATTAAACTATTTGTTTATATTATCGTTAAGCATACATTATCATTGCGTTAAAAAAGATAATCTTCGAACGCTTGATCGATTAATTTGTAACACAACGTCTGCACCCCGCCTTTATTCCTCCTCGCTCATTTAGCTTAGGTATTAAGTTATCAATCCGTGAATAAACGACGCGGGTTGTTCGGCGACCAATCGTAAATCAAATCATTCCTTTCCTATTAATGGAATCCATACTTCCTTCCACAATTCCTTTCCTATCTATTTAATCTCTCAGAAATCTTTAACTCGTCATCATTCACCGCATTTTCCAATTCTCTGTCAACGTGTCCACGCAACGATAAAATAATATTTACGCGACGAAGATCGAGGGATCGAGAGATTGAGAGATTTTGCTCGCCTCGTCAAGAATCGTGTACGTAATTGATCGGAACGGTTTGAGAGCCGAGTGGAAAACTGGCGGTGGTTGCGGTGGACGGGATAGATAGCGTACGGGGGCGCATTCTGACACGAGGCTCGGTTTAAACGGAATACAATCGATGCTTCCACCAGAATCTGTGCTGCTATCGAGGCCCGCTCTCTCTCGTTCTGCACGCTGGAAAAGCAATTACGCGTCGCTATTGGGAGAGATTAATAACCATGACGGGAATAAACTAATACCAAGTGATATTGTCAAGAACAGGTAATAAAAGGCGCCGATAAACCAGCCGTAACGGTCGATGAGATTACGTAGACGCATAAAATTGTGGAAAGAAAGAGGGGCTTGGGGATGGGAGAAGCGCGTAACCGGTCAAGAACGCGAGTCAAAGCTGATCGAATATATATTATATAGTCAGGATGAATGTGATTGGGATTCTTTGATTATTTTCTTCGATTTTTTTTCCCCTCCTCTCCAATTTCTTGCAAGATTCTTTCGTTTAATGAAAATGGAGGGAGAGCATTCTGGTCAAAATTAATTACGAATAATAATAATAAATTAAATGCTTGTTTTAGGTCAAGCGATTCATTATTTTTGCAAATGAAGGAAGAGAATGCTTTTTCGAAAATTACGATATCTAAATTGTTCGTCTACTAAAAAAAAGATTTGTAACAATTTCAGGATATTGAAAATTTTCTGTTTTTCAAGATGGAATTATTGTCTTTCAATAAAAATTTGTTCGAACAGAGAGAAATATTTCGTTATTTTAATAACCATTACACGTACACCTATCCTTTTCGCATTCCATTTTTGTAATAAGACGTGTTTATCCTGAATGTGTGCTGTGTGCCAAAGACCAACTAACATTCCACTCGCTTTGCTACATTCCAAATTTTTTCCTTTTCTTCACGACCGCTAGCTAATTAAGAGAGGAATACGAAAGAAAAAGAAAGAAAAGGAAAGAAAGAAAGAAGGAGAAGCAAATTGAAAAAAGGAAACTCACACACTTGGCAAAAGAGGACATTAATGAATTTTTAATTATTCTTCCAGGATTGACTATTCTCCGCGTTAACGGTTCTCTTCTATTGACAAACGAGCACCGAGCGGAAAAGGAAAAAGAAGTTTGTTCAAGTTATCTACAAGTCAACATGTTGTTACAACTGAAATTAAATTAGACGTTCATTTACTCTCGCGGAAATATTGCAAGTAGAATCGCTTGCGTAAAATTATTCGCCGCGTATCTCTATTTCGAAAATCGATCAAGAAAATATTAACTATGATTGTATTATATATATATACAAAATTTAAAAAAATTCTAGGATGAAAGTAGATTTTTTCCACGATTCATCAAATCGATAATTCAATTATTGATCCAATTCGTTAGAGCAACGCCTTCCTCCATCCAACAAACGTTTGTTGAACGAAAATTGAAACAACGATCAACGCATTACCACCCGTGGTTCGCCGTTATTATTTCATTTACTCATCTTCTATTCATAGCAATAAAATTCGTACATCGATTAAGACAATTTTTAATCACTGTTCCCAGAGTTGACTATTATTCCACGGCTATTAACGGTTCCTGCCTATTGACAAACGAGCAGTCGTGAGCGGAAAAGAAAAGAGAAGTTGTCTCAAAGTCTCCGACGCCGGTAGACACAGCGTGAAGCTGCCAGTCACGTAACCAATCAGCATCGCTTATTATGCGGAAACAAGGAAATTACGATAAGTGGCGAGAAAGAACGAAAAAGCGAAAGAAGAAGAAGAAGAAGAAGAAGAAGAAAGGAAGGGAGGAAGAGAAAAGAGGATAGAGAGAGAGAGAAAAGGGAATTGGGCGGCGTGGGAAAAAGGTGGGGGTGTGCGCGAAAGTGTTAACTCTGACACGTGTGCGAACGCCTACGCCTGCATACCTAGTTGACCGATCCCCGAGACATAGTACGGCATCTCTTCAGCTGCACCGCGAACCGGAGTTCTGTCATGTTTACGCCATTCGTCTGGCACGCGCATGCCTCCGCATACTAAAGTGTATTTAAAACGTTAACCGGACGAAACAACGGGGCACCCGGATGACCGAGGAGGATCGTTAAGCCTCGTTTCTCCCGTGTCGAACCAAACTTTTCCCCATTTCTCGACCTCGTCACCTCGAACGATCGTCCGAGAACAGATGCTCGCTTTTCGCAAGGGAAAGAAGTAGCCCATGGATCTGGAAAGATGATACGATCTGATAAACTCGAACGAATCGATATATATTATATATATATATATATATATATATATATATATATATATTTCTCGAATGCATTTGCATTATTTAGACGAATAAAAGAACGAAGGGTAGGAAGATCATCGGTTAAAGGGGATCGATCTCATGATGATGGTAAAAAAAAAGAAAAGAAAAAAGAAATATAGGGATTGAAACGATAAAGATAAAGGATGGGTATCCGAGTCTCGATTTGGAGAGAGAAAAAAAAGAAAGAGGAGAAAGAGGGCCGAAGAGAAAGGAGAGAGAGAGAGAGAGAGAGAGAGAGTAAACACAAATAGCAGTAGGCTAGCCGACATTAAATTTGCATTTATATTGTATTCCGTAATTTATGACACCGACTTATCTCGTGGCATGGATGTACGTGCTCGTAATTGTTTTCTCTGCGTGTACGTATGCACCTAGAGAGAGAGAGAGAAAGAGAGAGAAAGAGAGAGACCTTCGTGGGTTGCACGATCGCTCAAACAAACTATACCGACGAGAGAGAGAGAATTCGCTAAATAGCAGGAGGAAAAAGACATAAAATGGAAAAAGGATAACTGGAAAGGGGGAGAGAAGAGGTGTAAAAAAGAGGTAAATGCAACGAAAACGAGAGGGATGCGACTGGGTAAGTAAAAGGGATGAATGAATGGAGGTGGAGATGGAAAGAGAGAGAGAGAGGATAAAATGAGAGATACGATAAATCTGAGGCCGAGGAATGATGTCGCGGTTATTATAGAGGGTAACCCAACAAGATTCGCAATTTTGGTTTGACGAGTGAGAAAAAGTAAACGCGTTTATTAGTATCTCCACCCTCCATCCCAACCACCTCCGGTGTTGCATGGACAATATATATATACACTCCCTCCCTCCTTCCCCTGTTTGTTCATCTTCTTTTCCACGATGGAATCCCCGCGGATATCAAGAAGCGAGAAAGAGTGTATAGCGGGCACGGTGTATCGAGTTGCGCACGCGCACAACGCGATTCTTCAGCCACGATAATATTTCGCTACTTTGCGGCGAATAAAATTGCAACAGCCTCTCCTTTATACCTTTTACGCCTTTTAAAGTTTGAGGCAACCGTAACTCGCGCGACACGTACACGCGGCTATTTTTCTTCTTTTCGCTTCCGCATAGGAGAAATGACGAGCTGGACGTAATCTATGCGATCTACCGAGATCCGATGATTCAACAACTATCGCATGATATATCGTTGCTGCAGCGATACACTCAAGTTAGAAACTAACCTCTTAGGTGGCGGTACCGATTCGTGCAGCACATTATCTTCGTGCTAGCTATATCAATGCTGATAATCCAAGATTCTCAACATTGTGAATTTTTCACATAATAATTCTAAGCCCGATATGAATTATTTGTATCTAAAAATAAAGAATCTGTCTTTGGATTTAAAAAAATTTGTTTAAAATCTTTGAGAAATTTCTACTTCTAACTGTTACGGTTGTGAAATTAGTTGTCTTTTATTAATACAGCTATATTCGACCAACTATGCGTATTTACATCATCGATTCGTCGGTCGAACAACAATGTTGATTGCCGCATTGTCTTCCGGTGAATGCTCGTCGAAGAGCAGGAACGAAAGGGGAGCTTTTCGAAGCTAGATTCGCACTCGTGACTGATATCCATATTGCAACAATATAAAAGGGGAGAGACCTTAGTCGCACGCGGGCTGGCGTGCAAGAAATTCCTCTTTTCCGCTCCTTGTGTTTTGTAGATACGCGTGCACGATTGCTGCATTGTCTGTCGACCTGTGAAAAAAGAAAGAAAGTAGACGAGATAGCAAAAGATAAGGGATGAAGCAAAATTTAAGCGAGATTATAGCGGAATATCGTTTGCTCGAGTGTAATGATTTAACTAAAGATAAGAATAAGGATAATTAGATTAGATCGAGCTGAAACGAGTTGAAAATTATTAAAAATTAAATTAATTTTTTTCTTTCGCGGCAAGAATTTGGCATAATTGAAGAATAAGAAATAAACGAGATTTTGCGGTGAGATTCTTTATTTTTGTTCATAACTTTCCGGTAAAATTTTATTTTAAAGACAAAAGCGAGGAATAAAAGCTTTCACTGTATTATACTGAAATACTGTACGCTCCATTTCGAGACACCGCAATAGATGATGCAAAGTAACTGTGTAATAATTCAAGATGGACACATTCCATGTTGTACACAGGCTGGAAGTGCCTATGCGTGTTATGGCTACAAAAGGACTTCAACTTCCTTTGTTTCACGTTGGTTGGCCGTGAAAGCAGTTACGTGCAACATTGTAGTCACAAGCTGCACGAAGTATACGTAGGCCGGCGGAGTCGATGAGCGAGAAATCGATTGATTATGTAGCAAATGTGTAGCGTGCAACTCATGTGCCGCAAACCATTTGCGATCGATCGATTCTTTCCTCTTGCAACCACAGCGAAGGCTTTGCAATTTGTCTCAGCTGACGTACCACGTCACCTGTTTTGTTGTTGTTATTGTTGTTGTTGTTTCTTCACTTTTATTATTATTATTATTATTATTATTTTTCCAAAGTGCATTTCATTAATTCATCGAATTTAAAATGCCAGTCACGATACGACCGGTTGAATAATTGGAGAGCAATCAATAGAAAGTGGAACTATGCGTAATTTCATGTTATTTCAAGCTACTTGTAAAGGTATTTCAAAGTACTGTAATTTCACGTTATTTTAAGCTACCAAACAAAGATTATTTCAACTAATTAAACTCGACAGATATTAATGTAAATACAATGTACGAAAATTCTTAAAATTCTTTCTTTTTCAAGTTATCAATTGTACGAACGACAATGTGTGGTTCTATCGATCGAACCACTTTTTGAGAGGATATTCATGACATATTTTCTCACGTATTTTGTCAATATTATCATTAATAGTTGCGCGTCGTATAACAAACTGAAGCGAAAACATGAATTAAATATGAGCGAAGAAATGATTTAAATGTTTCTTTGCATAATTGGCGAATAAGAGGTCTCTTTTTCTTTTGCATTATTTGAATAAAGTATTAGTTTATTCACCGATTTTCATTCAATATATATATCCTTAATTATTCAAAATTGCATGTACTATTATAAATTCATTATAATTGATTAGGAAATGAACGTATAAAAAGAAAAAAAAGAAAAATACCGATACTGTTTGTCCCGATTAAAAGTGAATTTAATTTAATTTGACGCGAAATTAATTTCAACTGGGTGTTGAAAAAAAAATTATTATTAATTAGAATCGTAATTGGGACATTGTTACGTGCGTGCCGTCAAAGATTTATCTCATCCTTTGTCGTGCGAAATGTCTATAAATTGTCGAAATGGTATTGTAAGTGCGCGTAAACTTTCTCCCGACTCTTGAGCGCAAATAACGAGTGTTTGGAATGGAACAAGTACGATGGCTGCTTGTATTTGAATAGATTCCAGAATGCACTGTAAAGTTTCGAGTACAAGAAGATACATAAACGAGATAGTTTCAAGAGCCCGGTGCATCGAGGCGAACGAATTTAGTCAGTTTCGAGAGTTACAGAGTTTAATCAGTCCCCTATCCTACGTTTCCGTACGACGCATCAGAACATCGTTAATTGTCTTGTTCTGTGGGATGTTGCTTGATACAAAATTGAGGAGAAAAATTATTTTTCTACGCGATCTTCGTGAATATCTCTATGAAAATACTATACAGGAGAGAAGAAGAAAAAAGTTTATACTATCTTTACTTTTCTTTTCTTTGTTTTGAATATTTATGAATATTTCGCGTGGACGTATATGTGAAGAAGTTTGGACAAATCGTCAGAGGAAGAATTCAAAGAATTTCGTTCAAAAAGAGCGCGTTTTTAAAAAAAAGAAAGATCCTTTTTTCATCCTTACATAAACTTGGTATTTTCTCTGCAAAGTATAACATTCGTTATAAAAGATCATTTATTATAATTTTTTTTTACTATACGATCAATAATTTATTTATTTCTTTCTTATTCAATGTTACGTGTTCAAATTTTTTCTTTATATCATTACACGCATAGTATACATGTATATACTTGTTTTTCAACGATTTATTATGGCATACGCAATAGATAATCTACCGCTTCTGTCGCTTCTATTACTTAAGAAGCCGTGTGTCACGTGTCATATTCCCATGTACGTGAACGTTAATGGTCGACGACTCGACCGAACACATTCAACATATATGCATTACATGCAAAATAGATGTACATTTACATTTACAGAACCTAAGACTTTCCAAGAAATTAATTTTTTTAATTCCAAACATTCTTATACAGATATTAAACATTTACAATCTAATCTAAGAGAGAGACCATCGATAGATAGTATCTTAAAAAAGAAAAAACTTTGCAATCCGTTACAATCCTATTTTTAATACTCGAATCGAGATGAAAACACGATACAAGAAGAAGAAGAATAAAGAAAGGAAGCAAAAAGATACGAGATATAAAAGAAAGAAAGAAAGAAAGGAAGGAAGGAAGGAAAGGGTAACCTTGACGGCGAGCTATTCGAGGCTGGTTACCGTAGCAGAAACAAGGTGGCAGGACGCGGGATATATCGTATCCCGCTCTCGGTGTACACGAATATACACATTTCACGTGCACTCGTACATGCCGTGCACTCGTGGTGGTGGCGTTGTATTATCGCGTGTACGGTGTGTTACGGGCACTCGTCGCCGACGACGAGGAGCGTCGACGAACACGCCGAGATTTGGGTCGGGCCGAGTGGCGCCGCATCCCCATAAGGCAAGGTCTGCCTCTCCGTGCACAGCCTCTAAGCCCCGTGTCCAACGGCTGCAACCGTGCTGCGGGGGGGAAAAACCGAGAAGAAATTTGTTATGTATATCGAAATCAGCTGATACGATTAGCTCGCCTCGCCTTGCTTCTTTTTTGAAACGAACGACACGTGAATTAAATTTAAAATTCGAACATATTTTTCTGTACATTTAAAAGGAGGAATGATGATGAAAAAAAATCTGAGGATAGTTTAGAGTACAAGTTCTTGTATTACGCGCGTCTGGTTATATTTTATGTTATTTTATGGTGTTTTTTTCTCTCTTTCTCTCCATAAATTAATTTTTACGAAATCGAGAGATATGAATTTAGCGTGGAATAAAATCACAGGATGTTTTTTTACATACAAATGCAAAACGTCTCGTATATAATTTGATGTACCTGTATATATAAATATATATATTCTATTTCGCATATCGTTTCTTTCTTTTCTTTTTCCTACGAATATATATTGCTAACTTTGCAATAAAAAGAGAAATAATACACGCGTGTACGTGTGTATATCAGATATCGTGCTTTGAAACGCAATCGTCCTCTCTCTTTCTCTCTCTCTCTCTCACTCTCGTTTATCGTTCACAGTGGAGGATAAAGAGAGTAAAATCAATACTGAATATATATTATACAAAATGATTTTCTTCATACCATTTCTGAAAAAAGTGTACACTTTTTAACGAGATTCGCGTCTGAAAAAATTAAAAAACACACTTCATTTCTCTTATTAGAAAATTACTAAATAGCAGTCAAAAACGTGTCTTGTTTTAACGTGAAATCGATTTTTTATATTAATAACAAAATAGCGAAAAAAGAAAAACGATAACAATTGAAAAAATCTTATTAATTTCCTTACAAATTCCTCTCGAAAAATAATCGCTTGAGAGACGAATCCAATAAGTTCTTTGATGAGTTTGCATATGCGCGAAAAGTATGTAATTATAAGGATGGGAAAAAAGTTGTCGAAATCGCCGATGTATCGATTCTAAACTGACACCTTGCCGCCCCGTGAAACATCTGTGGCGGAGGGAGGGGGGAAGGGGCGAAAGCAGTGAAAGAAATTACGAAACTATTAATCGGCGGCGGTTCATTGAGAAAAAATTGTTTGTATGGAATGGCGGGAAGGGGATCCGTATCGTGGCTCGTTAAAGCTCCGCATTCAGGGCCGAGTTTACGGTTCGCATCGAGGTTTCACGAACTCTCGATCGCGGTTTTTCAGAAAGAAACTTTTCAGTTCTCGTCTGTGTCGGTGCATCGATGGCACGAAACACGAACGCGCGTTTCGTCGCCGTGTCCCTCCTGATTCTTACGACGACAAAATTTCCTAATTTTCTTCCAACTTTTCTCCCCTCGCACGTGACGAATTCAAACGCGAATGGAAAAAGAGAAACGTTGCGCGGTAATGATAAAAAAGAAAGAAACTCTTTACTTTTTATTTTCCCTTGGATTCTCTGGATTTTCTCCAGATTATCGTGCAACGTTTCTATTTCATTCGTAAATTCCTCATCTTTGGCTAAATTATTATTTAAATCGAGCATCATTCGAACACGAACGATATCAAAATAAACTTGAAGGAGAGATATACGTCGAATGAAATTTATCGCAACGCATTCGTATCCCGATCGATCGATTCAACGTACTAAAACCCATTCCCAAAAACAAAGTGAAACCTTCCCCACAACGAAAGGGAAAAAAGAGAATCGATCGAATACGCGCATAACCGGACAACCAACAGCAGAACTGCGAGATCAGGTGCAAAAATGGCGGAAAGCGATCGAGGTCTGTGGGCAGGAACGGTGAGACGAAGCGTGAAAAGTGGTCGGTCGGCCGGGCGAAAATTTCGTGGACGATAGACGATAGTGTTAGAGGACGTTTAGAGGAGGGGGAGGGGCCAACGGAGCATACGGCATATCCGTGCCGTAACACGGTGGATCGAAGGATCTCGAGGAAGGCATTGGTGGCGGCCCAGAAAAGCCTCGTTGGCTGTTGTAGGAAGCGCAGACCGAGCATACCAGCCAGTCTGGCCGCCTGGCTGGCTGGCTGGCCAGCCCGGTCGATCAATATTGCCATGGCTACGACGTGCAACGTGGAGGAGAAAGAAGAGAGGAGGCGAGTAGGTGGCGGCTGCTGGCTGGCTGGCTGGTGGCTGGCTGGCTGGTGAGAAGAGAGAGAGAGAGAGAGAGAGAGAGAATGGTGGAGAGGGATGGTTGCTCATATTCGGTTACACACGAGAGAGGGTTGAGAACAGGTCTGATTCCAGAGCGGCAGAACGCCGGTTCAGACTGGAGGGGGGAGGGGTGGTCGATGGATGGCGCGGTGGAGGGTGTGCACACTACTGGGCCGGGATGTACGGAGGTTACAACGTAGTAGTAGAAATACGTACTACTACGTCACAGACCTACACCTTGCCCCACCAACCCAGCCAGCCACCACCGAAACCGTTCTACTCGAGCGATTCATGACGACGTAGAAACTGCTCCGCTTCTCTCGCTCACCGGCGGCGACGCGGCCGGCTACGTTGCAAAGAAACGCTGACACGACGGCCCCGGCCTTTCTTCTGTCTCCTCGCTTCCTCGAAACCCGATCGCGGGGACACGTTTCACGAGTGGCAATTCCGCAAGCTTGTTCAAACACGCGGGCCCGGGGGACGTGCCCTCGCGCCTCTCCCCATCGCGCTACCCTCTATTTGCCCAATTTTTCCAGAATCGTATAAAGCCCGCCTCTATGATCGCGCCAATAATCGGGAATTCTTTCGTTTCCTTGATTTTCCTTCATTTTTTCCCGTCCCTTCGAGTTTGGAGAAATTTGGAATTCGGATTTGGATCAAAATATATTTAGAAACGTGAACATCGTTGAAAGAGTTGTCCACGTTGAGATAATTTGAGATTGGAAGAGAAGGGAGAGGAATATTAAAGGAACGAATCGAATATGAAAATTTCTACCTTCTGCAATTTGTAACTCGTTTTTTTTAATGGTTGTACGGGTTTCAAGAGCAACTTCGTTAAATATTATTTATCGTTTCAATTTGGCCGCCGGTTGTAAATGTATCACGTTTATAGCTTTCTAGAGAGGCAAAGAAAGCGAGAAAGAGTGTATAGCGGGCACGGTGTATCGAGTTGCGCACGCGCACAACGCGATTCTCCAGCCACGATAATATTTCGCTACTTTGCGGCGAATAAAATTGCAACAGCCTCCCTTTATACCTTTTACGCTCTTTTAAAGTTTGAGGCAACCGTAACTCGCGCGACACGTACACGCGGCTATTTTTCTTCTTTTCGCTTCCCATAGGAGAAATGAACGAGCTGGACGTAATCTATGCGATCTACCGAGATCCGATGATTCAACAACTATCGCATGATATATCGTTGCTGCAAGCGATACACTCAAGTTAGAAACTAACCTCTTAGGTGGCGGTACCGATTCGTGCAGCACAATTATCTTCTCGTGCTAGCTATATCAATGCTGATAATCCAAGATTCTCAACATTGTGAATTTTTCACATAATAAAATTCTAAGCCCGATATGAATTATTTGTATCTAAAATAAAGAATCTGTCTTTGGATTTAAAAAAATTTGTTTAAAATCTTTGAGAAATTTCTACTTCTAACTGTTACGGTTAGTGAAATTAGTTGTCTTTTATTAATACAGCTATATTCGACCAACTATGCGTATTTACATCATCGATTCGTCGGTCGAACAACAATGTTGATTGCCGCATTGTCTTCCGGTGAATGCTCGTCGAAGAGCAGGAACGAAAGGGGAGCTTTTCGAAGCTAGATTCGCACTCGTGACTGATATCCATATTGCAACAATATAAAGGGGAGAGACCTTAGTCGCACGCGGGCTGGCGTGCAAAGAAATTCCTCTTTTCCGCTCCTTGTGTTTTGTAGATACGCGTGCACGATTGCTGCATTGTCTGTCGACCTGTGAAAAAAGAAAGAAAGTAGACGAGATAGCAAAAGATAAGGGATGAAGCAAAATTTAAGCGAGATTATAGCGGAATAAATCGTTTGCTCGAGTGTAATGATTTAACTAAAGATAAGAATAAGGATAATTAGTTAGATCGAGCTGAAACGAGTTGAAAATTATTAAAAATTATTTTTTTTCTTCGCGGCAAGAATTTGGCAATAATTGAAGAATAAGAAATAAACGAGATTTTGCGGTAGATTCTTTATTTTGTCATAATTTCCGGTAAAATTTTATTTAAAGACAAAATAGCGAGGAATAAAAGCTTTCACTGTATTATACTGAAATACTGTACGCTCCATTTCGAGACACCGCATAGATGATGCAAAGTAACTGTGTAATAATTTCAAGATGGACACATTCCATGTTGTACACCAGGCTGGAAGTGCATATGCCGTGTTATGGCTACAGAAGGACTTCAACTTCCTTTGTTTCACGGTTGGTTGGGCCGTGAAAGCAGTTACGTGCAACATTGTAGTACAAGCTGCACGAAAGTATACGTAGGCCGGCGGAGTCGATGAGCGAAGAATCGATTGATTATGTAGCAAATGTGTAGCGTGCAACTCATGTGCCGCAAACCATTTGCGATCGATCGATTCTTTCCTCTTGCAACCCACGCGAAGGCTTTGCAATTTGTCTCAGCTGACGTACCACGTCAACCTGTTTTGTTGTTGTTATTGTTGTGTTGTTCTTCTACTTTTATATTATATTATTATTATTATTTTTCCAAAGTGCATTTCATTAATTCATCGAATTTAAAATGCCAGTCACGATACGACCGGTTGGAATAATTGGAGAGCAATCAATAGAAAGTGGAACTATGCTGTAATTTCATGTTATTTCAAGCTACTTGTAAAGGTTATTTCAAAGTACTGTAATTTCACGTTATTTTAAGCTACCAACAAAGATTATTTCAACTAAATTTAAACTCGACACGATATTAATGTAAATACAATGTACGAAAAATCCTTAAAATTCTTTCTTTTTCAAGTTATCAATTGTACGAACGACAATGTGTGGTTCTATCGATCGAACCACTTTTTGAGAGGAATATTCATGACATATTTTCTCACGTATATTTGTCAATATTATCATTAATAGTTGCGCGTCGTATAACAAACTGAAGCGAAAACATGAATTAAATATGAGCGAAGAAATGATTTAAATGTTTCTTTGCATAATTGGCGAATAAGAGGTCTCTTTTTCTTTTGCATTATTTGAATAAAGTATTAGTTTATTCACCGATTTTCATTCAATATATATATCCTTAATTATTCAAAATTGCATGTACTATTATAATATCATTATAATTTGATTAGGAAAATGAACGTATATAAAAGAAAAAAAGAAAATCCGATACTGTTTGTCCCGATTAAAAGTGAATTTAATTTAATTTGACGCGAAATTAATTTCAACTGGGTGTTGAAAAAAAAATTATTATTAATTAGAATCGTAATTGGGACATTGTTACGTGCGTGCCGTCAAAGATTATCTCATCCTTTGTCGTGCGAAATGTCTATAAAATTGTCGAAATGGTATTGTAAGTGCGCGTAAACTTTCTCCCGACTCTTGAGCGCAAATAACGAGTGTTTGGAATGGAACAAGTACGAGTGGCTGCTTGTATTTGAATAGATTCAGAAATGCACTGTAAAGTTTCGAGTACAAGAAGATACATAACACGAGATAGTTTCAAGAGCCCGGTGCAATCGAGCGAACGAATTTAGTCAGTTTCGAGAGTTACAGAGTTTAATCAGTCCCCTATCCTACGTTTCCGTACGACGCATCAGAACATCGTTAATTGTCTTGTTCTGTGGATGTTGCTTGATACAAAATTAGAGGAGAAAAATTATTTTTCTACGCGATCTTCGTGAATATCTCTATGAAAATATCTATACAGGAGAGAAGAAGAAAAAAGTTTATACTATCTTTACTTTTCTTTTCTTGTTTTTTGAATATTTATGAATATTTCGCGTGGACGTATATAGTAGAGAGTTTGGACAAATCGTCAGAGGAAGAATTCAAAGAATTTCCGTTCAAAGAGCGCGTTTTTAAAAAAAAGAAGAATCCTTTTTTCATCCTTACCATAAACTTGGTATTTTCTCTGCAAAGTATAACATTCGTTATAAAAGATCATTTATTATAATTTTTTTTTACTGTATACGATCAAATAATTTATTTATTTCTTTCTTATTCCAATGTTACGTGTTCAAATTTTTTCTTTATATCATTACACGCATAGTATACATGTATATACTTGTTTTCAACGATTTATTATGGCAATCGCAATAGATAATCTACCGCTTCTGTCGCTTCTATTACTTAAGAAGCCGTGTGTCACGTGTCATAATTCCCATGTACGTGAACGTTAATGGTCGACGACTCGACCGAACAACATTCAACATATATGCATTACATGCAAAATAGATGTACATTTACATTTACAGAACCTAAGACTTTTCCAAGAAATTAATTTTTTTAATTCCAACATTCTTATACAGATATTAAAACATTTACAATCTAATCTAAGAGAGAGACCATCGATAGATAGTATCTTAAAAAAGAAAAAACCTTTGCAATCCGTTACAATCCTAATTTTAATACTCGAATCGAGATGAAAACAACGATACAAGAAGAAGAAGAATAAGAAAGGAAGCAAAAAGATACGAGATATAAAAGAAAGAAAGAAGAAAGGAAGAAGGAAGGAAAGGGTAACCTGTGACGGCGAGCTAATTCGAGGCTGGTTACCGTAGCAGAAACAAGGTGGCAGGACGCGGGATATATCGTATCCCGCTCTCGGTGTACACGATATACACATTTCACGTGCACTCGTACATGGCCGTGCACTCGGTTGGTGGTTGCGTGTGTATTATCGCGTGTACGTGTGTTACGGGCACTCGTCGCCGACGACGAGGAGCGTCGACGA